>NC_138549.1:71784746-72274746 GCF_964273705.1 Natrix helvetica | reverse complement strand
TTTGGTAGAAATATTTGAACAGCACCAGGGGCTTTGGAAATAATATATAAGGCACTTCTAAAATATCTGTATATATTGGAATATTCAGATAATCTGGATACAGATATGGACTGAAGGTAGCTTGATTCAAATTTGTATCATGCCTATGAGATATTAGGAAAGATAAATAAGTGCTTGCTTAACACAGTAATCTGGTGACAATGGAACAAGAAAGATTTTTCTTCCTGAATACTTCTGGGTATATCTTATAGATATTTGGCTGCTAATCATGAAAATGAGCTGTATTTTAATCTATCATGTATCATTTTATAGAAATTTTGTTTTTACACAATAGCCAAAATGTTATATTGCAATATGTAGATAAGTGACATCCAGCTGTTATATACTAAAAGATCCTTAATTCTTACTATTGGCCAAATTTGAGGGGCCAATGAAAAGTCTAAAATCTTTGATGTTTAGCATTTTTCTAAGACATGAAAATTTGAAAGTACCTGTTGACTATGCTGCACACATGAAAGAAAGACATGAAAACATGGAACTGTTGTTGAAGCACATCCAGTACACCAAGTGCAACTGGAATATCTTTGGAGATCTAAAAGTAATGACTCTGCAGTACAGAAAAACATGGTACACAGACTTGTTAACCTGACAAGAATATTTTTGCCTCCACTTCACATAAACCTCAAACTGATGAAACATTTTTGATAGTGGTGAACAAGGAAGGTGAAGGTTTTGGTTATCTGAGACAGATGTTTTTAAGAATAACTGGTGCCAAGATTAAGGAAGGCATTTTTGTTAGTTCACAGATCAGATATGTTATCAATGGCAAGTATTTTGCAGATCTGTTAGTGGGGACAGAGAAAATCACCTCGAAAGTATGTCATTGAGAATTTTCTTGGCAACTACAGAGAGCCAAACTACATCCTACTGTTGTATACTATTCTTACTGTATATAGAACATTTCACTGAAGATTCATTCTGTACATTCACACTTGTACGTCTTTCCTCAAAATCTAGGTGCAATCAATGATGAACATGGTGAAAGATTTCAGCAGGACGTTGCCACAATGGAAAAATGGTATCAAGGCAACTGGAATGCTAGCTGACTGTTGTTGGACATGGCATCAACATGCATTGAACACTGAGTGCAAACAAAAATCAGCAGCAGAACATTTTAAGTCCTGTTAAACTCATGCAGCATGTCAGAAATACGAGATTAAATACATTATAGTCACTAAAAGTTATTTTCATATTTCTCAAGATTCCTTTGTGATACAATCATTCTGAAATTAAATTTGTGTTTGGTTTGAATGGATCTATATGATCATCAAAAGTTTTCAGGAAGCAGAATTTTTTTTTAAAAAAAAAAAGTTCTGCGGCAATTATCTCCTTAATACTCTTTATAATACTAAATATGAGATAGAATGTTGTCCTGCTCAAAGAAATGGAGCAGGAATGTTCTCAAGAATTCTCCCAATGATGTCATATCGTAAGTTATTTATTTATTTGACAAATGTTATATAACTTCCCAACTCACAATAGGTGCTCCAGGCAACATACAAAATTTTAAAAATCTATCATATAACAAAAGCACATAAAATACCTCCCCCATGACAACACAGTGAAGTCAGCCACTCAGTTGGCTCCATTTCCATATGTGGTCTGCAAGTCCATTGACAAAAAAACATGTTTTTAGGGCATTTGGAAATGCAACAGGGGGCGTGGGGGGAAATGACGTTCCATAAAGAAGGTCATCACCGAGATGTTATATTGTAATATGTAGATAAGTGACATCCAGATGTTATATACTAAAAGATCCTTAATTCTTACTATTGGCCATATTTGTGGGGCCAATGAAGTCTAAAATATTTGATGTCTAGCATTTTTCTGAGACATGAAAATCTGAAAGTGGCCAAAAACAAATTGCCAGGACTTTGAGGAGGATACATTTGTGGTAAAAATTAATATCTTTCTGAAAATGTGATGGGGCAATAACCTAGTTGATGTGATAGAAATACATTTTCAAACATATGGATGAAAGGAATGGGGTCACTACTGCACTTCAAATACTTATTTATCAAGGGAAACCTCAGAATTATACTTTTTATCCTTTTTCTTCTATTTCTTCAAGTTTGCATTAGTTTTTACTATTATAATCAACTTTCCAGAATTTCAAATGAAGTGTCTTTCCCAATTGCTGGGTTAAAGTGATATCCACTGCTATTTGAGTCAAGAGAAAACAGTCTCAGCAAAACATTTGTTTTCCCTACTGCCAGTCCCACCTGCTTCTATTACTTCTGTTCCAAATCACTGCTGAATGATGCCAATTTCTGAGTGTGCCGTTTATTGTAGGTGATTTTTTTTCTTTGTCTTTCTGTTTCAGTCTCTCTTTCTCTCCCCTCCCTTCTCATTTCCCTCTGGCTTTGCTTCTCGCACCTCTTTCAGCCTAGGACCAGCTAAGACACTCCAGAAGGAATAGAGCAAGTCTGATGGGGCTTCTCAAAGCTCAATTTACGCTCTTCCTCTCCTTTTCCATGTGAGCATCTTCTTAATTTAAAATTATATGAAATAATAAATCAGGGGCAGAATTAGCCCCACTGAGGAGGGAGATGCATAGTATTATGTAAATAACTAGGTCCTCTACAGCAGTGCCCCCCACCCTTTGGGGCACTAGGGACTGGTTCCACGCAGAAAGACCATGGACTACAGAGAGTGTGGTTTTGCAAGCTGCCTGCTTCCCGCAGATGGGGCTTTGCTTGTGTGCTTGGCCCAGTTGCTGGCATGGCGCAGACTGGACTGGTGCCCTTCCATGGACTGGGGGTTGGGGACCCCTGCTTTGCAGTGAGACAACAAAACTAACCTGCTGATGGGAAACCCGTCTTAGATTTAGGAAGGAGTGGAAGGATTAAATTGAAAGTAACAATTACAGGGAAACTGACCAGTAAGCAAAATATTAGTACAGTATCTCTCATTATTTTCTGTGGTGAGGAATTCTGGACAGTTATAACCCATAAAATAAATTTCTATGTCCTGTTAAAGTAGGTCAACATGAACATTATTCCATCCATTTCTCTCCCCCGCCCCCCCAAAAAAGAAATATGGATATTGCTTTTCTTTTCTCTTCTGCTTTCTTGTCAAAAAAGAGACCTGGGTTGGTGGTTGGAAAAGTAAATGGGTGTAAATTGCAGTCAAAAACTTCTTCAGTGAGCCAGATTGAGGAAGGCTGTTTTAGGGAGATACATAATAATATGTTCCTTTGTCTAGTCCATCTACTTCAGTCCTTATGGATTGCAGTCTCTTCAGTGCACATTTTAAATATGAGCTAACCTAGCTCATAATTTGGAATTCATGCTTAAACCGCACTGTAGTTGCATTAAAAAAAAAACACACAACCATTTCTTCCTATTTCTGTGATGTAGTTTTCCAGGAATAAAAAGCATTCAGAAAAGCATTTGTTAGGGGAAAAAGTGTGTCCATGACAATGTACAAAAAATATTTTAGGCAAATCGCTGGAGAATATGCATAAAATTTTGCTGTATTTTATCTTGTGAAACCAGAATTGAAACTTTGACCTTTAAAATGAAAAGCATCTGCTTTATTTTCTGAAACATGGCCCTTTCTTAATGGCCATGTATTTAATATATAAATATTTTAGGGGAAAGATTAGAGTACCCAAGATAACCCAAGATTTACAGACGTCTTTTTCAACCACACTATTAGCCTCCAGCACTCTTGTGGGATTGAAAGTGGTATAAGAGAATAACAGAGTAAAAAGGGACCTTAGGGGTCTTCTAGTCCAACCCACTGCTTAAGTAGGAAACCCTATACCAGCGGTGTCAAACTCAAGTCATCACAACATCATGTGACATATTGGGACTTTTCCCCCCTTCACTAAACTGGGTGTGGGCACGTTATGCATCCAGCTGGGAGTTTGAAAGCCCTGCCCTATACCATTTCAGACAAATGGTAATTAAATTCAGTATGATGCCATTCCTTCTTACATTCCAAACTTAGTCAAATACATCCATTATTTTTAAATCTGCATATTATGAGATATAGAAAAAGGATGGCGTATCTTTGAAAGAGCAGTGTTTTCCTATAAATAAAATAATGTTGGCAATTAAAGTAAATAATTTATTATTTTAGATTGTCATAAGATCATTTGCATTTTTAAGTGAGAGATTGGCATTAATGGATCTACTATAAATATATTAAGAAAAATTTCTGCTAGTAAGAAATCAAAAGTAAATGCTGTGTTCAAATATATTATGACCTCCTTACAAGAAATGATTCTAGCTGGCACATATTAACATGGATCGGGGTATCAAACTTGCATCATCAGGGTGGCGTCATATGATGTATCATGACTTTTTCCCCCTTCACTAAACTGGGTGTGGGCATGGCCAGCATATGATGCATCTGGCCCTTGGGCCAAGAATTTAACATCCCTGGCATAGGAAGGCAATGGCAAACCACTACTGAAATCACAGCCACATTTTCTTTTTAAGGAATAAGAGTGAGATGTGTGGAGTGATTAACATTATTTAATTATCTTAACAGAGTTGCCACGTCAAATCTGTATTATGTGAGTTACATGCAAATTCATTAAAACAATGTGAATTTTAATAGAATCCATCTGAATTAGTGAGCCAATTTGTTAGAGTGTTTAAAGCAGAAGGCTAGAAGCCAGGAGACTGTGAATTCTAATCCCACCTTAAGCAAAACCACCTGGTGATCTTGGGCCAGTCACTCTCTGTTAGCCCTAGGAAGCAAGCAAGGGCAAACTATTTCTGAGAAACTTTGTCTGGAAAACTGCAGGGATAGTCCAGTAGTTGCCAAGAGACAACGTGGACTTGATGGTACACAGACACACAACACACACATACACAACCACAACCCTGTACTAGCAGTGGCCAATGCAATGTTTTTGAGCACAGTCCTCCGTAATATCAGCTAGAAGTTCAAATATGAGGAAGATTGGATGTTATTTGTATGCTCCTTATCTAGACACAATTCATTTGTCAGCTGGTGGATTTTTAAAATAGCTATACTACTAAGCAAAATAATGGATAAGTAAGAGTAATACTCCTGCAAAAATGCATCCCTGGGTGTATTAATCATGTCCAATATTAGATTTTGAGTAGCCAGTCTTTGACTAGTAATGGTATATGCTTTGTCAGGGAAAAGTCTTGAGAGATGGAAAGGCAATTGATTAGACAGCTGCCCCCATACATTATTGGTCTGAAAGAATAATGATGTGATGGAAAAGCTACATAAGTCTGACCCAGATGCAAATTACTTGGTTGGCCATTAACCAATGGAGCTAGAAAATACTGTGGAAAGAGGTCTCAGAAGGGAGAATACAGGTATTCTAGGAGAAAAAGGAAAGGAAAAACAGATGGAGACAATCCCTTATGAACATCAATATAGTGTTTTTTTCTAATTTTTTTAGAAAAGGTGCTTGGCTTGCTGTATGCAAGTGACAGCATCAGGCACCAGGCCAAGAAGCAAGATATTTTGGACCATTTCTACCAACCTACCTTTCTACCTGATATGTAATTAATGTGAAATTAAGCATGAAATAACTATTACAGATCAGAAAGAGCCAAATTCTGCAGGAAGTAACTCAAATTTAATGGAACAGACAGGAGTTAGAGAAAACAGTCTTGGCGATAGGACTTGGCTTTGTACCTCAAATTTGCAGTATAACTGTTCCTGTATAACTTTCTAGAGCTTTAAAAGAAATAGGAGAATGCCCTTCCCAGTTTATAGAGGGGAAGCAGTTGAGCAAGGATGCTCAGCAGATACAGTATTAGCCACTGGTTGTTTGAATAAATACAACCTGTATATTTCACCATCATTTCTCTTCTCATGAAGTGAGTGAGAGGCATGTCAAGCAGTTGGGGTGAGTTTTTAATAGGCAAAGGTGTACATAATTTCTAAATCACACTGGCACTTGCAGGCTAAATTTTAAAATAAGAGGAAAAGATGGGTTTATATCCAATTAGTCATGAAGAATATTGTTATGCAAGCCTTCAATGAACACAATTTTTACAATAATAAATAAACAAAATATTCCTTGTTCTGTGAACCTATGCCTGCACATCAACAGCATAAATTGTTCTTCTAACTTCAGAATATCACTGGAACAGGAATTTGTTTCTTTGGTAGTAGATATATATTATCTACACAGACACTCACAGGCCCACAGAGACACAGACACATGCATCCTCTCTCACACCACATTATTTTCCTACTGTACATGCCAAAAGCCTTTTTAAAAACTCCTATCATGAAATCATGTGTTGGCCTGTAGAATCGCTGGTTTGTCTCGGTGTGTGTATTTTGTATTTTGTGTGTGTGTTTGTGTGTGTATGTATATGTATGTGTACACACACACACACACACACACACACACACACACACATTGTTGAAACTTAAAAATCTTCCTAATGCATACTCAGTGGAAATACTAAAGAGGATGATACCTCCATGTGTCTCCCTGAGGTATGCTTGTTACACCTAGCTATTCAGCAACGCTGAGATTTAATTAAGATAGTTTGCCCTTTCCTTTTAAATCTTTAAAAATTAAGCTCTCTTCAGAAATGAGCCTTTTTTTTTTGACAAAGCTCCAGGAGTTCAATCAAAGTAAGTTGACTGTCCTTTTCCAGAGGCAGGATAAATAAATATTCTCTAGTTTGTTTTTAAAAAAAATCAAACTGTAAAAAAAATTCAAACTGTATTCATACTTAAATCCATTTTGTAGATTAGTACATCTTCACAAGGAGGATATTCTGCAACTATACTGTAAGTGTGAATCACAAAGTTAGTCACTCATAGCAAGGTGGTTTAGGTAAATTATTCCAGTATTGAGTAATCAATATTAATTGGCCCTCTTTCTACCACCTGATAAATTCTAGGGTTTGAAACTAAATAGGAATGTTTAAAAAAACTATTTAAAGAAGAAAAATGAAATCACTTCCATAATGTTATTAAGAAAAGGATGTAGTTCACAGAAGTTAAGCTTGGCTTGAGGGCATTCTTTACTTTTTTTATTGATGGAACTGTAGAAATTTTTCCTTTTCTTCTTTAAAAATAATATAGAAAAGCATTTTTGTTGGTTACCAACATTATTCAATCCAGTTTCTTTTCACTTGTACATTACAGCTGCATAATTTACAAATAAATGTCTTTTTCTGCTTTGTGTCAAGGGGTTGGTAGAGAAACAAAAATAATTTTATTAATGTGGAAATGTAAATCTTCTATATATACCATGCTTATTTATCTAGAAGTCAAACTCATTCTAATCAATTGGACTCCTTCCAACATAATTGACACATAAGACACATTACAGTTTGTCTCTCTGTGTGTCTGTCTATCTATCTATCTATCTATCTATCTATCTATCTATCTATCTATCTATCTATCATCTATCTATCTATCATCTATCTATCTATCTTAGAATTTTAACTTGGAGATCTGTGCTTTTTGAATGCATCCCAACAAAATTCTATGTCCAGAATTTTTAAATGTGATAGGGCTCTATTGAATACCTTGAATGGCCAAAAAACACAGGGATCATTGAACAAGTCAACCCAGACTCAAGAGTTCTTCTCGCTTAAGGCACATTTGCCCAAGCTTCATTTATCATAATTTGAAGAACTAGCTTTCTGGAGAAAGCTCTAATGCTGGGAAAAGTGGAAGAAGAAGAGGACGACCAGCAGCAAGGTGGGTAAAATAAATTGTAGTGGTGGTGCACTGTTGAAAGGACCTGGAGGACCAGGCTAGGGACAAACTGTGATGGAGAAGATCTATCTATGTGGTTGCTAAGAGTTGATACTGACTTGATGAAAACCATGCAATCAAGATGTATATGAATGACAGGAAGCTGCCAATCATGATATTTATATTTTTCTGCAAGAAGGAAAAAAGGCAATAGTCTGGCTGAAAGTTATCACTGTGTACTTCCAGGAATTTCAACAGCTGTTTTGTTCAAACTAATCTTATTGCACCAGATAAGTGTGCTGAGCAGACTTGCCTTTCACCGTGAAGCAAAATAAGACCTTTTGTGCCATTATTTTCATTTTTAGTACTTTGGGGAACAGTGCTCACACTTCAGTAACTGTCTGTTATCTAAAGCTCAGAAGATCCTTCCTCCTAGATTGACCTCAATAGGCAGGTTTTTTTTAGTATTTTGTTTCTTTTGAAGGAATGTTGTATCTTAAAACCATGAGCATTGTTAACTCCATATAAAACCAAATAAAAACTGAACTACCCAAAGCCTATTGTTGTCATTAACGAATGTTTACTACAAGGCTTTCATGACTTATCCTTCCTTTTGCTGAATCTCTGCCCTGCTTGCAGAACATCAGAAGGATGCTGCTACCTTTTCTCACTAACACATTTTATTAGAAGGCATAAGATGTGGCTCACTGGATTAACTATTGAAGAAAATAAACATGTCTTTAGGGTGCCAACATAAGTGGGGCATACCAGAATTATTTATTCCTAGTTGTCATGCCCTTAACTTTTTCAATACACAATTGTAGAATTCACATACATGGAATAGTCCCTTGGCAGCTCTCTTAGCAAGATTTTGGAAGTAGTTTGCCATTGCATGTTTTCTAGGAAAGAGAAAGAGAGAGGGTTGGAGGGAGAGAGGGAGAGTGAGTGAGTGAGTGAGTGAGTGAGAGAGAGAGAGAGAGAGAGAGAGAGAGAGAGAGAGAGAGAGAGAGAGAGATGCTTAAACTGAGACTAGAACCCATGGTCTCCTGGTTTGTAGATGCTAAAACTGGTGATGCAAAAGAGTACACTTTTTTTCTAAAGGCAATGGTAAACTTTTCCAAAACAAACACTTTGAGATATGCTGTAGAACATCCTGGGTAGCAGAAATGATTTTATGGTATTTTCAGTTTTGATTCAAATTTGTGTTTATTAATTCTTCTGTTCTGTTCTCCTCTCCCATTTATCCTGAGTTGAATCCAGAAGGGCATTGCTGATAGATGATGACACATATCACATTAGAGGAAGAACATGTGAAAACACCTCTGATCTTGTCTTTTGAAGTTGTTAAGGCAGGTGATGATGCTGTTGGTGTAGATGAGGACATCTGGATTTGTTGGAGGGTCTGATTCCCATGTTGTTATTCTTCTTCTGTTGTTCTTTTGCTTGTGAGAAATTGCTTGTCTGGAATACTTTAATCCCACATCTACACCTAAACAACAAAGATAATTTGAAGAATTATTTGCATTATTTGAAATTATTGAAAATATTAATTATATAATTCAAGCATGTGGCAACCTTACACTAGATCAATACTTTTAGAAAATTATATTTTGGAGAGTTATAACATGGTTTTATGTAGCAAACATAACACATATCTTTGTAATTATTTTCATTGCACTACTATTTTTATTGTAGTTTTCTTTTTAATTTATAAATCATCTAATATTGTATGTTAGATGCTGCAAATATCAGTCAGATTTTAGCCACAATGTATTTCGACAGACAAGAAAAAAGTTTTAAGACTATCCTTTATATTTACACAGTACTCAATTTCTTTGCACTATCTGTAGAGATTTAAACTAAAACAAAGGACACCCATTAGTCATCATTATAATTTAATGGCTTGGAACATTTTTGAGTCAATAAGTACACAGAAGAGTAAACTTTCCTATTATTGTTCTCTTGTAATTTAAAAAGTGGCATGATCTTTTCAAAAAAGTTAATTTAAAAAGTTTCATGTTTGAGGCAACTATCTTATTATGTGGTGAAGGCATCCACTAAACTTCACATTTTAATTTGATATAGACATAGATAGAGATGATAATAGATATAGATAGATGATAAATATAGATGATAGATATAGGTATATATTATGAAAATATACACACATGCACATACAGGCAATTGAACACTTTTTGTCCTATCTATCTCTATTCATATATGTAGCATGTATATAATTACAATGAAGCCAAAAGACTACTACTACAACAACAACAATAACAACAAAACACTTTAAAAGGTTTTGATACACAGAAGGGTTTTATGCCCTTTGTGAACTGTAACAAAAAGGGAAATAACAATGGCAATTAGAGGAAGAACATGTGAAAAGAAGATCTAAATAATCCGAGTCCAAACTGTTTAATAATTTCTTTATGTAGTGAACACTTGAACTGATCCTGGAAAGCAGTGATAAGCAGTCCGTTTGACAGAGGAATAATCTGGGGACTTCACATCTATTTTGCAGCATTCTGGGCTAGTTACTGAATCAGAGTCATCTGCAAGGAATGCTAAGAGAACATTGCAATAATTCAGTCTTCAGTTGCCACCACGTATGCTGCTAATGCAAGTTTTATCTTCAAGATACAACATCTTGGGTCTCAAAGTATGAGGTTTCCAGCATCAGTGCTACATCTAAGAGAACCTCCAAGTTCCAGGCCTTATATTTAAGGGGAAAAAATACCAATTCCAACATTTCTCCTAAATCCAGAAATTTCATGTCCAGGTTCATATTTAGTTTACTCCACCACAAAAATAAACTCAGAAATATTTTTTCTTGTCCAGGTTGAGATTTAGTTTCTTCTACTGGATTCTGCCTTTTAAAGCCAGAGACAGGCAGTGTCTTACAATGCCATGTTTATAGAAAAGGATAAGTATACCTGGATATCAACAGCACCTACGGATAGTTCTTCCAAGATACGTCATGTACGTGTTAAATAACAATGGAGATTAAAAACAGACCATCTCGAAAACAATTCCAAGAAAGCAAGCAGAATTCCAACAGTGCCACTTTCTCCGAGACATTCTAAACCTTTAAAATCCCGATGACAGATCCCTCCATAAAATTTAAAATAATATAGTAGAATTCTTATTTACGGTATTAATGAAATTGCTCTTCCCTTCTTTCCTTCGCAGTTTAGATAATTCAGTAAAGTAATCAGATCTACTTCTTTCAAACCTATTGAGCCAAATATTGAATCAATAAACAATTGTCTATGAAAATTACTCAATTTGCTATTGGAAGGTTTTCTCTATCAATTTGGCTAAGCATGGGATATTGGCTGCTGACCTATAATTGGCATCAGATAGGTTGATTCCAAATAGGTGAGAAATCGGAGATGGCTTCTTGAGCTAGGAGCACAGATATCCTTAACATCAAAAATGAATAATAGAAGAGAAGAGAACAGAAGAGATGAGATGAGATGAGATGAAATGAGAACAGAACAGAACAGAACAGAACAGAATAGAATAGAATAGAATAGAATAACACAGTAGTCCAATCCTCTGCTCAGGCAGGAATCCCTATACCATTACAGACAAATGGTTGTCCAATCTCTTCTTAAAAACTTCCAGTGTTGGAGAATTCACAATTTCTGGAGGCAAGTTATTCCACTGGATAATTGTTCTGTCAGGAAATTTCTCCTTAGTTTTAAGTTGCTTCTCTCCTTGATTAGTTTCCATCCATTACTTCTTGTCCTGCCCTCAACTGCTTTAGATAATAGCTTGACTCCCTCTTCTTTGTGGCAAGCCCTGAGATATCAGAATACTGCTATCATGTCACCCCTAATCCTTCTTGTCATTAAGCTAGACATACTCAGTTCTACCAACCATTCTTTTTTATGTCCAGTCCCCTAATCATCTTTGTTTTTGCCTAATTTAGTTTCAGACTATACTCCCAGCAGCCTCAATCACATTGGTAAGTGGCAAGAATTATGGGAATGTAACTGAAAACTTCTGGGTAATGGCAATAATTTTTCTACAAGATAATTCTCTGGGTAAATAAACAAATGAAATCTGACAGATAAAATGAACACATGTACAGATGATGTTCTGTTGAATATATTCCAAAATAGTCTAAATATGAAGAAGGAATCTTAATAATCATGTATGTTTGCAAGATTAGACCCGTAGGTTTAATTTGTAATAACTCAGTTTTTGGAAAGCTATTCCTCTTATTACATTACCAGAATAAAACAAACTTAGAAAACTTATGATCAATCTTGTGAATATCCCTTATAAATCTAATGAGGTCAACCAACTGTCAGTTTTCTATATATATTTTATTTTAAGTAGTTTTGTATTATTTCCCATAACCCTTGTTTTCTGGAATAGAGTAACAACCAGAATACATAAAACTGAAATATCATACTTTACATCATTAGAAACATTGTTTAGTAAACGCATGTAAATCAAAGTGGTGATTTTAAATAAGTATTTGTTGCCAGGTTAAAGTCCACAATAAAGACACAACAAAAAGTGTGAATTAGTAGAAAATTTTCCCCTATAAGAATAAAGATTTATCACACTGAAAGACATCATTTAAAAAGTGCCACACTGTTGCAATTTCAAATTAAGATAACAGTTTTATTTGAAGAATATATTAAATATTGTACGGGCAACTGATTTTTTTAAAGTATTATAATGTGAGGTTTAGTTAGTAGTTCAGTATATTAACACAGCAAGCTGTCTCTCATCTGGAATATTTGGCTTTTAATATATAAAAACATTCCATTAATAACTGGGCATGACTTCTCAGTGGGGACAAGATTCTTACTTAGTGTTCACACCTTTTCACCATTAAAATAATTTGCTGAACTTACATTTTATTTCATTTCATGTAAAGAAATGAAAATGATAAAGAAAAATGTTTTTTTTTTAAAAAAATCGGCTTCATGTTTATTTTATTTTAAATAGCAAATACAAAAAGCTACAATACCAACTGGGAATAAGAAAGATAAATAATGTTAATACAGTCAAGAAAAGAAAAATCTGGATATACTGTATATAATGGTAATTAAGCTAAACTAAACAAGAAAAAGGGAGAAAAATAATAGAAAAGTGGGGAAATTATGTAATAGCCATAGGTATCAATATAAAAGTAATGCAGTCCTTCCAGTTTTCGTTAAATCTAGAACCATATAGACCAGGGGTGTCAAACTCAAGGCCGTGGAGCCAGTGCCAGCCCATAGGGTGTTTAGATCTGGTCCACAGGGCCACCATGGAAACACTGAAGGACCAGCTTGCGGTGCCTCTGCCAGTGAAAGCAGAGCTCGGGAGGCTGCATGCTGTCCTCATAAGCTCTATTTTCGCTAGCAGAGGGTTGCAGGAGGCTGTCAAAGCCAAAAAGTTTGGAGTTTGGGAGCCCGTTTTCACTGGCAGAGCCTTTGGGCCACTACCCTGACACAAGTCATGCCGAGCTGGTCACACCCACCCCAACGACGCCCACCCTGGCCTCCTGAGGTCAAACACAATCCTGATGTGGTTCTCAGTGAAATGGAGTTTTTTTAAAAAAACATTTAAACATAAAAGACAACATAAAAAATTCTCATCCATTGCATACAGCATGTCGTTTGGTTACAAGTGTTTGTGCATCCATATTTTCAATTACGTATACAATCACAAAATTTCCGTCTAATATAACTAGGTACCTCACTTTCATTGTACATCATATATTCAATTAAGGTTAATATTTCTTTCTTTTCAGCGAACCTAATTCCCTTGCATTCTTGATTGTCTATTTAATAACAATATACCTTTATGTAATTACTTATTCTGATTATTTTTACAGTGTAAAAGAATTTACCAACTGTTTATGTTTATACATCACTACTTTCAATTATGCATAATCCTGCCAATCATCCATCAAGTATGCTTATGTTCATTGTTGTCCTTGTACATCATAAATTCAAGCAAAAATGTTATTCCTTCATTTTTAAACAAAGTATTCTAAATACTCACTTCATACATATACCAATCTTTCATTACTTCCTTATTAAACTATTTAACAACAACAAAATATCTTTATAATATACATCACTACTTAGAGTTATGCATAATATCACTAATCATCTATCAAATGTACATATATTCATTATTATCCTTATCCTTCATTTTAAAACAAAATATTCTAAATTATTCAATTCATATATATGTCAGTCTTTCATTGTATCATTATTAATCTGTTTAACAAAATAATTGTATTATCACTTATCTCCTTCAATTAAAACATAAATAAAACATTTTTAATTTCCAGTTTTTTTTGTCCAGCCACTGATAAAACAAATCCCATATCTTATAAAATTGCTCATCTTCTTGTTCTCTAATTTCAAATGTCAATTTACTCATTTCAGCACACTCCATTATCTTTCAAATAACTTCCTCCTGTTTTGGTATTGTTCCATTTTTCCAGTTTTTTGCAAATACGATTCTAGCTGCTGTTAAAATGTTTACAATCAGATATTTCAAGTCTTTATTGTAAATTTCTGGTATGATTCCCAATAATAAAAAAAAATATCTGGTTTAAGATTTATGTGTTTCTGTATCATTTTCTCCAACCACATATGAATTTTAGTCCAGTATCTTTTGGCTTCAATGCAAGTCCACCACATGTGGTAATATGAGCCCGGTGTCTGATTACATTTCCAACACTTTTCCAATTTATTCTTGGACATTATTGCAATTCTCATTGGGGGTAGATGCCACCTGTAAAACATCTTATACAAATTTTCTCTATATGTGGTTGACATTGTCATTTTACAATTTTGAGACCACAATTTCTGCCATTTCTCTAAATCAATCCCATGTCCAAATTTTTCCCCCAAGCTATCATAGTTTCTTTAACTTGTTCCTCTTGTAGTTTGACCTCTAATAAATATCCATATAGTTTTTTAATTACTTTTTCATCAGTACCTGTTAAAATTTTGTCTAGCTCAGTCATTTTGTTGTAAAGACCTTTTGGTTTTCTATCTTCATTATATCTAGAGTGTATCTGCACATATGAATACCAATTACTTTCTATTCCTTCTTGTTTCAACTCTTGGATGGATTTGAGTTCACCCTCTGCATTCAGTATTTCAACATATCTAACTGTTTGTTCCTTTTTATATATTATTCAATGGTTGATATCTAGACTAAAGTTTTTAAGTAATGTAATCTTTTAACTTTTTCCCAATTTAATAGCAAAGCCTCCCTTATATAATGTCTTCAAAAATAACTATGTGCTTTAGTTCCCTTATACCATAAAAAAACATGCCATCCCAACAGTAAATCATGACCCTCTACATAATCTAGAATTTTTTAGTGTTATCCACTCCTTAATCCACATCAGGTTTGTTGCTTGATAATATAACTCCCAGTCAGGTAAGGCCATTCCTCTTCTGGTTCTAGCATCTTGTAGCAATTTGAGTTTTATTCTTGCTTTTTTCCCTTGCCAGATAAACTTCAAAACTATTTTGTTTAGATCTTCAAAAAAGTCCTTGCCCAATCTGATTGGGATTGTCTGGAACAGGTATAAGATTCTGGGTAAAATGTTCATTTTAATTATAGAGATTCTTCCTGTCATTGATAGTTGTAGATTTTCCCATTTCATCAAGTCAGTTACAATTTGTTGCTTTAGTCTAGTATAATTGTCCTCCTTAAGAGTGCTGCATCTAGCTGATAGGTATATCCCCAAGTATTTAACCTTGTTTGTGACTTGAATCTGCAAAACTTCCACCAACTCTTCCTTTTGTCTTAATGGTATGTTCTTTGTCAGAATCTTTTTTTATCTTTGTTTATTTTCAAGCCTGCTACTTTTCCGCACTCCTCTATTCTTTCTAACAATTTGAGTGCTGTCTCTAGTGGGTCTTCAAGGATAAAAACCAAATCATCTGCAAACACTTGTAGCTTGTATACTTTTTTTTAATTTTCATTCTTTTTATTTCTTCTTCTTCTCTAATCTTTCTGTTTAAAACTTCTTCAGTGAAATGGAGTTTTGACACCCCTGATACAGAGAGTGAACACATCATCCTCGGTACTTCTATTACTGACTAGACAAAATAGAATCATATAAAGGGTTCTGAATAACAGTAAAGTTTTCAGTAAAAACATATTGCTAACTATATATATATATATATATATATATATATATATATATATATATATATATATATATATATATATATATATATATATATATATATATATATATATATATATATATATACACATACATATATATATATGTATATGTATATGTATATGTGTATATATATATATATATATATATATATATATATATATATATATATATATATATATATATATATATATATATGTATGTATGTATGTTGTATTTGTACTGATAAATAAATAAAGGGAGACTAGGATAGATCATATATATATATATATATATATATATATATATGTATGTATGTATGTATGTATGTATGTATGTATGTATGTATATATATACACACACACACACACACACACACACACACACATACACATACACATACACACACACACACACACACACACACACACACACACATATATATATATATATATATATATATATATATATATATATATACACATATACATATACATATACATATCATATATACATATACATGCATATACATAACTGAAAATCAAATCAAGGAAAATATTGCCTTGAAATGCAAAACAGCTGATGGTACATATTTGGGTGTACAAAAAAAGATTGGAGGAATGAAAAAACAAGATATTGTTTCCAATAGTGAAACAATATCCTGGATCTGAACAGAAATGTCAACATGATGTTGAGACAAAAACACTTTAGCATGGAATAGATGGAGGGCTACAGGTATAAAGCACATCTTCTTTTATTACACGCTCTTAGTAGTGTGTTGCTGCTTTCACACTGTTTGGTGAAATCTGTATTTGATAAGTCCAGGAAAGAGGAGAAGTGGAAGATGCATTTAAACTATCACATTTGCTCAAAAACATACCGTGCCAGTCAGCCACTTACCCCGGCATGAAGTCTTTGGAAGAATACAGTTTTAGACTTTGCAGAGGTGATGGTTAAGAGCAGTAAGCCGTAAATGAGATTACAAAATGGGTTAAAGGAAATACTCCCTAAATGAGATTACAAGATGCTTCAACTCTCCCTTGGGAACATAGCTTATGCAGCAGCATACAACAACAAAGGGCAATATATTCAGTTAGGTTAGGTGAACGAAGAGCAGAAGATACCCAATCCATCTTCAGACAACTGAACTAAAGATTCAACAAACAGAAGTGGAGTAGGGCAAAGCACTGTGAGAACTCTCTAGAATTGGTGAAATTGCATCCTGTGCCTGTCACACCTACAAGATTGACCTGATCAAGAAACATGTACTATGTAGTTTGAAAACTCTTTATTTAGAAAGGCTATATTAACAGAATCTTGAAATCTGAATCATCCCCTTTTATCTGCTTCATAATTAGGGCACGCATCAGACATTTTTGCAAATCACTCTCTTCCTAAGTCCTTATGAATTTATATTTTCATTTATTTGGTGATGGATTTTATCTTTCTTCATCAAGATCACACTCTACATTCTCTGCAGTGCCATACCTTGCACCCAGTATGATGTAATAATTAGACTAGGAGCAGGGAAACCTGGATTCTAATCCTCTGTTAGACACAGAAGCCAGATGAGTGATATTGGGTTAGTGATTCCTTCTCACTCCATGTCAGTATCAGACTGAGACATAAGGGAGCTGAAAAATGAAAACCCTTCCCACATCATGAGTTGATAGCTTTGCTATAAGAACTGGATAGGCCCGATTAAAATGAAGAAGATCCTGCAACTAGCAGAACAGATGCTAAGAAGATCAACCTCCTATACCATATATTGAATATAAAGCAAGGTTAAGAGGCTGGGCTTGTTGAACAGAAGATTTCCTGGTCAGGTATGCATGACAGAATGAGCTCCTGTTTTTGCTCCAGGCCCTGCCAGACTAGCAGTTTGAAAGCATATGAATGCAAGAAGATAAATAGGTACCATTTCAATAGGAAGGTAATGGATTTCCATGTTCCTCAGCATAAAGTCATGCTCGCAACTTGACCATGGAAATATCTTCAGACAATGCTGACTCTAACCTAGAGATGAATTTTTATTATGGTAGATGAAGACATAGAGTATCTTTTAGCAAGCAGTGACCTAATGTTGAATTACTTCAAGGTTTTGATAATAATCTTTAAAGCGCTCCACGGCTCAGGACCTAGTTACTTGCGGGATCGTATTCTGCCCCATACATCCCTACGACCAATCCGCTCGCACAGAGAGGGCCTCCTCCAGGTGCCGTCCACTAGACAGTGTCGGGGGGCGGCGCCTAGGAGTAGAGCCTTCTCTGTGGCGGGCCCAGCCCTGTGGAATGACCTCCCTCCGGATATTAGGAATACCTCTGACCTCCGCTCCTTTCGTATTAAGCTTAAGACCCACCTATTCCAAGCAGCTGGCCTGGCTCAACTTTGATCTAACCATATCGCTCCTGACGGGTTTTTACTGGGTATTTTAATTATATTTAATTATCTAGGGGTTTTTAAATACTGTATTTTAATTGTTTTATTTATCAGCCGACCTCCTCCTTGTGTATGTCTCGGTATATGTCTCTGTTATATGTTTGTTTTATCCACATGTTTATTTCATATGTTTCATTGTACGCCGCCCCGAGTCCTTCGGGAGAGGGTGCGGCTAAGAAATAAATATTTATTATTATTATTATTATTACTTTTCTTCAACAACTACTCCACATGTCCAAGCCACTTTAAAATATTTTGTGATTACCATTCATTTCTCTGTGCAAACATTCATTTGGCACTGCCATTCATTCTTGATCCTGTCTCTTTTTCTATGCACACCTCTTAAGTATCTCATTCCCACTGCATTCAATTTACTTTCAAGTTTCTGGTGACATTTTATTTTTTCCCCATTGTGTTTAATCTCTTTTCATGTTCACACACCATTTTCACTTCTTTTAACAAACATCTTTTCTTCACAGTGTATATCATTACTTTTCTGCCAGTATCTCCACATCTAAAGATTTCTTCATTCATTTCACCATATTCACTAATTCTCTCATACCTCATAAGGATATGAATAATATCCTTTTAGATATTCATTCCTTTGCTATGTGTGCCAAAGGATAGAACTAGATTTAAATCCATATTTTTGAAGCAAATAGACTTTTTTCTAAGCAGAGCTTGAGAGAATCACCATTCCCATTTATTCTTGGGTATTTGAATGACCCAATCTGTTTTTATATGATCTCTCTTTGCATTCCATATCTTGTATCATCTAACAGAGAGAATCACCATTCTGATTTATTCTTGGATAGATCTTGAATAGCCCAATCACCTTTTTTTGTAGTCTCTCTTCGCATTCCTACATATCTATTTATTTCACTTAACAAAATAATAGTTTGCTTGGGATTACCATTACCAAACCAGGAATGTGACATGTAACTATCCTCAATTTAAGAATCCCTTTTATATGGACCCACAACTGCCTATAATATGATACCAGTTATTCATTCTGATCTACATCTTAGATTTTTCTTTCATAATGAAAATCTGTAATTTCCCCATACACATTTATCAATTCATCTCCAAAACATCAGATTGACGACATATACACTGTTTTGCTCTCATTTATTTGTATTTTGTGTATTTCATTTGTTAATTCCTGCTATTTGCTTCTTTTGTCTTAAACTATCCATATGCCATGTTCACTGCAGATGGTGTCTTGGCTATTTGTCCTTCATGCCCATCATGACTTTGGACAGCTCAGGCTTTCACCCAATGCTTTCCAGTAAGAAAAAGTGTAGATTCAGAATTTGGTCCAGCTGCTAAAGGGAGCCTTAATTATACCTATGTACTTGTAGCATTCCCTGATAACAGCAAGCCCAATATTGGCCAGTTCTAAGCTATCATATCAGTAATATCAGTCATTACTTAATGTTATCTAGAACTAGACACCATTATTTCCCTTTCCAGCAAAGCATATCATTTTAAATGCAAATTTTAAAAAAGTAGTAGAGAATAGAAAAGTAATGGTGAACATTTTCAGGGCCAAGTGCCCAAACTGGAATGTATGTGCATGTGCACATGCCAGAGCACCAGAACCTGAAGACCAGCTGGCCGGTGCACACCTGCCTGGTTTTTTTTGCCATTTTTTCTGGCCAATTTAGGGCCAGAAACTGCCTGGAAACGGCCAAAAAACAGCCTGGAAATGGTGCAAAAAGAGCCTGTTTTTTGGCCCTTTTGGAGCCATTTTCAGGCTCCAGCACCTGCAAAGGCCAGCTGGAACCCAGAAGATCAGCTGGCGATGGCACGCTGCCCACAGAGTGGGCTCTTCATGCCACCTCTGGCACACGTGCCATAGGTTCACCATCATGGGAATAGAAGAAAAATGATGGAGAGGATGCATAAATTGAATGATTATTGGAGAATAGCATAGGATTATTTTAAAGCTCTAAATGAATCTATATTTTCTCCAACTTTGGCTACATTGTGCATTGTCATATTTTGAGCGACTTGAGAAGTATTATTATTCTGGATGTCTAGAAATGGATTCAGCAACTGAATAATTCATCAATCTTTATGGTATTTTTTTACTAATCATAAAATGATGCAAAATGTTTTGGGTTTTTTGGAAGAGAGTTCATGATGTTTTATAATAAACCAATCTTGCTTTCTTTTGAATTAAAAATTGTTTAATTGAACTTATGGGTGATTCTTTTTCCTTTTTTGGGTTTGTTCATTATTGTTTAACTTTACACACACACACACACACACACAATGTGTAGATTGTTTCCTTGTATTTTATATAGTGAGTTTATTTTTGTATTTTCCCATATTTCTAAATACTTGTAATAAACTAAAGTTATTTTTTTTAAATAAAAAATAAAGTTTATGTGTTAGTTGATTTAGAGAGCTATATTCCTATACAAATTACTGAAAGAAAGAAAAATACATTTCATTGCCTGATAAATTGGCATCAAACCGAACCAAACTTGTATCAAAGTTGTTATGCAAATCTAAAAAAAAATAGCTGAAAGTAAAATTATAGCATAACTCTTTTGAGCTGAACTTAAAATGAAAAAAGGGAAATTGAAATAGTTTGAAAAGAACAATAAGGAAAGAGGGAAAAATAAATACTCTTCACTGAGAAAGAATGACATGAAAACTATTGGTAAAGTTGAGGAAATGAGAGCACTCTTATTTGACTAAAAGTCAGATGAAAGATATAAAGATTTCTGAGAAAACAAATGAGAAAAGAGATGCTCATATTTGCAGCACAATTCAAGCTCTATGCTAGAGGAGGACTCTAGTAGTAATAACTATGGCAACAAGAAAATTATTGTAACATTGTTTTGTGGTAATGAAGGCAATATCCACTTAAAATTTTCATTATATCTGTTTGTATTCTATGTAGAACAATTGTACATTATCACATAGCAGGATGCTCAGCTTTGTTATCAGGTCAGCAAACATTCATAAGCTTCCCAGCTGAACTTATATAATCTATTGGTACATGACATATACCTTTATGCCATATGTATACTTTGATGTACATAGTTGTACAGTAATGGGCAGGAGTAAATAATATTTTCTGAACAACATTGTCTTCAAATTACTAAATATATGGGACACTACATAATTGGGATTTGTATTCTTATTACTTTGTGAATAGCCAAACTACTGTCTCCAGATGTTTTGAACAATTCTTTATAGGTTATGAGGTCCAATGGTAATTGAAGGCCAAAACATCTCAGGAGGATCAAATTAGGTATCCCTAATATAGTTGGGTAACATCTGCTAGCACAGTTCTTGATCTGTGGCAGTGAAACTCCAATATTGAAGGTGAAATGTTCTACTAACATTAACCATTTATATTTATATTGAAATAATATTTTGTAAGGATTTTTTTTAATCCCATCCTTTGAAAATCTTTAAATTAATTAATGTTCCATATCTCAGCAAGAGCTAAAAGCTAAAGCACTGGGATGAAAAATAGGATCATTAAACCTGAGTAGGGAAAAAAAATCAGATGACAACTAAATGGCAACAAAGAGATAGAAACTTTGCTGCCACATAGAACTTTTCTAGGAGTCTTCAAGATTGTTGAAGTAGTGTAATCAATAAGCAATAAGTATTACTAACCTTCTAGATTACTGCATTGGGCAGCCCAGATCTGCAGAATCACTTTTATTATTACAAATTACTAGCCAATAGTAAGAGTAAAATATCAATTCACTTAATGGGACTTTCACCTTTTCTAAAAAATGGACAAACATACTCTAGAAAATCCGCATGTCTGAGAAGCTCCAATTTGGTGGAGTATGGGAAGTTAAAGGAAGGAAAATAATCTGTTCCTTGGTGATGGGTTTCCCCAATGCTACCCTCATGATATTTTGATGGGATGGTAGGGAGGAGTGATACTGAAAATTTGATCTCAATATCGAACCCATGCTTGGATATAATTATTGAAAATCTGGTATCAGTACTGAATCTGGAGGAAATGTTTGGGTTCTGTAATCTCCACTATTTGAAATGGGACTTTGTGCTGTGCAAATGTCTGCTTGAAGAGAAAAGAGAAAAGGAATAAAGTAAATTGCTCTTTCCATCTGGCACTTCATTTCTGCCTGTCTCTGCTTGCATACAAATGGAAATGTGCAGACAATTTCACAGGTTCAAGACATTTACTTAGACTGTAATCTCACACACTTCCTTACGCCTATACAAGCTTAATGCACTGATGCAACAGATGCAGTCACAGGGGCAAGACAGAAGAATGGTTTTCCCCCCCCTTACCACTGCTGTCCTCTTTCGAGCCATTTGACAACTGTTTCTTTCAGGAGGGGTATGATCAAAGTGAGCTGAACTGTTTTCTTTTGTGTTTTGTGTAGGTGTGAAGGGACAGCTAAGAGAATGAAGACTCTAAGTCCCCAGCGGAAGCATGATATGGCGATGCAGTGCTGGTGCTGAATTGTTCTCTCTGATGGCTCTATGGGAGTGGATAGCCCTGAGTCTTCATTGCTGGGTTTTAGCGGTTGCTGCTGGTTCGGATCAGCATGCCACAAGCCCCTTCGACTGGCTTCTCTCTGATAAGGGACCCTTCCATCGCTCCCCGGAATACACAGATTTTGTGGACAGAAGCCGACAGGGATTTAGCACAAGATACAAGATTTACAGGTATGAAGCGTTTGGGATCACAACAGCAGTGTGAAGCTTTGGGAAAGCTATATCTAAATAGCACATCACCTCTTGAAGGAAAAGGGAGAGAGAAACATGAATATAAGAAGTCGGTGGGTAGATCTGGGGTCATTCTAAAATTCTATGCCAAGATTCTATCCAGAACTGGGGCCTCTGGAGAACTAGAGTGATGGTGGATTAAGAGGTTGAGTGAAGACATTGTTGAAGTTGATCACAAATGTTGACTGTGTTTCATCATGTATTGCTGAAAAAAGTTAATTTTAATTCCTAATCTACTTTTGATTTATATTTCTTATTATTGTTTTTTGCATGTACGTAGTTTTCCAGAAAATACATGATGCTAGAGAAAAGTCATACTTCAAAAGTGGAGTACATGTCCACCCTTACTCCCTGATGTCTCTGAGATAGCTGTTGGTATCAGTGGATCAGTGGAGGCTTTCCCTGAATTGCAAATAGGCTTTTTAAAAATTATTTTTAAACATTAAAAATAGTTTATTTAGAGAAACATCCTCTGATGGGAACATCAGGGATGTAAACTTCCCTATCCTCTTTCCACAGTATTTTTGCTAAATAATAATTAGAAATAAAATTCAATAAAAATATTAATGAATTCATGCCAGAAATACCATATCTAGTTTCTTTGCTTTCAGAGTTACCAAAGCTTGTTAAAAATCTTCAAAATTGTCTATCAGAAGAAACTAGCCTTTATTTCTTTCAAATATGTAAGATTACCACCCCTATCATCTTCTGTCTAAAGTTCACCCCAAACACGTGGAGTATGATGAATCGATCATCCTAGGATACTCTAATCTATTGTGTGGTAATTTATTAATAGCATCAAGAAAACATTTCAGTACTTAAATAGCTTCCAGTTTAATTTGATTTAAGTGAGGCAATAATAACAGAGTTGCCACTTTAAACAGAAGTCAGTCCCAGTTTTGAAGGTCTGCACCAGTGGTGAAATTCAATTTTTTTTTCTACCGGTTCTGTGGATGTGGCTTAGTGGGCATGGCAGGGGAAGGATACTGCAAAATCCCCACTCCCTCCCTACTCCTGAGGCCAGTCAGAGGTGGTATTTGCCAGTTCTCTGAACTATTCAAAATTTCCCCTACCGGTTCTCCAAAACCTGTCAGAACCTGCTGAATTTCATCATGTAGCTTAATTGGTTGACTGCAAATTGGGTAGAAAGTGTGGTGGCTTCTTGTTTTAGAATGCATTATGGGTAAAGATCACTTGTTATATGCTAGTCTTTTACATCACCTGTTAAAGCATGCATTTGGGGGATGGAAAATAATAAGGAAATTTAAGGAATAAGAATACATATTCAATGTGAACATTATTAATGCCATTGCTCCATGCTGGGAGGATGACAGTTTGCACATTGAAAATGTTGGTACATATTAGAAATAAGTGTTATGGATTTCCTGCTTGTTTCTGAAATGTTGCTTATATGGAAAAGAGGAAAATAATAAAACTGCACCAATGGGATAAAATAGAAAATATAGTTAACAAAGTGTTTTAATTATTGATGAAAGCCGGTATTGTAACTTTTTAGAATCTTTTTTAAAAAAATAAATTGATTAGGAAAGGAACTGTTTGATTGATATTTTTTGGCTTCTTCATGGTCTTGAAGTCATTTGAACAGGTGGTCATTCATTTGCTGTGAATTGTTTTGTTGTTGAATGTTTCCAACATTTTGTTCATAAGAAGTGGGAGAAAAATCGGTATGTCAGTGCTATCTATGTTCACATGCAAATCATAGCTGCTCCTTAAATATGTACTTGGGAAGAGGATTGTTGCTTGTTTTTATGTGCTAAAGATTTATATTCCTTTGCTTTTGCTTTTTTTTTATGCACCAGAGGGCACTGTGTTGCAGGTCAATTCTGTTTTAGATACTTTTGTGGTAGGTAGAAACATTAAGTAGTCTACCTTGAACATGGATCTAAAATATGCATTTGAGACATATGGGGAGCAATCAATAGATTGTATTTCATTGTATTTTTTATTGTATTTTAAAATCAAGTTGTCAATGATATAAAGGAGGAGAGAGGACCATCAGAACATCATGCAAACAGATTAATTGGGCATATTGTTTTTTTGTTTTTTTTTATAATGGTCAACAAAAGGCAACAAAATATAATACATGAGTACGTATTTTATCACTTCTGCTTTCAGTACATAACAGGTATTGGTGTAGTGATATGGGTATGCAAATACAGAAATATCCTTCATGTACAATGTATGCCTTTTCAAATCTGACTTTACTATAACCTCTTGTTGTAATGTACTCAGCAGAATAAGTAGGGATTGACCTTTTAAATTAAATGAAATGTTTGCCACAAAGAATGGCTTCCATAAATCTAAAATTGATTCACTGCTTCTGTTTATTGTAAATTTTGCCGAAGTACCATTCTTAGGATTAAGTGTAAGAAAATAGCAAAGTCATCATGCCCATCATGTTTGATGTAGCTATCAAAAATGACCAAGAATTTCATTCAGTTTGCATTTTGATATTAACTTATCAAATATGCCCTTCCCAAGTTCTTAAATGCAAGTAATTTTGGTGTGGAATTCTCCAACTAAGAGTAACAAATATTTACTTATAGGGGGAAAATATACGTAATTGTTACTTTCTAAGGGGAAAAAAATTGAATCAGAAACAAAATGGTATGTGTTTATTAGAAAAAAATAGGAATTTTTCATTGTTTAAAAAGTAATAAAATGATAAAAGATATAAAATGTAAAACAAGAAATATGAAATATTGAGAGAAATTGAAAATGAAATTTTCCAGATTAGGAAGTTAGTCTTGAGAGAGACAAACAAAGGAACAGAGTTTCTTCAGGGACATCATCATTAAAATTTGCTTTTCGGACTCATGTTAATCTTCTGCATGATAATCTCCAAATTTACATAATTTCAAAGTAACTAGGGGGAATACTCCAAATATATTATAACTCCCTGGTCCCTGCTACATACTTCTAATAAATATGAGTGGTAAATTGTGGATGAACTATACCAATCAACATCTTACCATTCTTGGTTGACTTCTTGGGAATGGAGGTTCATTACAGTTTGCTGAGCCTTAGTTTCTCCAATGCTGACAGAAATATAACTTTCCAGAGCCATCTATTTTGAAACAATATACTTTGCCCCAATATTGTACATGCCAACTTATAACTAAAGTCTTCCTAACGTTATACCTACTTATAGCCACTTACGTTTAAATAAGGCCAACCATGCAAATACACAAATGGGAGGATTTGTTCTCTTTACTAAATGATGCTTGCAAACACACACACACACACACACACACACTTGCAGTAGGGAGACAAGTTTCATCTACAAAGTTCAGTAAATTTGGTTTGCGAGTTTTCCAAATCAAGAGGACAGTAGTCAGGCAGATATCAAGGAGCAGAACTTGTGGCAGATTTGTCGGCCAACCCAGGTTCAAAATCAGAATTGTAAGGTACATGATTCAAGGCATATGGTGTAGGAGTTAATGGGTAGTTGGTCATCAAAGAACCCCTGCTTGCTCCATTTAAATATAAGCATCCCCATGTAACTCATTTATTCTTCTCCATGAGCAGTCTTGCAGAACACTTTTACTCTGTTCACTCTGAAGCCTGATGAATTCCTGCAGTAGTTCCATGACCTCATCATCAGAGAGCAATAGCAGTTGTGTCTACTGGACTCTGTTTTGTTTCACCTCCTCTGTCTGCTCAGACAATAGTCTGTCTAATGGTGCTGGAGTTGGTTGCTCATTGTCTGTCAGTACTTCTGAAGCTGATTCCTTCCTTGAACTGACTCCTCATCTGACTCTGAATCTTAACCCACCATGATACCACGTTTCTATGAAACATACACATGTCTGAGAAAAGGAAGAAAAGCAGATGTCATATAAATGATATATAAGCTTCGAATGTCATTCGAATGGGATGATTTTGGAAAACAAAAACTCTTGAATGATATAGGAAAATCAGGAAATGAAAAATGCTTATAATTGAAATGCATTGTATTCAAGAAAATATCTTTTTTATATTATTTCGCATCTGTTGTAACCTAGAGATTGTATCTTGGATGGATGGTGTCTATACATGGGGAAGTGATGTGATGGACTACAGCTAAGCAGTAGTTTCCCAGGAAGAAGGAGCACATTTCATGGTGGGGAGGGAGTTGAAACAAGAGGCAACACAATTCAGAGCTGATTTGAAGATAGAGAGTTAGGAGAGCCGCTCCCTAGAATCTCCTTGGCTATATACTTTAGGGTGAGAGTAGTATTGGTTTAGCTGGGCAAGGTTCTGTCTATTGGGTGTGATCAAATAAAGAACTTAACTTTGGCTGTTCAATATAATTTATGGGCTGAGTCTGAAAATAAACTGATTTAAATAAACTGAAGTTTTCAAAGACAGACTGATATAAAATGTATTATAGTTATACAAGTGGACCTATTTAACATATGTGCTACCAGTCATATTAAACACCTAAACAAATGCTTGTACCTATTTCACCAATCTCAGTTAAGCAAATGTATTCCTGATCACAGCTAGTAATATAATCCACAACAGATTTTGGGGTTGCAGTGTATAATAGAGAAAGAAACTCAGTGAAGCATGATTAAATCATTTATGATATTTTTGTCGTCCTAGTGTCATAAAATGCTTAATATTTTTATTAGATTCAATGTAAATGTTACACAGTCATGAGAAGGTTTTTTTTTTAAAGTTAAGTGAACTTTTCAGAACACATAGAGAGGAAAAAATCCTCTAAACAACCCCCTCTCCAAAAAAAAAAAAAACACAACAAAAAAGTTATATTGTGTTCCAGTGTATTGTAGATTAGAATGTTTAAAAAGAATCATTTGCATAAACTTTAAAATGATTTGCAAGACTATTATGCAAATTAAATTAAGCTACATTTAGTAAAAGTTCCAGGTTGCATTAAGGTCAACTGGAAAGTATTGACATTTTAATTGATCCCAATAAAATTTACTACATTCTAATTCTTTTTGTATTGTTTTCCAATGAACTATGATACCTCTCAGAAAGCTTTACAATGTTTGATAAAATTAAGGCTGAGTCTTCCTTAATAACAGCAAACCCATGAAGCTATCTAATACATAATAAATTACAAAGCATAATAAAGATTTTAAATATATATAATTAATATGGGAACCTGAGGAGACCCTTGGTTCATCAACAAATACTTGACATTAATATAGAGTGACAGTTTTATTGTGAGGATAAAACAAGCACCAATCCATTGTAGAAGAACCGCCCAACTAAAAAAATTAAACTGTAATTGTGACACAATGATTCTACAAGGAACAATCAATTTAAAACCACTGTAACAAGAATCTGTCACTCTGAAAAATGTTCAGACTATAATAGTGACTAAAATGAAGCCTCAGGACCACAAACTAAAGGTAAAGTGCTTAGACATAGATTACACAAGAAAGGAGGAATGCACTATGACAAGGTAAAGCCTCCAGGATGTGAACAGAATAATAAAGGCATCCATGCAAACATTCATATACACAGTAAGGCCATGCAGATCTTTAAAGGGGTAGCAGTAAATAATGTATTTATTTATTTTAAGTTGGAATAATGCATTTTACGCCTTAATTAATTGGATCTATAAAACTCACTTTGGCATAACTTGGCCAAAATCATACTAATCTCATATATTAGAATTAGAAATCAGAATTCTTTCCTACTAACAGAACAAATAAAATACTATAAATTTTATGATGTTTGTTGAAAAGAAACAGGTCCGTTTGTTTCTCTGTTTCTGTCTCTGTCTCTCTCTGTGTGTGTGCATCTCTCTGTCTATCATCTATCTATCTATCTATCTATCTATCTATCTATCTATCTATCTATCTATCTATCTATCTATCTATCATCTACCTACCTACCTACCTATCTATCTATCTATCTATCTATCTATCTATCTATCTATCATCTTTTTCTCTCTTTCTCATAATTTATATAGGTGCCCCTTTCATGACAACTGAATCTGGTGGTGTACAATAGTCAGTAAAATATATATATATAAAAATAGACATTTAAAATATAAAAATGGAAGTGATAAAAAATAAAAATATATACAGATTCCAGAGAGAGAGAGAGAGAGAGAGAGAGAGAGAGAGAGAGAGAGAGAGAGAGAGAGAGAGAGAGAGGAGGGAGAGCATATCCAGCTCAATGCAGAAACATCTGAACAAGTTTCCAGTTCCTGTTCTGTAGGACCTCCAGGTCTGATGGCATAGGTCTCCAGAGCATTAAAAGGAATGGAGCTAACCTCACTTCAGATGAGGAGAATGTTCCATAAGGTGGGTATCACAACAGAAAACGCACAACACTGTCTGTGAGCAGTTAAAAATAGGTCTGTGGTAGATGGTATTCACACATGTCCTCTCTGCCAGATCTAATGGGCTGGGCTGATATAATTGGAGAGAAGTTATCTCCCAGATAAGCCATCCCATGACATGAAGGGCTTTAAAGGTTCAAACCAGCACCTTGAATTGGATTTGGGAGCAATCTGGTAACCAATGCAGCTAATGGAGCAGAAATACAGTATAATATGAGCTGTCCTAGAAGCACACATAACTGCATTCTTCAAGGCAGCTTTATGTACAGTGGATTACAATAGTCCAATCTGAAAGTGACTAGGGCATTAGTGACTGTGAACAGAGCTTCCCAATCCAGAAATGGGTACAATTGGTGCACAATTCAAAGCTGTGCAAACTGCCAACTGATCTTTGAGTAGGAGTTGTGTGTTCAGGAGGATATGCATGTTTGATCTGTCTGGGACAGTGCAATCCCATTCAGCACCATTTTAGACCCTGTATGGACCATTTTAGACCCTGTATGTCACTCAGTCTTGCCAAGGTTCACTAGAAGCTTATGGATTCTCATCCAGAATCTCACAACCTCCAGACATTGTGATGAGATGTTAACAGCATCACCTAATTTACCAGAGGCTGAGATGTATACTGGTGATACCTCACCCCTTGGTGATGGATGAGCTCACTCAACAGCCTCATCTAGATATTGAAAAGGAGCACTGAACCCTTTTGCATCCTGCATAGTATGATAGGAGGGCAGGACTTCCCCTCCCCAATCATAACAGGCTAAAATCAATTTCAAGGAAAGGAAAGGAATCACACACACACACACCCCTCTCTCTCAGCTAATCCAGAAGATACCTCATTTGATGGAATTGAGAGCACGACTGCCATCCTGCCCAGGTCAGTAGTCATAATCAAAGCATAATCAAAATAGTTTCTGCCCATACCCAGGTCTGAATCCTGATTGACAAGGATCCAGATAATCCCTCTTATTATTCACATTATTCCTTAAATTCTGTTGACATTCCATGTGTTTACAATGACATTAAAAAATGAATAAAAATGAAATTATGAAAAGCAGAAGAGAATAATGGTTTCTAGCACTGAGGTTGGATATGAGAAGACATGGAATGTAATAGAAGGGAGAAGAAATAAAAGCACTTCATGAGCTTGATAGTGACTCACAGGAACCTAAACTGTGTAGAGATTCGGGTTTAGTACACATTAGTGTTGTTAATGTTCTTGAGCCTGTGCTGAGAAACCACTAACCTCTGTAGCTGATTGGATTGAATTCTGTTTATGGGGCCACTGTGAGAATGAAGATTGTAAATACGCTGCAGAGAAACTTGTTTAGCTTTCACTAGAACATCTTCAGTTATAGAATAAAAAGCTAAAACAATCTAGTCTGCTTTATTTTCTTTTAAACCAATTTTCCACCAATCTGTAACTTGCTTTGGGATACCGCTAAAAAGTGTGAAGACAAAAGAGATAATTACTTTATTGCGAGGGCAGTTCAATATGTTAATGTCGGACCAGATAGCCACTAATTTTCTATATGCTAAACATAACACTTTTTGTAATGCCAATAAACCAGGTAGATGGTTAGCATATATGTTAAGGAAAAAACAAAGATCTCACAATTAAAAATATGGTGGGTTATTCAAAATATTTTGAAAAAGAGGATAAAGTTTACAGCCCAGTTGTTTTTGTTAGGCATAGTTTCAGATTGTACTGTTATAGAGACTAATTTGATTTTGAACCTAACGACGGCAGCAAGATTGTTGGTGGCGCAATATTGGAAGAAGGAAGAGTTGCCCACTATCCAAGAATGGACCTTAAAAGTAGTAAAGTTAGCAGAGATGGCCAAAATTTCAGCGTATCTGAAGGACCACTCAGATGAGAAGTACAAGCTGGACTGGAGAAGATGGATTGACTATATTCAAAACAAATACCGGACTAAAAAATTTCAGTTAGCTTATGAATGAAGGCATAAGGAATGCTACAATTTATTCAAAGCAAGTTTAATAAAGGGGGAGTTAAAGCACAAGAATAGTAACATGTTAAAATTAGTTAGCTTATGTTAGCGTACGGTTGTTAAATGTTTATACCCTGTATTTTTCTTTGGGAGGTCGGGGGGAGGTGGGGTGGGAAGAGGGAAGGGTAAGGGGGGTGATAATTGTAAAACTTATTTAAAAAAAAATAATTAAAAAAGTGTGACTTTCTCATACAAATTTCAATTTTAGTAACAAGTTGTGTTCATTTTCCCCCTCCTCTTTTCCTATCTAATACCGCAAGCCTGAATGTTGTCATTTCTTATGGAGCACTAGATGTGGCTAGCTTATATTAAGGATTGGGAGTTATAGTCAGCATTTCATATTAATTACGTTTTAATCTTAAATCAGAGTGGGGCAATGGAATATACATGCACATGTATTTTTTTTAAAAGGATTTTTGCATCAGTACTTTTGATTTTAAAAATGCATAATGTGATAGCCCCCTAGATGGAGGGACATGTAATCCTCTGTTTATTTAAAATAATTATGGATTTTGCCTATTCTCAACAGACAGGACTGAAGAGAGGCAAAATGTGAAATGGGACCATTATTGCAGCTTGTCTGAGGATTTTAGATGTGAAACTTCACCCTTGTTTACAGTTTCATTTCATTTGCTTTTAAATACGCTGTTTGTTCTATCATTTAAGATTCCAGAGGAGTTAATAAGGGCAGACATTTTCAGCAGAGGAAACAGTTATTCAGAACATATTTTTGGTTTCCACAGAGATGTTTTTCTTCTTATTATTTTTTCAGACTTGGGAGGGTCAGTTTTGGCTTAAATGTAACTGAGGCTGTAAGATCTTTATTGGAGTTATGCCATCTATCATTTTACAAATAACAGTGTTACAATTCTGCGGAATTGTCTTGGTTTTGTTCAAGCTTTGTGTAGAACAGGAAATCTCAGGGCTTTTCACACGTTGTTCCTACACATATTTGCTGGAAATAAACTTCATTCAAACCAATGGGGTTTACGTCTGAGTTAACAACCCCTGGTCTTCAACCAAAAGCCTGCAGATCAAAAATATCTCTACAAGTATTGTCTGCTGATCTGTATTACCTAGGGAAAACAGCTTTAATTTTCATGCTGCTTTCTCTTTTTCCACAGTCTTCTTAAGATCATGGGAAGAAGGCAAATATATATGAATAGGCTCTGAGCCCCTGGATAAACATGTACATACAGTTCCCAACTTAGTTATTTAGTACAGTTTTCATAAATGAAAGTTCAGGGAGTAGCAATAGCACTAAGGCTTATATACCCCTTTCCAACCCTCTGTAAGTGAATGCTGGAAAAAAAGGATTTCTTGTAAGTTGAGCAGAAAAATATTATTAATAGCTGCTCACTTTTGTGATTTACATCTTTTCAAACAAATATTTTTTGACATAATCCAATATTATCAAGTTGTTCTGTACACATGGTTGCAAAATGTAAAACTTTTATTTGAAAGGGGTAGCCACTTTCCTCAGGACAATAAGATGCAACCTTATTGTATTGTATTACTGGCAGATCTCAATTCAATTCCCATTTTCAGCAAAACTTCAAGATGTTCGTACTGCAGCAACTATTAAGGTCCAGCCATTCAGAGAGGCTCTGTTTATCCCTTCTTAGTACTCCATGAAAATGCCTTCTCACATTATCTTTGCATTCGGCAGCAGAAAAGCACAAGAACATTTACGCAAATAATCAATGTTGGGTTAGTCACCGATACACTACAGAGAAGAGTACACATTCTGTAACAGACTCCTATTACAAGTAATCCTTGACTCATAAACATTTTTCAAGTTAAAGCAGCATTTAACTGGTCCTTGCTGGTACAATCATTGCAGTACTCTCATGGTCACATGATCAAAATTTGGATGCTTGGCAATGACATGTATTTATGATGGCTGCAACAACCCAGGCTCATGTGATGATCGCATGGTGGTGTAGTGGTTAGAATGCAGTATCGCAGTTCGACTCTGCCCACTACCAGGAATTCAATCCTGATGGTTGACTCAGCCTTCCGTTGTTCTGAGATTAGTAAAAGGAGGAGCCAGATTGTTGGGGGCAATATGCTGACTCTGTAAATTGCTTAAAGGGTGCTGTAAAACACTATGAAGTGGTATATAAAGTCTAAGTGCTATGGCTATCACCGTTTGTGATCTTCCCAGCCGGCTTCTTAAAAGCAAAGGCAACATGGGATGCCAGATTTGCTTAATGACTGTGTGATTCACTTAACAATTGCAGTAATTCATTTAACAACTGTGGCAAAAAGTGCATCAAATCGGGCATGACTCACTTAACTCACTTAGCAATGGAAATTCTGTTCCCAGTTGTGGTCACAAGGACTTCCTGCGACATTTGAAGCTAATCTACTGAATCCATTCTATAGGAAGGTGAACCACGACATCAATAGATGGATGCAAAGATATTTCATACATCTGTAATATAAATTGTTGGATTCCCCCACCCCCCCAATGATATTCAGGCAACACAGAGAATAAAGAAGAATAAACATGGTATTGAGGGTTCATTAAAATGGTATTGAGGGTTCATCATTGTTTTAATTTCATTAAAAGTTGAGAGGCATAGGCAAAACAAACAATGGAGGCACAAAGAATATAATGAAGGATCCCATCAAACGAAAATTAGGAAAGAGACAGTGAACAGGAGTATGATAGAGGGACGGAGTTGTGTGAAAGGCTCGTGATAAAAAGCTCATTATCACAAGGGCCCTCTCTCCTGATTCAAGGAACAGCTGCTAAATGGAGAAAGAATGAAATGCCTTTAGCTGCCTTTTAGAGAGCTCCAATACAGTAATAACAGGACCAATTCTTCTTCCTTCTTTCAAATGTACATGTTTATATACCCTTTCTGCATCATGAAAAGTTCAGCAGCTGAATGAATGCTTTAGCATTTCCTTTATCCTTTTGCTTTTTGTCATTTCCATTTGATATAATTGATTTTAAAGCAATGGGCAATGCCTCAGAATGCAAACTTTTGTTATCTTCTTTGGCTTTGATTGATTTCTTCTGGAGGCACTGATATTGTATGCTGTTCACGGATGGTTAGTAGCTAGCTTCTAATGCATTAGTAACACTATTAACAAACCAGCCAAGTCCCTTCCAGGGAAAGCTCTTGCAAAGCAAACATACACTCTCTCCTGGGATATACAAAAATATACAGAAATAAAAATGTCGATCCTCACATTCACAACACACAGCAGTTAGTAAAAATCAACAGAAACTTTGTCTACCTTATGATACCATGTGTAAATATTTTATAATGATTTTATATACTTTTCAAAGTTGTGGATATCAGCAGATTAAAAAAAAAGCAAAATATTTAGATCTTTTGGATTCTGAATGAAGATTACCAAATCAATTCATTATAAATAAATAAAATGAGTATGTGTTTTTTAACTCTTCATTTGCAATGTCATGACATTACATTTGATTTTTTAAATTTTATTTTCGAGAAAGGATGCATAAAGTAATACATGGAAAAGCAGCATCCGTTCACAAAAGGAAGTTTTGAATAGACTTGTGGGAACTCAGGGGTTTCAGAATACAGGTAGTCCTCAACTTACAACCACAATTCAGTCCCAAATTTCTGTTACTAAGAGTTAAAGTGTTAAATACGTTTTGCCCCATTTGATGATCTCTTTTGCCCCATTTGATGATCTCTTTTGCCACAGAGGTTCAGTGAATCGCCACAGTTGTTGAATTAGAAACAAGGTTGTTAAGTGAATCTGGCTTCCCCATTGACTTTGCTCGTCAGAAGGTTACAAAAGTGGCCCACACGAGCCCGGGACACCGTAGTTGTCATAAATAGGAGTCACTTACCAAGGGTCTGAATTTTGATCAGGTGACGGTGGGGATGCTGCAGTGGTTGTAAGTGTGAAAAATGGTCATACATTTTTTCAATGCTGTTGTAACTTTGAATGGTCACTAAACAAACTGCTGTAAGTTGAAAACTGCCTGTATGAAATAATTTAGGAGAAAATTGCTCTTCACATAAAGTGTGTGTGTGTGTGTGTGTGTGTGTGTGTGTGTGAATGAATGATATATGTTTGGAATACCCAAATCAGGGGTGGGTTCTGACAGTCACCACTGCCGGTTTGCTTATGAGTGTGCCGCACATGCCGCTTGATCCACACTGCACATGCAGGTGCGCTTGATCTACACTGCACATGCATGTGTAGTACAATAAAAATTGTTCTGCGCATGCGCAGAAGCTAAAAACAAGATGGCGGTGCCGTAGGCGCTACCTGGAGAACCGGTTCGGAGACATGGCAGGCCTGGGTCACTGCTGGTTCCAGCAACTCAGGCCGTCAAACCACCACTGGTTCGACTGAACTGGTCTGAACCAGTAGGAACCCACCACTGACCCCAATGCAATTTCATATGATACACTGGCAACACTCCTAGAATCAATCATATCAGCTTTAGTTTGAAAGGGTTGATTGGCTCAACACACATCAAATCAGAGCTACTGACAATGCATGCAACATGTAGAAGTAGAACAACATCTAGAATTATAACGTTTCTTTGATGTAACACTCAACCACATGGGGCACAGCTATACCAATTGCTGAATTTTTGAGTCTAATACTGAAGCAAAGGTTGTCAAAGTGTATTTCATCTCTCATTGCCTAGACAGTAATTATGCAAGGAATGTTACCTAAGGTCGCAGCAATCCCATCTCCAGCACTTTTCTCTTTAGAGAAATATCCAAGAAGAGAAGGTGCAGTTTGAGCAGGGCTGCATTTAGAAGAGAATCTGACTCCAGGCTAAACTTCAGCTTGAGTAAATCAGCACACCAGCTAGTAGATATTGTGGATAGCTTTGTCAAAGAAAAATTGATTTGGCTTCCTCTGCTGCCTTAAGAAATTGCTAGGTTATAGAAAAAATCATTATAGCATGGAGATAATTGAATGTTGAATGAGGTAAGTCAACTTATCTTAACTGAATAATCAGTTTCAATATTTTAGCCTAATCTGTCTCAAGACCTTATACTGTAGCCCAAATGACCGAATCTTTCTCATCCTAGTCAGTTAACTCAACTGAGGTTTCTGCATTGATTTATATTGTTGTTGTTGTTGCTGCTGCTGCTGTTGTTTTGTTGTTTAGGCATCAGAAAGGAGCCTGGGAGATTGCCACTTCCCAATTCTTGATTTTTTAACTTTTTCCCTGCATGATGTTATATTCACTTAAAATATGTTATAAAGTTTAGAATCTGTAGGGCTAGATATTGCCAAAATTGTCTGCTCCTCTCCACAGATAGCCATCTGCTAGATAAAACTAAAAACCAAAACAAAGATATGATGGTGAGATGGAAGATCTAGGGAAGCTCTATCATTCTGAGACCTCTCTAGGACTTTTTTCTTTCTACTGGATGTCAAAGGGGATCGTTAATGTTTGGTAAACACTGAGCATCACATCGGAGGAGTTAGTTTTACTCAAAGTAAGGTTATGTCTGCATAGATTAAATATTCTAAATGTAATTGTGAGAATTAATTCAGTTTTGAAATTTGTCAAGCATGCTTGACTTTCCCCCTCAAAAGTATATTGTATTAAAAGGACCATTGAGTTGTTATGACAATAAAACACTGGAAGAAATTCATTTATGTTTTTTTTTTAATTTCAGGGTAAAGCACGGGATATAAATAATTCAAGTAAATATATATGATTTCAACTAGCCAAGCAATTGTTAAAGGCAACACTACAGCAGTATGTTAAAAGGCAACAAATCTAGCTATGGATTGTTCTGTTGTTTAGAAATACACACATATGTTGGCTTTTTTGGCAAATTAGGATAAATTTAAGCTTAATTTACAGTTCAATCCCCCTTTTTTTAGCAAGCATAAATAAATGTGGCAGAAAGATCTTTTGCCAGCATTCCCTACCCTTGACAGTCTTATCAGGGAGCACAATAGATCACTTCTCAAATAAAACATAACCTTTTAGTGAGAAGTTTCATTTGTGTGATCTTATTTTCTGGGTTCTCAAATAAAGATATACCCCACAAATGAATTAATTTATCTGAAGCTTCTTTTAATTTCAGAATGCCAGGCCTGTAGCTAGTTTAAATTCATGTTTTTTCTTTGGTATGCAGATGTAGCAGAAATAGCCTTAAACCTGATAATAAAAAAGTCCATTTCAAAGGATATGATTATGAGGTTGTGTTAAGTAGCAGCAGCAACAACAACAACACACAAACAGTAACAAAATCATTTTCCCTACTTTCTTTGAATTAAAGGATGCCCCAAGCAAATGTTTTCCCTTATGTTTATTGTGTGAAGAATAAAAAGAATAGTGTATGTACTCTGGGAGTCAGTTTGTTATACTTGTCAAAGCAAGAGGCTAGATACTAGGCGATTGTGAATTCTAGTCTGCCTGAGGCACAAAGACAGCTCTATCACCCTGGGCGAGTCACCTTCTTTCTGCCCTAAGAAGGATGCAGTGACAAGATACTTTTGAAATCTTGCCAAGAAAACTTCAAGGATTTATCCAGGAAGTCACCAGGAGTCAATGTTGCAGGGACCAATCTAGGAGTCAATACTGACTCGAAAACACAAGCAAACAAATGAGATAAATGAATATTGGGGCAATAGATTCGTAATTTAAGATTGGACCTGTTTTTTATCTTTCATTCACAGATTGCCCCAATGTGGGTCTTCTATGGAAAACAAAGTTATAAAGGATAACTTTGCACAAAGATCTTCCTTTATTCCAAAAATAAGTAAAGTTATTTTATTTATTATATATATATTTTACTTTACTTATTTTATTTCTCATCTTGTATGCTATTTCGGTCTGTGCAGTTTACATATTAGGGGTTTTTAATGGGAAAATAATAATAGTAATACAATAAGAACCAAAAATGCAATAATTCATAGAGCACATTGGGACATGGAGAAATGAATCAATCACAGTCATAAAACCAAATGCACTATTAGAGAATGGATTGCCTCACTGAAAGAACTTTTTTATTTTATTTTTTTACAGTTTTTAAAAATATCACAGGATTGGATTGGGGTGAAACAGACATGGGGAGGCATTTTATGGAACAGGAACATTTATAGAGAAGGAGTATTGCTTAGATACTACAAAATGCCAACTGCTTTACAACTGGGTTCTGGAACAAGTCTTAATTCCTGAAGCAACCAAGATCTTGAATTGTATTGGGAAACCCACTATTCTGTAAGTCACTGCATTTCACAAAATACAGGTGTTAATGTGGGCAAAGATTGCCCATGGATAGCCCCACATAAAACACATTGGAGTGGTCCAAATCGGAGGCCATTAAGGCACAAATGACTGGGAAGAGACCTAGTCCAGAAAAGTTCATGTTAGCACAGAGGATGCATTTGTGCAAAGATCTTCCTTGTCTGTGGTTGTTGCTTACTCACTGTTCAAGAGACAAGAGTCTCTAAGAGGAAAAGGATGCAGGATTCTTTTAGTTCACCAGAACTTGTTTCTAATTATTTGAGGCTTAACCCCTGATTAAAATACTGACTTTTCTTTCTTTGTTCCTTTTTGGTTAATTTGTTTTTGTTAATTTGTTGCCTTCTTGTTTTTAACAGTCATGCTGATATCCCTGAGTTCAACTTTAGCTTTTCTCATAACAGCCTAGTTGGGTAGGTTGATATCAAAACTTTAAAAATTAAATTTTTACATTTTGTTGAGCTTAAAATTAAGGTGTACTCCGAAGCAAACAGTTGAACATATTTTTTCTTAATTTTGCTCCACTGGACTGTAGAATTTTCTAACAAAAAAAAAGAATTTTGTTTCAAGTTGAAAACAAAACCCATTTTTTCTGTCCTGTCCTTACCCCTTATATTAACCTTTTCATGTGCAGTTATACCAATATAAACTAAACCCCGACAAGACTTGATTGTTGAAACAGGAACTACAGTTATTATATGTGTAGAAGTGAGACAGAGGGGCTTATTCTTCCCTGTTAGTATGAACAATATTACAGAACTGCAGATATAAAAAAAATAAACAAATGGCTGCGCCCAATCCACTCTCCAATTCATTTTGCTTTTTTACAGTGCTCACAGCAGGCATAAATTTACATGTGAAAACCCAGCATCAGATTTTCCTTTATAACCTGAGACATGTTCTTGAAGCCTGGCACATTGAGATTAGAGCTGTGAACCCAACCTTATCCTATTTTAATTAATCATTCTCAGCAGGTAGGCATTCTTTATTTTATGTGGTAGTGCCAAAGAAAGCCGATGAGAATGTCCAAATGTAATTATGAGATACAGTTTAGTACTGACCACAGTATTCTAATCAAGCAATAAGCAATTGGCAAGTACAACAGATTTTTTTTCCGCTGACAACCATAGGGTGTACAAGCAAATTTTCACAAGGACTATGCACACCTGGGTGATGACTTAAATGTTGGCAGGTTGTGCTGGCTTTTCTTTTTTGTCCTGTGGGTTTCTACAACATGCTCTGAAGCCTCAGATTGGAAACTTCCATGTTCAGGTTGAATGAATCCTTTAAACCACAAGTCCCGATTTTAAATTTCTAGTTGTCTGTCCCTCTGAGTGTGCAGTTCAGCATCCATCTTGTTCTTTAATTTCAGTTCAGTCTGCTGAAAAGCAAAGATGATAGTTCCTGCAAGGCAAGAATACAGTTATTTGTAAGAATACTATTTAAAATGTACAACTTGCATGTCTATTTCATGTATGGAGTCTGAATAAAGCACTTAACACTAGCACATAGATTTATATACCCCTTTATAGTGCTTTGCAACCCTCTCTATGTGATTTACAGAGTCAGCATATTGCTCCCAACAATATAGGTCCTCATTTTACCAACATTGAAAGAATGGAAGGCTGAGTCAACCTTGAGCTGGTGAGAATGAAACTGCTGGCTGTTGGCAGACTTAGACTGCAATACTGGATTTTAACCATTGCACCACCACCATATCCATGATTTTATGTTACTGGAGAAAAGACACCTGTATATTTGTTGCTCTGGACTCTTGAATTGTTTTGATGTGCTTAATTCAGTGCATATAGCCCCAGAAAACTTGGTTCAAGGAATGAGATTTACCCAATCATGGTGCAACAACTAACCATTATTAGCACTATTTGGTGCTGTGAAGAACTTGCAGCCTTAATTGGTGTTTGTAGTTGAGGGAGAGGGAGATCTCCAAAATAGGTAGAGACTAGAGAAGAAATGAGCATTTCTGATGCATTTACTGGAATTGGAGAGTAACACTGATTGAGCCATAATGTAATGTTTGTTGTTCAGTTGCTAAGACTTGCCTGACACTTTAGGATCCAATGGAACATATCATCCCAGGCTCCCCTATCCTCCATGTCTCACAGAGTCCACCAAAATCTATGTCCACTGTGTCAATGACAATATCTAACCATCTCATCTTCTGCAGTCCCCTTCTCCTTTTGCCTTCAATCTTTCTCAGAGTAAGCCTCTTTCCCAATGAGTCCTCTCTTCTCATTTGGCCAAAGTATTTGAGCTTCAGCTTCAGTATCTGTCCTTCCAAAGAACGATCATAGTAGAATACATGCATTTTTTCCCCAGTTTCAATTCTGTTACCAAGATTGAGACAGCAGTGGAGCTCCTTTTGATGGTTGACAGCTTCTAGTTAGGACCTCTAGGTACCCCCTGAGACAGTTTATCAGTGCTCTTTCCTGAACCTAGGCCCTCCCCAGAGATGTGGGCTAATTCCCAGAATTCTCAGCTAGCTGAGAAATGACAGTTAAAGTGCATTTGGCGTATGTTCTGATTGGAAAGAACATTTTTGGACACTGTAAAAATGCAAAACATGAATACCAGGAATAGAAGCAGCATGAAGGAGAGAGAAAAAACCCTGGCACTTAAATATAATCTTTATGGCACATGCACTTTTTGAAATGTTTTGCTTTGACTATTTCCAAATAACTAATGTCCCTTAGTTTTGCTGCTTAATTCATAGGGGGAGCATTTTACAGTAGTCTTAAATTATGTTGTCTAGACCTGTTTGACTTACACAATATGAGATAGAGAATGTGCTTTGAATAGTATGTACTTATGCATATGTCCAACATAATTCAGCACATTATGTGTTTTACTTTTATTACCATGGCAAAATGTTTCTGTTTTTCAGTGTGCTTTTCCTTAGCCCTAGAATTGTAAATAGTTTTCTGTTCAAACCTTGAATACTAGAAATTATAAAAAATTGTGAAGGATTATTTTAAGGCTCTATTAAACTAAGCAATTCCAGAGCTAGCATATATACTTGATCTAAACCTATATAATCAATTCCAACTGAATAAACTGTATAAGCTTTTCTGGTGCTCACATTTAATTATTTTGCTCAGTCCTAAGTGGTACTGTTCTACTTTTGCCTTGAATATAAAAACATAAAATACATGTTTTTTTTAAAAAATCCCAAGACTAGCTTTGTTAGGATTCAGAATGCCTGCCTTTATTGCACCAAACCCGAAGGTGTCTTATGACACATTAACTATGGAAATATAACTTTTAGGGTCAAAATCAAACAACCACACATTGACATCAAAACGTGGTTGTTATGCTTCACAAACACTGAGACTGCCATGAATGGTGCTATACCACCAAGCGCTTTAGTGGCAGTAAATGAGGAGTAGTAAGAGAAGGAGAAGGCATAGTAGTAGTAGTAGTAGTATGAAATATAAAATCAATTCCTGGTTATGGATAAGAGCAGGAGTGGGCAACAATTTTTTTTCTGTCTAGGTCTATAGCTCCTTGGAGATAATTTTAAGGGAAAAATACTGATAGGGATGAAGACATCAATTTGGTTACACCCAGAAACCCAAATAAGTTTTATGTACTATGCAGTCTTTTTCTTTCAGAAATCTTTCTTTCACTCTTTCTGATATCCCCATTCTCTTACTGTTTTCCTCATCCTTTTGAAAGGACATCTCACAGTCCTAAGAAGCAAGTTATGAGGACGTACAATGCATACTGAATTCATCACTTGCTGTAGCCTTTGAAATTAAGCTACCACCTATGTAAAATTAAGCTACCACTCATGGCATTGAGTGCCATCCCCTACAGTCAGCTATGACTAGTGTAGTAAAATTTGCAAGGACTCACTTTCCCTTTTTTCTTTTCTTCTCCTTTCCTTTTCTCCCCTTTCCTCTCCTTTCCTTTCCTTTCCTTTCCTTTCCTTTCCTCTCCTCTCCTCTCCTCTCCTCTCCTTTCCTTTCCTCTCCTCTCTTCTCCTCTCCTCTCCTCTCCTCTCCATTCCTTTCCTTTCCTTTCCTTTCCTGTCCAGAGATGGTATTCAGCCAGTTCTGACAGGTTCTGGAGAACCGGTAGCGGAAATTTTGAGTAGTTCAGATAACTGGCAAATAGGCTGGCTCCGTCCCCAATGCCTCCCAGCCTCCCAGCTGATCTTCTTTTGAGGTTCTTAAAAGGACAATGGAGATGGAAAGCAGGATAGTGGGGTGGGGAAGAAATGGGGATTTTGCAGTATCCTTCTGCTGCCGTGCCCACCAAGCCATGCCATGTCCACCAAGCCACGTCCACAGAACCAGGAGCAAAAAAAAATTGAATCCCACCACTGTTCCTTTCCTTTCCTGTAAAATTAAGCCAGGGAGGGCAATTGGCTGTCTGCCAGATATTTTTGTGTCCAATACTCATCACATTAGCCAACATGACCATTAGTAAAGGCCATCCCTGTCTGCCAGTTCCTGCATTTAGTCATGGTAACACACTTTGTCCTAGAGGAGTGGAGAGAAAGGCAGAACTGTTCCTGACAGTTCTGACAGTACATTGCCAGATGTACTTCTCCTTTACTCCATTCAGACCCAAATACCTAATGTTTTCAGGTGAGAATGGACATATCAACATCAATCTAAGTTCTGAGATGTCCTAATTAAAGTCTATGTTTTACCATTGCAAGCATCTTTACCAAGATGTTTTTGTTTTGTTAATAAGATGAAGGCTTAAACAGTTGTAACCTTGAATCCTGGTAGTGACAGCTCCAGAAATGGAAGATTTGGAAGGAAGATCCTTCACCTGGCAGGAAAAAAGAAATGGAGTGTATATATTTTATTTTGCTACTTCAGGAACATTACTTATATGATAAATATAAAAGCAAGTATCATGCTCTTATTTGAGGGGAGAATCCGGATATGGAATACTTTCTATTGCTGGTAGAGCGTAACCAGAATTGTTCTAGTGGTGGAATTCAAGTAATTTAACAATTTGTTCTTATAATGACCAGCTGGGTGGATGTAACTGGTCTCTGTGTGTGTGTGTGTGTGTGTGTGTGTGTGTGTCATGTGACTGAGTGGACATGGCCAACTCTACATCACTCACATGGGTGGTGCCTGTATGGGCCAAGCAGGATTGGGAAGGAATCCAGGGGTTTCTAGTGGGTGGGAGAGGGAGCAGGAGGAAAGAAAGAAAGATGCAACTTGTGTGTGTGTGTGTGTGTGTGTGTTTGTGTGTGTGTGTGTGTGTGTGTGTGTGTGTGAGAGAGAGAGAGAGAGAGAGAGAGAGAGAGAGAGAGAGAGAGAGGGAGAGAGAGAGAGAGATCTGATCCAACCTCAGAGAGTTATATGAGGGCTGGCAGCAGTGTGCGCTCTCTCTCTCTCTCTCTCTCTCTCTCTCTCTCTCTCTCTCTCTCTCTCTCTCTCTCTCACACACACACACACACACACACACACACACACACGCACACAAGCACACACACATTGGATCGTGTCTCTCTCCCTCCCTCCCTGTATAAGCAGGTTTATAAAGTCTGCCAGACTGAGGGAAATTAGCATCTGCTACGCCCTTGCTCATCCCTTTGCCTGGCTTCTGTCCTCCTGCCATCTCCTCGGTGCTTGCTCACTTGCTTGTGCTTTCCCTCCCCAGTCTAGCTTGACGCAGGCAGCAGCTTACAGTTGCCCTTTGCATGGCCGCTGTCAGTGAAGCTGGGTGCCAGTGAGGGCTGGTTTTTTGCCTAGTTTTGTCTGGCTGTTGGGGGGAAATGGATGGGAGCCTGGGGAGGAAGCAGCATCATGTGGCTGTACCAGGGAGATAAGAGATGGAGAGAGAGGCACGATCCCTGGGGGACTGGCCAGGAGTGCTTGGCAGCTCGGGCTAGGCTGGTTGGCTCATGAGGTGAGGGCTGGGGTGGCAGCTGGGATCACCACTTGAGGGATGCCACCAGACCTGGATGCAGCAGGCTGCCCTCACCTGGACACATCCAAAGTTAAATGCGGAAATTCCAGAGAGACCAGTGGGCAAGGCCGGTTGGTGAGAGCTCTGCATTTAACAAAGGAGATGGTTTGGGGCCTTCCTCCCCTCTATCTTTTGATAGTTCGACAGTTTCAAAAAGAAAGGGCTAGGAACTTCAAGACAGGCACTCTTCATATCCCCTGCCTCACTTACATCTCACTCCCCCAGATTCTCAGCAACTGCTGGTCTTTGCCAGATGCAGCTGCCAGCAGATGGGGGCACCAGTGGCTTGATGTTGCAGCACTCCCATTGCCCTTCCACCAGCCAGCACTTGCCTACCTGCCCGGTCAGATTGTGGGAGAGCCAGGCCCAAAAAAATGGCCAATCCTTGCCATTTCCTCCCACAGGTGGGCCTTTGGCCAAACATGGTGGGCTGGAGGTACTGGCCTCCATCCCCCACTATCAGCCTTATCTTCTCAGACCAGGTCAGGAGTAGATGGGAGGGGCAAGGGGTGCAGGCTGCAGCCCACAAAGGGGCCACTTAGGTAGCCATGCAGCACCACCAGCAACTCATGGATCATTGTGCCAGATGGTGCCGGGCCTGAACCCCTGTTCGCAGGAGCTCCTGGCCTCCTTAGGGCAAAGCCACCTCTGGGTGCTAGATTGGCCCCTTGAGAAACCTGTTGTCTGCTAAGGAGCCCAGTCGATGCCACACTCACCACCCACTGAGGCGCCTGGTGACAGATGGGGTTTTTCAGGCACTTAGCTGTCTGCCTGTTTAGTAGCTCCTGCCTGTCCTGCTGAGTGCATTGTCAGAGCTGCCTTGGAGTTTTTCCTGTGTAGACATCACTTACCTGAAGGGTGGAAGGAGAGGGCTGGTTAGAGGAACATTGAGATGCCAAAATGGCCTCAGGAGAGGCTGGCCAAGGGAAGGGGGAGGGGCGAGCCACAAGGTGATTCGGCCAGTCACACAAAGTTAACAACTGGTTCAGCTGAACTGGTGCAAACCGGCTGAATCCCACCACTTATCTCTTCGCATGGCAAAAAAGTTCTCAGGCTAAAAACCTAACCAACAAACTCCATCATTCATAGGGTAGTTCTTGCTCTTGAAAAGGTAACATCAATATATCTGCAAGGAACGAAACTATCAAAGTGCAAAGAGAAACAGAACATGAAGAAATATCCTCCCTTAATCTCCTCACCCAAGTACGTGGGAAAACAGGAAGAAAACTGCAACCCATGCAACAGGTATTCTTCCTGTCTCCCACAATCATTATTACATACCTTCACAAAGCAGGATATTGAATGAAATCCAGCTGACCAAGTGTCATGCTAAAAACTTTCCTCTTGATGCTTCCTTTGGCTTTTATCTGTGGAAGGTTATGCATTTTTTAAAAAAAATATGGGAAAAAACTACTTTCAAGTTCTTCCTAGAATAATATAATCTAATACATTCTCTTATTTCCCTTGTTCCTCTGAAGCTATTTTGTACCAGTCCTGAAGCTCACCTTTTGTCCAATACATTTTTGCATTCAAAGAATATTTCACCTCACGTAACCATTTTTGACCTTTAAATTTTTTTATGTCTGTCACTTGAAAAGCACTTGCAGCTTTACTTCAAAACTCTAGTTCAAGTGAAATTTCTCAGCATCTTAGCCACCTCTAATGGGAAGAGAAGATAATGAAAACATTGTTAAGTAAATTGTACACTCAGAAAATATCAAAGATATCCTGAAATCTGTCATTGAATTTAGGAAAAAAATATTGCTATTTTTTTTTGCTATTGCTATTTAAGTTAGAATATAGCTAGCAAACTATGAGAAAAATAGAACATGCACAATAAATTCAATTTTGCTGGGTGAAAACAATAAAAAAAATATGAAGCTTTGATATGTAGTGGATGAGCTGGAATGCTGATTTAGCAAAAAAAAAAAAAAAAAAAGTCAACAAATCTCAAACTGAGTTCCAGGGGAGCTACTTAGCATATCTGCAGTGTAAGCTACATAATGCTTTTTTCCCTCCTTTACTGCTTTAAAGTATCTTTCACATCAGTTTCTATCCAGAGCATTTTATCTGTCAAAGGATTGCTTGTTTTAAACATCAGATGTTAAAAAATGAGCCCCCACAATTTAAAATAATTTACAGGGGGTGAAAGATTTTAAAAGTTGGTAATTTGTAATCTTTGTAACAACTTTATAAAGTTATCAAGAATGATTATCCCTTTTCTTCGAGTAGGGGTGGAAAGTGGCCCAAAATAACTTGCTGATGGTCATGCTTCCTGTCTACAGTTGCAGTGAAATGGGGAATACTAGCATCCACTATGCTAACACCAGAAAGACTGGGATTCGAACCTGGGCTGTATTACATATTAGGTAGATATATTAGCCACTAAGCCACAGGCTCTCCTCCTTATCAGCTGAGCCAGGGAAATAGGTATGTATTTGTGTTACAACCCCTGGTATGCCCAAATATGGGAGGGAGCTCACTACTTTATATATATATATAAACAATCTCCACAATCTCCACTCTCTGTATGTATCTGTGGCTGCTGGTACTATGTATTAAAAAACAGGTTTTGAAAGCTGTGCATTTATTTCATATTGATTCCAACTACTTATAATCTAAACTTTAGAATGCAATTCAGTCTAGTTCAGTTCTTTATTACAGGTTGCAGACTTATCAAACATCAAGGACAATTAGATGAAATACAATAAAAATAAGATACAGAGAGAAAAGTGTAATGAAAAGGAAATGGATAAGCATTGTATCATGTTCTAATGCTTTGTGTGGTACTATGGACTGTGAAATATAGCCCCAAATCAGCCATTCATTAATTTGCCATTATTTACATAAACATTCAACAGACTACAGAAGCAATTGTGTTGTCTTAGGGATCTTATTTCCCAGAAGGATTTTCAGCAATTCATCAAGATGTTCCAGGAATGGCTTAGTGAGAGGTGTTAAAGGATCCATTTGTCTATTTCTATAAAAATAATACATGCTAATGGTTCAGGTATTCCAAGTTATCATGGAGAAGTCCTTATTGTATAGGATATTTTCTGAAGCGTACCCTTCAGTAAAACTCATGGCAAGGTTTCAAAATGCAATAGTGCCCTGTGGAAGATATTCAGCTAGTAAGTTGAAAGCAATTTTTGCCATGGAACAATTTTATGGCAGCTGATATTGCACTGTATCAATTTTGCAGTTCCTTGCCAAACATCCTTTATTTAAAAGTAGCCATCACTCATTCTGATCCCAGTGATAGAAGTGCAAAGCCTAATTCCCTTGGTTTTTTCCTCCAGTTTAATGTTTCCAAGTTGACTGACACTGACATTTGTCAAAAAAGTAAGAGAAGTCAAGTCATATTGAAAATTAATCTTTAGCTAGTATTTTAATATATTTAGCTACGCCATTGTTTCAACCTTCAACAGCCCAGCCTCCAGTCATAGAGGTGATTAGAATTACCTCCATGACTGGAGGTAAAATTAGAAATTATTTTATTTTGTATCTGAAATATCTTCCATAAGAAATTACTTTACCACCTTTCCAATGGTTTCAAATCCTATTAAGGAATTTACGAGTAACATAGAGACTCATTTATACATTTATAATACATAATATTTTAAAAGCAAAAACTACACACTCTCATTTTTGGGAGCCTGGATAAAGGGCATTTAATGGCAATGATTTTGTGTCTGGTAAGGAAATAGAGCAGTTCAATAGGTATAGACTCTGAGTAGTCATCATCTTCTTCTCTTCTAGAAACATTCTTATAGGGCAGTGGTGGGCAACCTTTTTTTTCAACTGAGCCAAATATCGCCAAAACCACAATTGAAATTTATTTTGAGAGCCACATTTTTAAAACCGAAAATACATAGGATGGTAAACTGTTTTTAGTTTCAATAAACTCTGGCATTTGAAGCATGCAAGTTTTAAAGCTGTCAAGTTACAAGATCCTTGCATCCCTAACCCTTTAGGGAAAAAACCCCAAGGGGTCTTCAAACCTGACAGCTTTAAGACTTGTGGACTTCAACTCCCAGAATTCCTCCTCCAGTCATGTTGGCTCAGGAACTCTGGCATTGAAGCATGCAAGTCTTAAAGCTGTCAAGTTGCAAGACCCTTGCACCCCTAACCCTTTAGAAAAAAAACCCAGGGGTCTTAAAATCTGACAGCTTTAAGACTTGTGGACTTCAAATCCCAGAATTCTGAGAATTGAAGTCCACCAAGGGCATCAATCATATTAGCCCAGGGATCTGCAAAATTGGCTCTTAAGACTGGTGGACTTCAACTCCCAGAATTCTGAGAATTGAAGTCCACCAGTCTTAAAACAGCCAATTGTTACCTCTTAAAACTCCCCCATTGGTGGAACCCCAAGAAACGAGGAGGGAGAAAAAGAGACGGAGGCCAAGGAGCTTCCCCCCCCGCCCCCTCCCAGCAAAAATCTAACCGGGGAGCCGGGCGGGCAGTAGCAAATTAGCCGATGATCGGCTAATTTGCTACTGCCCGCCCAGCTCCCCAGTTAGATTTTTGCTGGGAGGGGGCAGGGGGAAGCTCCTTAGCCTCCGTCTCTTTTTCTCCCTCCTCGCTTCTTGTTCCCGCCCGACTTCAGGATCCTCCCTAATCATTGTGGGTCGAAAAGAAAAAAGGGAAAGGGGCGCTTGTTTTGAAGTGCCCGAGAGGAGGGAGGGAGCGGGCGCCCGGCACACAAAAGAGCCGCATTAAAATGTGTAAAGAGCCGCGTGTGGCTCGCGAGCCGCGGCTTGCCGACCACTGTTATAGGGCCATTGATAACATATGATTTTTTTCAAGCAGTAGAACATAGTTTCTCATTTTTCCAATCCCAAAGCTCCCCTGTTAACATGTTCTATTAGTAATAAATGTGAATAACTTTAATGTCTGAATAGAAATATTGGTACTGTACCAGAAATTCCTTACATTTTTTTTTTGCTGAAAAAAAGATAAAAATGATTTTGTGATTTATGAGTTTGACAATTAGTAAGAGTAGTTTATGGGAAAAAAGAAAAAATGAACCAACCTCAGAGACAGAGTCTAAAATAGAAACACAATTATAATTACTGTTGAAAAGATCGTCAGCCACTTCCTTATAATCTTTTCCTTTCCCTTTTTCCCTTTCCCCCTTTCTTCCCTTTTTTCTATGCTTTTATGTACTTTCTCACCATGCACTATTTTTCTTTATTTGTTTTCAATATTTGGATGTTTTTTCTTATTAAAAGGTCTTTAATACAAATTATATTTGTAAGATAGCCGAAGGATGAGGCAGGACTCAGTCTGAGGCAACTTTAACAGTGTTTATTAGAACAGGTTAACTGTAACTAAAAACAGGCGAGGTTCAGCACCTTCCCTGCTTGACAGCTATTTATATAGAGCTGTCAAGCAGGGCAGCCAATGGAAACAGCCTGAACAGCCGCGCTCAGCCAAGCCGTGTCTTAGCCAATCAGGCGTGAAAGGCTGCTAGAATTGACTTGATCAAAAATGAAGGAAATTTCTATTCAAATGCACATCAGCATTTGTTGCAAATGTCAATATCTTTTAATGCCAGCAGAAGAATCTCCACACAAAAGATCGTCGGCACAGAAAATAATATTAACTTGCTCCATAACATCTGAGTAATGTATTTATGTGTGCTGTAGAAATAATTCTATTCTAATATAGCTTGTTGGGCCATATACCTGCTTGTTTCTTTATGATGTAAATTCATGTTGACCTAACACTCACCCAACATGGTATATTGTCCACAGAAGATATATAGAACAAGATTGCTTACCTGATATCGCACCCTAAATACTAGATAAACCTTTGTAGTTTGTATCAAAACCAGGCCCTTGGCATCTTGTTTGGGGCAGATGCATGACAGAGGGAGAGCATGAGGTCTGAAATTGAGGTCTTGACCACCTATGTCCCCAAGAGATACTCTGACATTGTTTGTAATTCCTGTAGTGTACTATTCTTCCTTCCTTATTGCTGCTTTCCAGTGAAGCTATTAGATTTCCCTCCTCGTCTTCTCACTAAATAAAACACAATCCTTTCCTCTTTTTCTCCTAGTTAGAAATCTTGTAATGAGTGAAACCTGTCACTTCAATAGGTCTTGCGGCTGAGTTATCGATTCTGCTGAGACTCAGTCAGCATATATACAGGCCTATAGAATCCTGGAGATTTGTTTGTACCGATACTGTGGCATACCATTTCACACTGCTACTCAAAGGATCAAGTGATTATCGCCAACTGTACTTCTTTAAAGCTTTAAAAAGTTCTCTGCATGCCTCCCAATGAGGCATACAGAATAACAATACGACTATATTAAATCATCATATTTAATTGGGATTGATAACATAACAATACAAACTGTCAGGGGCTTGACCCATCCAAGAAATACGTAATTTCAATATTATATATTGAAATATACAATTCTGTATACAATACAAAATCAGAGCACCTTTAAGGATTGTTCCTTCTCATTTGGACAAGTAATTGATGATTGCAATAAAAGTTCCTTCATCTTGCCATGGCATTGAAGATGCCCACATTGCAGTCAATGGTCCAGTTAGTCATTAAACCAGATTAAACCATGCAGTGCAGATAATCCTCGGCTTATGATCACAATAATGCGAGAATTTTGGTCATAGGTTGTTATGATCTATTAAGCTGATCATTACATCACTTGACTCAATTTTACAACTTTGTCTGCATCGTTCTAACTTCATTATTCTAATGGAACTGGACTATAAGAGGGACTGTCTCTTTCCAGTTACATCAGCCTATCCCATTAGATATTGCAGAGAAGGCAGCTGCAAGTACCATTGCTGAGTACCTACATCTGAAGGGTCCCAGGTGATGTGCCTTCTGTCCTGTGGCAACCACCTTATGGAACATTGTTCCCCAGGAAATTAGATTGGCTCTATGCTAGTTTGGTCTGGTAGTTAAGGCACCAGGCTAGAAAGCAGGAGACTGTGAGTTCAAGTCCTGACCTAGCCATGAAGGTCACCTGGGGCCAATCACTCTCTCTAAGCCCAATTTCACCTCACAAGATTGTTGTTGTGGGGAAAAAAGGAGGAGGAAAGTGTTTTGGATACGTTCACCACCATGGGTTGTTTTCAAAACTAAAAAGTGGGATACAAATAAATAAATCAACATAACATTTTCATAAGGCCCTTAAGATCTGCTTATACTGCCAGGTCCGGGGTTACCATAGCATTTGAGATTTGTCCCAATGACCATTGCTGATGGGACCATTTTTATCCTTTCTTCACACAAGTTTAGTATTTTGTTTTTATGTTACTTATTATTGTGGCATTTAGATTTTACCTATTTTTATTGGCTGCTTTATTTATTTTTGTGGGCCATCCAGAAGAGAGAGGTGGGTAGCTATATAAATTTATTAATAAATTAATAGATAAACTTTGAATTGTTACTAAGTAATTAAGCAAGAACTTACCTCTACTTTTTTGACAGACAATAAATACATAACTTAATTTAAAACATACTTTTTTCACACATGTATATCAAGCAGTACCCTGCAATGATAAAGTTATAGACCAAATGCACTGTGTCAATTCACTCAAATACAAGTGGAGGTTTGCCAGCTATATTGTAATCTATTCAGCTTTTTTTGCCTAGAAAGCAATTTAGTAGCTCCTCACTTGAGAAGATGTTTGAGGGGGAAGTTTTATTGCCGCCATTTCGATTTTGGTCATTTACTTCAGATAAAGTTGCAAATCACCACTGTTTGTGTCTAGGAAGTATTGATTAAGAGATAATTCCACACTAACACAATTTTTAAGGTCATGTAAAGGTTTATGCAATTTGACTGACAAACAGGGTTGTTAAGGATTTAGCTCTTTTCCTGACTTACTAAGTAATAAATGAAAGTTGTGATAGTGGTGAATTAAAAGATGTTAGGTAGTTACAGGGGATAGCCTCTTTTTTATGAGCCACATCCGTCTATTTTATTTTCATCCTTAATTCTCATTGATGTGGCAATATAATATTATGCACATATCATTTTCAGAAAAGGGGCATTCATAATGCTAAACTAACATGTCGCTCTAATATTGCACCAAACTTTCAATGTGATAACAGTTGTTTATAAATATTGCATTTCCCACAACGTTTTGTCAATATTTCCTTCTGACATTCCCTACTGCTGTTATACACAGAGTCATGAGGATTAATATTTCTTCCAATATGGAATATTTATTGCAGTAGAGGTGAGCTGTGTGTCAGGAGAAATCTCTTAATCCGCTTCATATCAAGATAACTTTGAGAAGTATGTCCTTGTTTACAGCTCATTTTTTTCACAGGGGACTGTGTTTAAAATGGAGAATATATTTAAAACTCTAGGAATATCACCCACAATTGTGAATAAGGCACAAATAAAGAGATCACTAAATCATACATTCCAGAAATGGGTTACTGCCGGTTCGAGCTGGATCAGCCAAACTGGTAGTAGCAGCAGAGGCTCCGCCCACCTGCCTGGAAGCTTCTGCGCATACACAGAAGTGTCATGCACAGGAATACATGTGGGAATGCACCCAAACTGGTAGTAAAAAAATTGGCAATCCACCTCTGATACATGCATAGTTTGAGACAGAGATACTGGCTGACTCAAGCATATGATTTGGGCAAAGAGTGAACCCTGGTAGTATTAAAAGTCCTCTCCCTTTTCTTGTTACTGCTGTTCCTGGTTTCCCTTTCCTTCCATCCCCTATTCTGTCTCATTCAGTATTAAAACCATGAATTGCTTAATTTTATTTATTTTCCATATCCATGATGGTGAACCTATGGTACCCATGCCACAGGTGGCATACAGAGCCCTTTCTGTGGGCACACAAGCCATCACCCCAGCTCAGTTCCACCATGCATGTGTGTGTGTGCCTCCTGCCGGCCAGCTGGTTTCCAGGTCTCTGCCACGCATATGCAGGGGTTGGGGCATATGCGGGAGGCCCATACATGTATGGGGGTGGGGTTCATGCAGGTTGATCGTGTGCACATGTTCAGGGAGGTGGGGTACATGCAGGAGGGTTGTGCAGGCATGCACAGGGGTGAGGGAGTGTGGGGAAGTCACATGTGCATGCACGGGGAAGGGAGATTGGGGAGTCATGCATACATGCATGGGAGATGGGGCACACAGGGGGTCACGTGCACATTATATTATGGGTGCATGCACGCTCATTTGGCATGCAATGGCAAAAAGGTTAGCCATTACTGTTCTATAAAAAGCTGAGGAGGGTTATGTGCATTGTAAAAAGCTACAAGATGGGCAGTACAACAGACACAGTAATGTGTCTATATTTGAAGCCCTTCTTCACTACACAAAGTGCATGAGTCAAACTATCCCCTTCAGGCGGATGATCAAACTTACATAGAAAATGCTGAAATGCTATCTAAGCTTTGGGCTAGTCTCATTAGAAATTGGTCTCATAAACCCCAGGATTGCATAGATAAGAGTTAGGGTTATATCTAATCCAAGAATAGGCAATACATTCTTTCATGCTATTGTGGTTTAGGAAGCTTGCAAATAAAATATTTATGCAGACCTGAACTGTCATTATGTGCTGGATTTTGTTGATAAATAAGGTTGATAACTAAGATTAATTGTGAAGTCCTTCAAAAAGTATCCTTTAATGTGAAAAGAAAGGAAAGAAGGAAGGAAGGAAGGGAAAAGAAAGGAAGGAATGAAAATAAGTTAAGAAAGAAAGAAAGAAAGAAAGAAAGAAAGAAGAAAGAAAGAGAGAAAGAGAGAAAGAAAGAGAGAAGGAAGGAAGGAAGGAAGGAAGGAAGGAAGGAAGGAAGGAAGGAAGGAAGGAAGGAAGGAAGGAAGGAAGGAAGGAAGGAAGGAAGGAAATAAAGAAAGACTGAGTAAGGGTATGACATGATAGGAAAACATAAAATATTTGAGTAGACTGTTTTATTTAGGCCCTGGCAATAACTTCTGTTCCATCTGAAGACTATGCATTCATAATATATAGTTTTAAAAGTTGCTGCTTACTGCAAACACCACAAGGCATTCATTCAGGAATGCATTAGGCTAGGTTAGGATAATCATACACAATTTATTATGTGTATGATGTATGTTTTATTATGTGTTTAATGTCTCTAAATGTCAGAAATGGTTGAAGGGGGAAGAATTATTATTAAACAGTAACAATGCTATAGAATAAATTATGCAGAAAAAGGTAGAACATTATGTAACTTTCAAAGCAGTCTTTGTCTTTACACCCACTGTTTATTGGAGGGATTTATAATTGTCTCATTTGATGAGCTTAAGCAAACACATGTGTGACACCAGCCTTAAACTGACTATATTTGTCTCTCATAGTATCCATGGGGCAGATTCAAATTATTGTTAGTAGCTCCAAAAATCAAATGTAGTGCCTCCAATCTAGTCACCAAGTGGTGAGAACAGAAACAGACATACATATAGAATAATACTAAGGACAGTATTATAAACTAACTATTATCCCCGTAGATGAGACAATACTGTATCTTTCCTCAATGGGTGGAAACTACAACTTCCTAGTGCAGATTGACAGATATTTCTCAATTTGCTTTAGATTGCTTATTACTGAAGGAAATCAGGCCACCCACCCCCTTTTTTTAAAAAAAATTATACTGTAGAGGTTCCCAAGATGTTTCATTTGTACAAGACCACCCAGTCACCCAAAGCTGAGTAGTGTTTCCAAACAGAACAGCAGAGGTTCTTTCTCTCTACTAGAGGTTGCTTGACATTCTGCAAACAGCAGAGGCATGAATAATTTCTTTGGAAGGCTTGCTTGAATGTTTAAGGGACAGCAGGAAATGGTGCAACCGTAACTGTTCTATTTGAATAGCCTGATTCAGAGACTCTTGAATGGCAGCCAGCCATTCATGAATTTGGTAGAATGAACTATAGGGGTATGGAAGCTCTAGAAGATGAACAACAAAACTCACGAAGGGGACTTTCTTATTAAAGCTATTGGCTGCCATACACATGTAAATCTAAGCCTCCCTCTATGCAAAAATCATCATCTGACTGAGTCAATAAAATTATCCCATGCAATTACATTTCAATGGAGTCTTCATAACTTGCTCCAGTCAGGACACAATTCACAGTGCATAACAATTGCCCATGGGAATAAGTGTTTCTAATTCCTTGTTTTTAATTTCTTGCATCTCTTTGTCCTTTCTACTCCTTCATTTCCTGTGTGTGCAAAACAGCTTTTGTAGCTGGAGAAGGGAAAAAAAGGAAAATGAAAAGAAGAAGAAGCCATTGGGCAATTGGCAGGGATTTGCCACATAAATAGAAATAAACATAATGATAAACGAGAACATTTGTAGTGTTGTCTGAGCAGTTCATCTTCATGTGCCTCCACCTACACTACAAACAAGCATTTCTTTCAGTCTCTGGCTGATTGTCTATATATCAGATCATAATTATTTGTTGTTGGTACTTTCTTTTTTTAAAACCCTGGCAAATGTTCAAGCAAACCAACAAAGGAACAAAACACAAGCAGAGATATAAACAGCATCCTTCAACATAAACACCATTATTAGAAAACAGGTTCTACTGAAATTGAGGTTGGAGAGTCAAGTGTCAAGCAGTAATTGTATTTTGACTGCTGTTTTTTTTTAAATAAGATAAAACAAGTACCAAAGTGGCCAAACATTAATAAAATAAATAACATGTACAAAAATCAGTATAGTCAAATTAATCATTTAGCAGTTAGCAAATCTTATTTTGAGATGTCTTTTCTACTTGTAGAAGCAATGGGGAGATATCTATATAAATATATGTATTCTTTTCACCTTCCCATAGTTTATTCTTATGGAGAACATTCTGGTCTGCTATAAAACAGTAAAGAATCAGAGGGATCCATTTTGGAGCAAGTTTCCACATGTGATCTCATTCACTGAAAGCAGCAAATGGTGAATAGTGATCAGAACTTTAACACTGATATGAGAAAAAAACCTAATTGTGGTTTACATCTGGGATCTCCCAATTGTTTTGGACTGAGGCATTTATATTATTTCATCTATTGCCAAATGTGATCCTCACAGAAAATTCGTTTTTGTTCTTGCCTTGGCTTGACCTGACTTTCTCCTAAGTGGGTAGAAGGAGACATAAGAAGATATTTTCTTTAGCTTGATAAAGATGAACTGCAGATTCAGGAATTCTCTACCCATCCAACTATAAATCCCTGGGACGTGATAACTGGCAACATTTTAAGACAGAACATGAAGTCATGTATCCATTTTAAAAAGAATACATTTGTCAAAATGAAGTGTTCTTATGCTAATTTTCTTCTCATTCCCCTAATTGGTGTGTTTATAATGGGAGATGAGGGAGACAATGGCCCAGTGGCTAAGATATTGAGCTTATTGATCAGAAAGGTCGGCAGTCCAACGGTTTGAATGCCTAGCACCGCATAATGGAATGAGTTTCCATTACTTGTCCCAGCTTCTGCCAACCTAGCAGTTTGAAACTATCTAAAAATGCAAGTAGAAAAATAGGGACCACTTTGGTGGGAAGGTAACAGCATTCCATGCTCATTAAGCATTTAGTCATGCCAGCCACATGACCACAGAGACATATTTGGACAGCGCTGGTTCTTCAGCTTTGAAATGGAGATGAGCACCACCCTAGAATCGGGAACAATTAGCACATATGTGCAAGGGGAACCTTTACCTTTTTAATGGGAGATGACTTTTTTAGTAGATGGTGGGAATGCTATAGAGCAGGGGTGTCAAACTCGTTATGATATGTTGTCATCACATGATGTATCACAACTTTCCCCACTTTGCTAAACCAGGGGCATGGGGTGTGTGGGCAGTGCATGATGCATATGGTCTGCGAGCCGCGAGTTTGACACCCCTGCTATGGAGATAGTATATTATGACATTTTGATTAGCAAGCTGATCAGCATGACATTTAAAAAATATGCGTATATCTGGCTTAATGATTGTACTAAAAGAGGAATCATCAATGATTCCTCATCAAACTGGAAGGAGATATTAAAGGGGTGCCATTAGGTTCAGTTCTAAGTCTATATCCTTCAATATTTTATTAACAGTTTGGATATAATGCTTGTAAAATTGGCAGATGTCACAAAATTAGAAAGGCTAACTAATACCCTCGAGAATAAAAACAACATTCAAAATCATCTTAATTGCTTAGAAACATGGGCTAAGAATAACAGAATGAAATTTAACAGAGATAATTGTAAAATCCTCTTTCATTTAACAGTTTTGTGATAGGGCATGGGAAACTAAGCTTGAGAAATGAGGATGCAAGGAGAATATGATAGTGCTCTTTAAGTATCTGAAAGAATGCCACAAAGAAGAAGGTCAAGATTTGTTCCCTTTTATTTCAGAAAGCAGGACATGAATAATAGATCTAAGTTACAGGAAGACAGATGTTAACTAAATGTTTGAAAAAAAAAAAGAAAGATAAGTTTGTCTGAAGAATCAGTTATCCCGAGAAATGATAAATGAGGATACTGTTTGCTGGAGACTTCAGTTGGATCCTAGACAGGCATCTATTGTAAATGGTGTAATTTCCTTTCCGTGGTCTAGCATCCAACGAGACTAGAACAGCCTTTACATGTAACATGGGATTTTTGATATTTTTTGGAACAACCATTATAGTTATAATAAAGGTAAAGGTTCCTCGTGCACATATGTGTTAGTCGTTCCTGACTCTAGGGGGACGTCTCTGTGGTCATGTGACCAGCATGACTAAACACTGAAGGTGCACGGAACACTGTTACCTTCCCACCAAAAGTGGTTCCTATTTTTCTACTTGCAATTTTACATGCTTTCAAACTGCTAGGTTGGCAGGTACTGGGACAAGTAACGGGAGCTCACTCTGTTACGTGGCACTAGAGATTCGAACTGCCAACCTTTTTGATTGACAAGCTCAGTGTCTTACCACTGAGCCACCACATCCCTAGTAATAATAAACTTACAATAATAAACATATTTTAAATAGCTTCAATTATATTAAGCCTTCCAACTCTGTGATAGTACAATATAAGGATTTTCACAAAATGGTGTCCTTGGAAAATATGGAGAAGATAAACCAAGCTGCTGAGGGAACTTGAGGCTAGAAACAGTAGATACATTTAACCCTGAGATTTTGCTTTGCAACATCTTGCAATCTTACCATTCATTTTAAATGAATGAAAGGCAAGGGGAAAGAATTGAAAGGGAAGGTAGCTTGACAAGTTGGTTGGCAAGTTGCAGCCCAAGAACGCACTGAGAATATAGAGTTTACATAGTCTTGCAAGCAGTGATGCAGTTGGGTAATACACTGTTTTTTTTTTTTTGCAAAAAAATATTTTTATTTCCAAAACAAACATAAAAATCCTCTTTCTTTACATACTATAGAAAGTGTATCAGTTGGTTACAAGAGGCTTTTGTGCATCTCTTCCACCATCATCAAGTATAATTCATATTAACTCTAGTATCTTAACTCAGATGTTTATACCTATTACCATCATCATACCTCCACTTTTATTTGACTATAATTGTTTAAACGTCCTTCATCATAAAATATACCAAAATTTAGTACATAACCACATACTGACATTTCATTTACTTATTCATACAATCCTCCATTAACACTAAATCCTTATATCCTATTCTAGCTAAGCATCCATAATATGATCTCTCTGTGACTCTCCCCCCCCCTTCTCTCCAGCAGCTCCAATCCTAGCTTCAGGAAGGTTCAAATGATATGGAGTTTAAGGGGCCCCACCTCAGTGTCTTTGTCTCTGTGACTCTCCCCCCCTTCTCTCCACGGTATAGGGTTTCCTGCCTACGGTAAAGGGTTTCCTGCCTAGGCAGGGGGTTGGACTAGAAGACCTCCAAGGTCCCTTCCAACTCTACTATTGTATTGTAATATTTAATTACAAAATTTTCTAATCCTCCTTTGCAAATCACTGTTTACAATTTGCATCCAGTTTCCTTATATTACACACACACACACACACACAATTATAATATATATTATAATTATCCTTTCTTGACTATATCCTATATCATAACATTTCCCCCTAATAATCAAAATTTAACTGTGTCTAATTTAGTTCTTTTTTAAATTATTATTGTTATTATTATTGTTATTGTTATTGTTATTATTATTATTATTGCATCAACAGAAGTGTATCACAGCGGCCAGTTGTTTCGCCGGATTTGGCATTAATTACTAGTCGGGCCCCACCCAGGGGCCTAGGACGTCGTAACGTATTTTCGTAATATGTGTGCGGATCCAAGCAGTGCAGCCTTTTGCATTTGACTGATGGTGATTTTGTCAATTTTTAACTGTTTTAAATGTAATTCCAGTGCTTTTGGAATAGCACCCAGTGTGCCGATTACCACTGGAATTACCACTGCTGGTTTGTGCCATAATCGTTGGATTTCAATTTTTAAGTCCTGGTATTTCGCAATTTTTTCATATTCCTTCTCGGCGACCCTGCTATCACCTGGTATTGCGATGTCTATGATTGTAACCTTATTTTTCTCAACCAGTGTGATGTCTGGTGTATTATGCACCAGTATTTTATCCGTTTGCATGCAAAAATCCCACAAGATCTTGACCATCTGACTCTCGACAACTTTTTCAGGCTTACAGCAGCTGAGTATGTGGTCAACAGTTTCATCAACTTCTTTGCAGAGTCTGCATTTGGCATCATCAGAGGATTTTTCGATTTTGGCCTTAATGGCATTTGTTCGGATAGCTTGTTCTTGCGCAGCCAGGATTAGTGACTCTGTTTCTTTCTTTAATGTACCTGCTGTTAACCATAACCAAGTTTTTTTCACTGTCCACTTTATCTTTTATTTTTTCCAGAAATTGGCCATGCAATGCTTTGTTCTGCCAACTCTCCATTCTTAATTTTATCACATCTTTTTTGTATTCTTGTTTCGTCTGTTGGGCCTTCAATAGATTTTTGTTCTTTACTTCGATTAATAGATGTTCTTGACTTTCTTTTAAATAATCAGTCCAGTGCATGTTTTTCTTCTTCAACTATTTGCTTCACTTGTAATAATCCTCTGCCACCTGATTTTCGGGGCGGGTATAGTCTACCAGTGTCACCACGGGGATGTAAACTGTAGTGCATTGTCATTACTTTCCTGGTTTTTCGGTCCAAAATGTCCAAATCAGTTTGTGTCCAGTTAACTATACCAGCTGTGTATCTTATAACTGGTATTGCCCAGGTATTTATGGCCTTGATTGTATTTCCACCATTTAATTTAGATTTCAAAATTTTCCTAACTCTGTTGGTGTACTCTCTCCTGACAATAGTTTTTACTTCTCCATGTTTGATGTTATCCAACTGCAAACTGCCTAAGTATTTGTAGGCTTCATTTTCATTGCATTTAATTAGTTGGCCATTGGGCATTTCAATTCCCTCACACGTAGTGATTTTGCCCCTTTTTATGGATACAGTGGCGCATTTTTCCATGCCAAACTGCATTGAAATATCGTTGCTGAATACTCGGACTGTGTTTGTCAGTGATTGGATTTCTATTTCTGACTTTCCATAGAGTTTCAAATCATCCATATATAATAAATGTGAAATTTTTTCAGCTTCTTTGGCTTTTTGGTAGCCTAATTTCATTTTTTTTTAAAGATTACTGATAGTGGGATCATCGCGATGATGAAGAGAAGCGGTGAAAGTGAATCACCCTGGAAAATTCCTCGCTTGATATTGACCATTCCGTAGTTCTCATTCCCTACTGCCAACTCAGTTCTCCATTGTTTCATTGCCTTTTCAGTGAAGGATGTAATATTTTTACTAATGCCAGTTGTGTTAGGGTTCTAAATACCATGCAGAAATAAATCATTGTCCAAGGCAAAACATCCTTAATGGTGCAATTTATTCCACAGGCATGTTAGTACAGCTATGGAAATTTCAACTCTGAATTACATCCTGTAAGTTCACCCAGTTTAAAGTTCATGATCTCTCCCCACACCCACAAATCCATCACATGTTCCAATCATCATCTTCCACGCTGGCATGTACACCCATCTTCTTCCGGCCAGGTGTCGATGTGCGGAGACAAAAGATGACCTTGGCTTCTACAAAAGAATGTCAACAATCCATTCTACAATTCTACTCCTTTCTATTCCCCCCTCCCAACTACTACACTATTGAAACAGCATAGAAAATTATTAAAAAGTATGGCAGGCCAAAGATCCTAAAAAGAATATAATTACAGGCCTGACAGGCGGCCTCTCCTCAAAAGAAAAACGTTTCCTGCAAAGAGAATAACATAAAAGTTAACATAACAAAATTAACCACCTCTTCTCCACCCAGGGGAACCCCTTGACTTCTCGGAAAACTTCCCATTGAATTGCTTTACTAACTTCTCCACTTTTAGGTTCCCACTGTTCACCCAATTAGCTTCAGACCAAGGGTAACCCTTCCAATGCACTAAGTACTGTAAGCAACCCCTATTCAGCCTGAAATCTACAATTTTTTCCACCTCAGATTGTGTTTCCCCTTCCATCACTAAAGGAGGAGATTGAGCTTGGGTGGATGCTCTTCTGTTAGACCCAATTACTGGTTTCAACAAACTACAATGAAATTCTGGGTCAATTTCCCCTAGACTTCTGGGTAGACTGAGTTGAACTGTAACTGAGTTAACTATCTTCACTATTGGGAATGGACCTAGAAATTTTGGACCCAATTCCTTGCTAAGCATTTCTAATCTTATGTATTTGGTAGATACAAAAACATTGTCCCCCACACAGTAGGGGTTTAGGAGTGAGCGACGTTGATCATCTTGCTTCTGGTAGGCTTCTGCTGCAACTGCTAGAGCCTTCTTCGTATTCTCCCATCCTTTCTTTAGCATGTCCATCCATTCACTCAAAGACATGAAAGAAGGAGGTTCTCTAGGCAACTCAGGCATGGCAACAACTCCCATGCCACTGGTAATCTGGAAACCCGCTAATCCTCTGCTGCTGTGGACCGCATCGTTGTACGCCACTTCGGCGAAGGGTAGCAAGTCCGACCAGTTGTCTCGCTGATAGTCCACAAAACACCGGATGTATTGTTCCACCACCGCATTGGCTCCCTCTGCTGCGCCGTTCATGCTGGGATGAACCTCTGAGCTCAGTTCTTGTGTGGACCCAATGGATCTCAGGACCTCTCTCCAGAACTTGGTTGTGAACTGGACTCCGCGGTCTGAAATGATCCTCTTGGGTACTCCATGCAGGCGATAAATGTGTTTCACAAACATTTTTGCTAATTCGTTTGCGGATGGCAATCCTGAGCAAGCAATGAAGTGTGCCTGCTTAGAAACCAAATCAATAACCGTCCAAATTACTTTATGCCCACTGCTGTCTGGGAGTTCCATGATGAAGTCCATTGCGACCTCTTCCCAAGGCCGTTTCGGGCTCTCTGCTGCAGGTGCTGTAGGTTCTGGGCTCTTGGATTCAATCATCCACGGCTGGCCTTGTTCCTCCTCCGAGGCCTCCCCCTTGGTAGGACTCTTCGTCACCTGGTTGGGGGTTCTCTTCCAGAGGTTGGTTGGGCATTTCCCCCTCCGAGGCCTCCCCCTTAGTTGGACTCTTTGTCACCTTCAGTTGGGGATCCTCCTCCGGAGATTGTTTGCCCTTTTCCTCTTCCAAGGCCTCCCTCTTGGTAGGACACTTCGTCACTTTAAGTTGGGGATCCTCTTCCAGAGGTTGTTGGCCCAGATGACTTTTCTGTGCAGGCATCTGGGGCCCTCTCTTAACCACTGTGGCAATTGGTACACACGTTTGTTCTTCGGCAATTCCCTCCTCCGAGGCCTCCCCCTTGGTAGGACTCTTCGCCACCTGAAGTTGGGGATCCTCTTCCAGAGGTCGTTTAGGCTTTTCCCCCTCCGAGGCCTCCCCCTTAGTTGGACTCTTTGTCACCTTAAGTTGGGGATCCTCCTCCGGAGATTGTCTGCCCTTTTCCTCTTCCGAGGCCTCCCCCTTGGTAGGACACTTCCTCACCTTAAGTTGGGGATCCTCTTCCAGAGGTTGTTGGCCCAGATGACTCTTCTGTGGTGGCATCTGGGACCCTCTCTTTACCGCCGTGGTGGTTGGTGCGCACGTTTGTGGCATTGGGGCTGGAGCCAAACACTCTGACGCTCTGTGGCCAAGTTGACAACAATGGTGGCATTTAATTGGCCCCCACGAGGAATGGAACCTAGTTACATCTCTAAACTTAGGAACCGTTTCATCACACTGCCTTGCTCTCCAACTTGCAGCTGCCCCCTTGGTAAACCCTTCTTCCATGGTGGAGATTGCTTCTCTGTAGGAAGGTGGAGTAAGAACCTTTTGGGGCATTGCAGATGCACCTTGTCCCGCTTCCCATCTTGCAGGCCTGGCTTTGGTAATCCCTTCTTCCATGTTGGTGATTGCTACTCTGTAGGAAGGTGGGGTAAGAACCACTTGGGGCCTTACAGGCGCACAATTTCCCGCCATCCATCCCGCAGGCCTCCCTTTGATAATACCTTCTTCCATGGAGATTTCTTCTCTGTAGGAAGGTCTGGTAAGAACCTTTTGGGGCCTTGCAGGGGAGACTGGAACCGGTGGGGAGGTCAATCCCTCGGTTGGCCACTGCCCAGCTTTCTGCCATGGTGCCATCTGCTGAGGGAGGGCAGGTGCCCACTGGCATCCCTCCCATCCATGACCTGGGGTTAAGACCCATCCCGGGGTTGCCTGCTTCACAGGTTGCAGCTCAACCAATGATGGCTGGCTAGGGGGTTTTACGTGCCAAGGACCCTCCTGCTGGCTTGGAGGAGTTATGGGCCAAGTAGGTGCCCTTTGCTGGCTTGGATGAGTTATGGGCCAAGTAGGTGCCCTCTGCTGGCTTGGAGCATTTCCCCATGCTGATGGCAAAGGAGTTTGTAAGTAGCATCTTTTCCATCCAAGTCCTGGGAGGAAAGCCCAATTTACTGCCCAATTTGCTTCATTTACTGGTTGCAGCCCCATTTGTGGTGGCTTGCAAGTGACAGATGCTGGAAAAATTCCTTCTTCCTGCCTCCTTTGAAATTCCCATTTTGAAAGGGAATCTCTCTCCCATCTAGTTGCAGGGTGATATGCCATTTCATTTATTGCCGTCTGGAAGGAGCCCAAACCTCCGTTCTAAGGGTGTTTTTTTTTCCAATCTTGCTTCTAAGCTGGGGGGGAAGGAGGGGGAGCATGCACTCACAATTTTGCTGAAGAAGTCAGTCTGAGATTTCCTTCGTCTTGTCGCGTCTCCTCCTGCATTCCTCCAGATGCAATTAAACTGGAAACAGCATTCCATTGCTTTTGAAGTTCCGTACTCCTCTTCTTATCACCAAAAGCTTCTCATTAATTCTTCGCTGATATTTACGCTGTCCCGGTCAGCATTGGGAATGCCGAGACCCACATCACCAGATCTTCCATCACCAGCCCTTCCCCCTTGATAGGGGGAGGGAGCTAGTGAAATATTTTTAAAGTAGAGAGTTGAAATAATGTTAGGGTTCTAAATACCATGCAGAAATAAATCATTGTCCAAGGCAAAACATCCTTAATGGTGCAATTTATTCCACAGGCATGTTAGTACAGCTATGGAAATTTCAACTCTGAATTACATCCTGTAAGTTCACCCAGTTTAAAGTTCATGATCTCTCCCCACACCCACAAATCCATCACATGTTCCAATCATCATCTTCCACGCTGGCATGTACACCCATCTTCTTCCGGCCAGGTGTCGATGTGCGGAGACAAAAGATGACCTTGGCTTCTACAAAAGAATGTCAACAATCCATTCTACAATTCTACTCCTTTCTATTCCCCCCTCCCAACTACTACACTATTGAAACAGCATAGAAAATTATTAAAAAGTGTGGCAGGCCAAAGATCCTAAAAAGAATATAATTACAGGCCTGACAAGTTGTTTCTAAGCATTTTATGATCCAACTATGTGGCAATGAGTCGAATGCTTTTTTATAATCAATCCAGACCATATTCAAGTTCGTTTTTCTTTTCTTACAATTTTCTAATATCATTTTATCAATTAGGAGCTGATCTTTTGTGCCCCTACTCCTTCTTTTGTTGCCTTTTTGCTCTACTGGCAAGATGTTGTTTGTTTCCAAATAATCCATAATGTTATCTGCAATAATGCCTGTGAGTAATTTGAAGGTTGTTGGCAAGCATGTTATTGGTCTGTAGTTTTCAGGTATTGTTCCTTTAGTTGCATCTTTCTGAATCAAGTATGTTTTTCCAGTTGTCAACAATTCATCAATTTGGCCATTTTGTAACATCTCATTCAGTTGCCTGGCCAATATTTCATGTAAACTGGTCAGATATTTGAGCCAGAAACCATGTAATTGGTCCTTTCCAGGTGATGTCCAATTCTTTACTTTTTTTACTCGATTTTTGACCATCTCAGTTGTTATTTCTAATACTTGCATTTTTTTGTTGCCAATGCTTTTCTCAAAGTCATGTATCCACTTTGCTTCCTTATTGTAGTCCTTTGAATTTTCCCACAATTCTTTCCAGAATTCAACTGTGGCCTGCTTTTCTGGTTTTTGACTTTTAGTGTCATCATTCACATTAAGACTTTGATAAAAACGCCGTTGGTCTGATCGAAATTGCTGATTTTGTTTATACTGGATGATTCGTGCCTCATATGTTTCAATTTTCCTAGCTGTTGCTGTTATCTGCTGTTTTACAATCTCTACAGCTTCATTGATGTTTCTTGTATCCAATCTATACCTTCTGATTAGCTGACCTATAATTTTGTTATTTCTAAGCCGTTGCTCACGCATGTTCTTCAAATTGCTAGCATCTGCCCTTAATTTTTTGACTTTTTGTTCCAATCGGATTTTCCACTTTGGCTTTGATGCTTTTTCTGTTGTGTAACTAGGTGCTTTGATTTTAATGCCTAGTTCATTAGTGACTATTGCGGCTGCGCTGTACATTAACTGGTTCGTTTCCAAGATGGATCCCAATTCAATTGTTGAAAGCACTGCATTAACCATTTTCATGATAGGGGCCAAAATTTTCTTAGGCACAGTTTTTAATGATGGTAAATGTTGCCGTTCCTTATTAAGCAGAAAATGCTCCATGATCTTGTCCTTCAATTCTTTTTGTTTCTGAGTTAGTTCATCAGTTGGTTCAGTAATAACTGGTTCTGGTGATAATGTTGTTATTTCCTCCCCGACAGCTTCTTCTGGGAGTTCTACTACAATGTCTTTAGGTGTGTCTTGAGTATCTGTTATTTCTGTTTGTGATGTTGTTTTCTTAGTTTTGCAATTTGCTTGAATTTCCTCAAGTTCAACTTCACTAAACACTTTATTCCGTGTAATAAATCGCCTTTGATCTGCAAGTCGTTGTTCACTAACATTTGAATCTGGATGTTGTTGTTTCCATAATTCATACATTCGCTTTAAATAACCTCTTTTCCCAGGCTCTGAGTTGTAATAACAGGCCATTATGGCACGGTTTTCATCTGCACTATATTTTTGTTGTTTTGTTGGCTGGTCCACTTGTAGCCCACTTGTCGACGGATGTCCAGGGACCTCAACATCCACCGCGGCCCTTGTTAACCCGCGCGACGACCGATGCGGTATAGAATTTTTATTTGTTTCTTTCACCATGTTATATGGGTTGGCGTTTTTTTTTTATGGGGCCAGGTTGCCAACCTGACCCCAACCCTCCTCCTTTCTCATCCGGGCTTGGGACCGGCAACGGCGGAGTTGTTATTGTTATTATTATTATTATTGCATCAACAGAATTGTATCACAGCGGCCAGTTGTTTCGCCGGATTTGGCATTGATTACTAGTCGGGCCCCACCCAGGGGCCTAGGACGTCGTAACGTATTTTCGTAATATGTGTGCGGATCCAAGCAGTGCGGCCTTTTGCATTTGACTGATGGTGATTTTGTCAATTTTTAACTGTTTTAAATGTAATTCCAGTGCTTTTGGAATAGCACCCAGTGTGCCAATTACCACTGGAATTACCACTGCTGGTTTGTGCCATAATCGTTGAATTTCAATTTTTAAGTCCTGGTATTTTGCGATTTTTTCATATTCCTTCTCAGCGACCCTGCTATCACCTGGTATTGCGATGTCTATGATTGTAACCTTATTTTTCTCAACCAGTGTGATGTCTGGTGTATTATGCGCCAGTATTTTATCCGTTTGTATGCGAAAATCCCACAAGATCTTGACCATCTGACCCTCGACGACTTTTTCAGGCTTATGTTCCCACCAGTTTGTTGCTGTTTTAATGTTATAATTTTTGCACAAATTCCAGTGGATCATTTGTGCCACTGAATTGTGCCGCATTTTATAGTCAGTCTGCGCAATTTTTTTACAGCAGCTGAGTATGTGGTCAACAGTTTCATCAGCCTCTTTGCAAAGTCTACATTTGGCATCATCAGAGGATTTTTCGATTTTGGTCTTAATGGCATTTGTGCGGATAGCTTGTTCATGCGCAGCCAGGATTAGTGACTCTGTTTCTTTCTTTAATGTACCTGCTGTTAACCATAACCAAGTTTTTTCACTGTCCACTTTATCTTTTATTTTTTCCAGAAATTGGCCATGCAATGCTTTGTTCTGCCAACTCTCCATTCTTAATTTTATCACATCTTTTTTGTATTCTTGTTTCGTCTGTTGGGCCTTCAATAGATTTTTGTTCTTTACTTCGATTAATAGATGTTCTTGACTTTCTTTTAAATAATCAGCCAGTGCATGTTTTTCTTCTTCAACTATTTGCTTCACTTGTAATAATCCTCTGCCACCTGATTTCCGGAGTAGGTATAGTCTATCAATATCACCACGTGGATGTAAACTGTAGTGTATTGTCATTAGTTTCCTGGTTTTTCGGTCTAAAATGTCCAAATCAGCTTGTGTCCAGTTAACTATACCAGCTGTGTATCTTATAACTGGTATTGCCCAGGTGTTTATGGCCTTGATTGTATTTCCACCATTCAATTTAGATTTCAAAATTTTCCTAACTCTGTTGGTGTACTCTCTCCTGACAATATTTTTTACTTCTCCATGCTTGATGTTATCCAACTGCAGAATGCCTAAGTATTTGTAGGCTTCATTTTCATTGCATTTAATTAGTTGGCCATTGGGCATTTCAATTCCCTCACACGCAGTGATTTTGCCTCTTTTTATGGATACAGTGGCACATTTTTCCATGCCAAACTTCATTGAAATATCGGTGCTGAATACTCGGACTGTGTTTGTCAATGATTGGATTTCTATTTCTGACTTTCCATAGAGTTTCAAATCATCCATATATAATAAATGCGAAATTTTTTCGGCTTCTTTGGCTGTTTGGTAGCCTAATTTCATTTTTTTTAAGATTACTGATAGTGGGATCATCGCGATGATGAAGAGAAGAGGTGAAAGTGAATCACCCTGGAAAATTCCTCGCTTGATATTAACCATTCCGTAGTTCTCATTCCCTACTGCCAACTCGGTTCTCCATTGTTTCATCGCCTTTTCAGTAAAGGATGTAATATTTTTGCTAATGCCAGTTGTTTCTAAGCATTTTATGATCCAACTATGCGGCAATGAGTGAAATGCCTTTTTGTAATCAATCCAGACCATATTCAAGTTCGTTTTTCTGTTCTTACAATTTTCTAATATCATTTTATCAATTAGGAGCTGATCTTTTGTGCCCCTGCTCCTTCTTTTGTTGCCTTTCTTCTCTACTGGCAAGATGTTGTTTGTTTCCAAATAATCCATAATGTTATCTGTAATAATGCCTGTGAGTAATTTGAAGGTTGTTGGCAAGCATGTTATTGGTCTGTAGTTTTCAGGTATTGTTCCTTTAGTTGCATCTTTCTGAATCAAGTATGTTTTTCCAGTTGTCAACCATTCATCAATTTGGCCATTTTGTAAAATCTCATTCAGTTGCCTGGCCAATATTGCATGTAAACTGGTCAGATATTTGAGCCAGAAACCATGTAATTGGTCCTTTCCAGGTGATGTCCAATTCTTTACTTTTTTACTCGATTTTTGACCATCTCAGTTGTTATTTCTAATACTTGCATTTGTTTGTTGCCAATGCTTTTCTCAAAGTCATGTATCCATTTTGCTTCCTTATTGTAGTCCTTTGCATTTTCCCACAATTCTTTCCAGAATTTAACTGTGGCCTGCTTTTCTGGTTTTTGACTTTTGGTGTCATCATTCACATTAAGACTTTGATAAAAACGCCGTTGGTCTGATCGAAATTGCTGATTTTGTTTATACTGGATGATTCGTGCCTCATATCTTTCAATTTTCCTAGCTGTTGCTGTTATCTGCTGTTTTACAATCTCTACAGCTTCATTGATGTTTCTTGTATCCAATCTATACCTTCTGATTAGCTGATCTATAATTTTGTTGTTTCTAAGTCGTTGCTCACGCATGTTCTTCAAATTGCTAGCATCTGCCCTTAATTTTTTAACTTTTTGTTCCAATCGGATTTTCCACTTTGGCTTTGATGCTTTTTCTGTTGTGTAACTAGGTGCTTTGATTTTAATGCCTAGTTCATTAGTGACTATTGCGGCTGCGCTGTACATTAACTGGTTCGTTTCCAAGATGGATCCCGATTCAATTGTTGAAAGCACTGCATTAACCATTTTCATGATAGGGGCCAACATTTTCTTAGGCACAGTTTTTAATGATGGTAAACGTTGCCGTTCCTTATTAAGCAGAAAATGCTCCATGATCTTGTCCTTCAATTCTTTTTGTTTCTGAGTTAGTTCATCAGTTGGTTCAGTGATAACTGGTTCTGGTGATAGTGTTGTTATTTCCTCCCCGACAGCTTCTTCTGGGAGTTCTACTACAATGCCTTTAGGTGTGTCTTGAGTATCAGTTATTTCTGCTTGTGATGTTGTTTTCTCAGTTTTGCAATTTGCTTGAATTTCCTCAAGTTCAACTTCACTAAACACTTTATTCCGTGTAATAAATCGCCTTTGATCTGCAAGTCGTTGTTCACTAACATTTGAATCTGGATGTTGTTGTTTCCATAATTCATACATTCGCTTTAAATTATTATTATTATTATTATTATTATTATTATTATTATTATTATTATTATTATTATTATTATTATTATTATTATTATTATTATTATTATTATTATTATTATATAATCCAAAAGTATTTCTAGCCTTCCCTTCAGGGGTATCATTCAATATTCATATCCAATTATTAATTATTATAACACTACACATTGTATATATTACTACCATTATCAATTTTTTTATTTAACTGTACCTATTATCACTAAATTTCACTAGGTTTAGCTACTTTGAAATTATACTTTTCCATCTATCAACCTGTATCTTTCCAGTAACAAAACAATCTCATATCTTCTGCCATTTGTGGAACTAGTCTTCTAAACATCTTCTTAATCAAATCTGTATGGACTTCTCTTAGCAACTCCTTGCTTGTAAGATCTCTCATGTACTCTTGATGCCCTCTTTCTGTTTTCTTATTCAGCTTGTCTTTGATTATCAGCAGTGTTATCAAATATTTTGCACGTAGGATTTCCTAGTCCATAAATTCTTTAATTTCTTCTTCTTCTTCTTCTATATCTTGCCCTTTGAGGAAAATTTCCTCTCCATTTAATTCCTCTTTCAATATTCCATTCTTTCTTTTTTCAGAAATAAACCAATTGATAGATATCAACAAGTTTAATTTCTTTATATTCATCTTCCATTTCGGGTTTTTTTTTTGAGTTTCAATCCCCTCATTTTGCATTTGAAAAACATCTTCTGTTTTTTCATCATATTTTATTGTTAAATATTCCAAGTACTCCAATTTTTTCTCATTTTTTTCCTGTGTATTTAATAATTTTTGCAGTTCTGAAAATATTCCTTTCAAATTCAAAGGCTCCACATTGTCTTGAAATGCCATATTCATACACAGCTACTTTCGCTTAAAAGGTCAACAAGATCAAAGCATATGCTCACAAAGACCACTGTTTTTCACAAAGAATGCTGTTTCCAGCTCTCTGTGAACGCAAACAAACTTCAAAGGGACAACTGTGGAGTCTTATCAGGTAGCCAAACAGCCAAGCAATAAAGCCTTGCAATGTCGAAGTCAAAACAATCCCGGATTTTTTTTGTATCTCCTTTGTATATCAAATTAGACAAAGAAATCCAATCTTTAAATGAGTTAAAAAATACCCACAACAATAAAAGAGGAAAAGGTTAATCTGTAGCTTTCAGAGAGTCACAGAGAGACGTTAGAAGAAGATAACTTAATCCATCCATTTCAAAGAGTTTGCATAGATTCAGTCCATGTAAGTAACATTTAAGAAGTATGATAACCACTGTCCAAAACCATTCCAGAGTTCAAATTTGCCGCTAAGTTCTTCTATTCTTTAATTTAAATTGGTTTTTAAGTTTTTATAGGCAATCTCTTTTTTTAAAGCAATAAAAATTCCTCACCAGCTGGAAACACTTTCTCTTTACACATCGTTCCGTTTGGAGCCGCCCTGACTTTGTCAGCCTTGGCTGGATTTTTTCTCACCGGCTTGAAGATCTTCTCTTGCTTCCTTTGGAGATTTTGCAATATCCCTGAGATCAGCAAGACATAATCTTTCTATTCACCATCTCTTTGGGATGGTTTAGGTCCATTTGAACCCCCCAATGACAAAAGTATCGACTGCAATCTCAGAGCATTGAGATAGCACATCGTGCCGTCACAACTTCGGCTTCTCCTCTCAATGCATTTTTCTGTTTAATAGTTTTTTACAGCCTACCCTCAGCCCTATTTGGAGAGCAATGTATATTTTTAATTCCCTTCAAAAAGCATCCATGTACTTCCTGCTCATCTTACTGATGATGGCAACCCTGGAGAGTTTGGATGGTACCCTACTTTTTGGAGAACTTTCACAGAAGTTGTAAAAATGCAAAGAGATGTATTTTATTGTGCAGATGCTCTTGTTAGATCCCATTTTAATAGAGTGAAAGGTGGAGGTTATAATCAAAATTAATCTTAGTGCTTGCTGGCTGGGGGGTTTGGAGAGTTGAAGTCTGTAGGGCTTAAAGTTGCTAAGATTGAGAAATACTGCCTTAACGTAACACCTATATTATAGCTTCTTCTATTTGGTATCTTGTCCTACAATTTCTGCCTTGTGATAGCTTGTGAGAAAATTTAGAGATCCAGTCATCCATGTATTTGAAACATTTCTCTAGCTGAATGGGAGAAAGGACCATGGGTTGGTTATCAACTAGAAATTAGATCAGCTTGGTTGACGTGGCTCCCTGAAACACTAAAGTCCACATTTTTATATCATTTGCATGTTAAATACGAAAGCCACTAAAATCAACAGTTTTAAATAGAAGATACAAATAAAAATATGAAAAAAATATCATCAATTTTAATTTAGGACAAATGTATGTGATCATGTTTAGTTCATGGGCCAGCAACCTACGGTTCTGGAGCTGCATGTGGCTCTTTCATCCCTCTGCTGCGGCTCCCTGTTGCTGGTTAGCTCCACAATTGATAGGGCTTTTGGTTAGGACAGGTAGAGGGAAAAGGATGCTGTGCTAGGAGCAGACACTATGGTGGGGGAATTGGACTTCTGGTTGGATCCAGAATTGAACGTGGGGCTTCCAGTTGGGAACTTTGTGGCTCTTTGAGTGTTTAAGGTAGCTAACACCTGGTTTAGTTTATTCTTCATAACTTATGCTTAGCTATGCCTAAGAATATAAGAGCCTGGCTATTGTAGATAGCATAACAACAACAACAACAACAAAAATCAGTCTTGATATGTATCACTAAATTCAGATATCACTTATCCCTAGTTATAAGATAGGTAGTTGTTAAAGAGTTTGTGCTAACTTATTAATAGTTACTGAAAATAAGTCTCATGACTTAAGAATGCTATTAAACAATTGTACAGGATTTTTGCATTCACAGCTATTCTGTGTCAGAAGACAGATCCAGCATTTGAAATGTCAGGACACAATGATAAACAGTACAGCTTTTCTTATAACTCTTAGAAAATTAGAAAAAAAACGATAACCCAATCACAATTTTGTGTTGTTGTTCTTCAAGTTTCATGCAGAAAGTTCTGCTTTTGCAAGGACTCAGTGTTGACCAATCAAAAGTTTGAATTCTTTGTTAAGGCATCCAACTCATTTCCTACTTTTGCATTGCAAGGATTTAACATTTCATTTATTATAAAAATGGAGAAGTAGGAGCATCTAATACAGCCAAGAAAGGATCTGGAACAGTACAATACACAACAAAATATGCTATCCATGTCAAATTGTCACTAAAGTTGGTGGATTATTTTCTTCTTGTAAAAGTTGCGGAGCTCTTGAAGATTAGCTATTCTACTAAATTGAACTGATCCTATGTACAACTTGATAGGCCAAAAGCAGGCAGTATCCACTTCAGTTAGTTTCTCACATTTGCATTAACTGTTGTTGCCCTTTACTTGCAAGCAACAAGTATTAGTGCAATTTCAGGCTTCAGAATGAGTCTTTCCTGCACTGACATGAAAATGGAAATAATCAGAGTGGTCTGAGTAATCAGAGCCTAGCAGTCTTTCTGGAAGGCAAAGTAGGAATTCCCTTTAAAAATAATGCAAGCTTTCTTAAGGGCTGAAGCTTAAGTAACAGGTAGCTACTGTAGTGTACTTTGCCAAAAAAGATAATGCATTTTTCCAGTCACTTCCTCTTCATCTAAAATGCTGCTGCTTGGCTACTAATAGCCATATTTCAAATGGCAGGTAGTTCCACTTCAGTGGAGGATGAAGTGATTTATCTTTGCAGCTTGTACATAAATTTAACTTTGGAAACCTGCTTTGTGAGTCTATAAATGCAAAGAGGGTAGAAAGCTGTATAACTGTGACATATTATATATTATTAATCAAAACGTAGCTGTTTACTTACTCAGCATAGACTTTTTATTCAGGCAAAGTCAAGCATCTAAGTCTATTAAACTAAGTCTTTGTTGAGCTAAAGTATCTGTCTGTAGTTCTAAAAGATTTTGCATCTTCCTTGTAGATCACCTTGGTAGAATTAGAATGACATCCACTGTTTTGCAAAATGTATCCTCCAGAGTTTTCTCATTGCATTGCTGTTTGCAAATTGCGGCGGGTGAGCTTTTTGAAAATGTCAGATTGAATGTTTGCTTGAAATGGCAGAACCCTGATTTCTGCAAATGAAGTTCTGTTTATTACTTAATTATTTAAGCTATTATAAATACATTATTTATTAACAATTACAGTATATTTTCCTTTGTTTGTCAACTCTTTTAGAACTGGCTCTTTGTTGAAGGAAAAAAATATTGCTAGGATGCCCAATAGTGTGTTTTAGTGAAAACAATTTACATGATGTTTCTGCTTTTTATGAAAATCCCATCAATTTTACTCTGAGCCACTGAGGAGACAGGAGATGATTGAACCATTAACTACTTTATTTAACACAACAAGTAACAAGAATAACCTTCAGAACCTCTGACAGCTTTTTATACCCGAGCTGTCAGAGTAATAAGCAATCAGCTGTTTGCAATTCTCCCGCCAGCTGGCTGTCGCATTGTAGCCAATGGGGTTGCTTCTTTCCTTGACTGACACCTCATGAGGACTTAACACCCCTTCCTCCCAGACCGCACAAGCGTAGTCTTATAAATAGGCGGGCTGATGCTGGCTCTGCCCAGAACATCTCAGTTCCAGGGTTGGCGCCAGAGGAGAAACATGTCCAGGCTCTTCTTCCACTGCAAGACCTGTCATGACATCATTGGCTGGAAATCTTCCCCTTGTAGGCCATCCAGACTCTACAGGTAGGTCTCTCACCAAGATTGCTTTGGGTGGTAGAGACAGGGTTTCTCCTGAATCTGTCTGGTGGCCGGCAGGTGGCCAAGGGTTTGCACAGCTGATGGTTGAGCGGCTTCCTTGAGGGCAGGTACTTGAACTTGGTGTGGCTGGGGGTTTGGTTGAGTGGCCTCATTAGCTTTCAGATGGTCATGATCAGCTGATCTATGTGGTGCCGCCACGTCTGTCCAACATCTAATCGGACCCTATAAGAACAGGGCCTGGTTAGCTCTGTGATTTGACCTGGTACCCATTTCGGGTCCCCTATACAACTCCGAGCAAACACCCAATCCACCAGCAGGAAACTCTGAGACTTTTCCATTCCCCTTTTTAGGATTTCTGCTGCAATATGTTGCATGAAGCCTGTCCTGAATAGTTCTTAGGTGGTGGCCCATCAGGAGTTCGGCCGGAAGTTTGCCAGACACTGGACAGGGAGTTTTGTGCTGGATGTATAGGTATTGAGTAATTTTATTTGTTAAGCTGCCCAACCCCATTCTGCCTAAAGCTTCCTTTGCCAAGCATACAGCTCACCCACCAGGCCATTACTGGCTGGGTAGGCAGCCACCAGGGCATGCCTAATTTGGCCACAAAGGCCTGAAACTCTGCAAATGTTAGTGGTGCATCATTGTTGGACATGATAGTGTCTGGCAATCCATGCGTAGTGAAGAGGCGCTGTAATGCTCAGACTGCCAACTCCATGCATTTAGAAAAGGCGTCTATTACAACTAACACCATCTGGCCTTGGACTGGTCCTGCCTGCAAAATCCAAATGGATTTGGGACAATTGGCCCCAGGGCAGCTCCCACTCCCTGGGGGGTGCTGTGGGAAGAGCCAGCTGGGATGATTGACAGGTTTGGCAGTTATTAACCCATTGTGAAATAGCATCATCCATTTTGGGCCACCAGACATAGCTGTGACCTAAATATTTAATTCACACTATGCCTGGATGGTCCTCATGGAGGAAAGCAAAAATGGTGTGGTGAAACACGGGCGGCACTACCACTTGGCTACCCCCATAACAGACAGTCCCTTAACACTGACAATTCCAGTTGCCTCCTGTAATAAGGCAGGCATTCACCTCCCACTCCCTCCAGAGGCCTGTCCCGGCGTACCCAATCTATTATCTGGGAGATGGTTGGGTCCCCTCTGGAGTGGCTGGCAATGTCAGAAGCGGACAGGGGATCTCGAGATCATCTATCATCAAGACAGGAGCTACAGGGGTAGGGTCCTGTACCACCAAGGGAAGTGGACAGCAGCTTAGCACGTCCGCAGGCACCATTTGTTTCCCTGGTTGGTACTCCAGTTGATAGGAATAGGCAGCCAGAAAAACTGCCCACCATGGCATGCGCACTGACAGAGTCTCTGGCGTTGGGTGGTTTCCTGACAAGATGCCTAAAAGCAGCTAATGATCTGTGAGGAGCAGAAATGGCTGGGTATAAAGGTAGTTGTGGAATCTCTTGATTCCAGCCACCACTGCCAGTGCCTCTTTATCCAACTGGCTGTAATTTCTTTCAGCCTTGGATAAGGTATGCGAATAATAGGCTATTGGATCCTCCATGCCATTAGGGCAGCGGTGGCTCAGAACAGCCCCCACACCATAGGGAGAGGCATTGCAGGCTAGGATTAAAGGTAAGCCATTCCTATACTGCATTAGAACTGTGGAAGATGTTAAGAGAGATTTGACAGCCATGAACACATGCGCTTCATGGCTGTCCCATTTCCAGGCTCCCAAACTATCCAGCAGCCTGTGCAAAGGCTCAGCAACTGAAGTCTTATGTGGTAAGAACATCGCATAAAAATTAAGCACGCCTAGAAAGGCTTGCAACTCCACTTTATTTGTTGGTGTTGGGGCTAATTTAATGGCCTCCACTTTAGCTGGAACTGGTGGATTCCCTTGTAGTCAATAAGATAGCCAAGAAAGTTCACTGCCTCTACCTCAATATGACATTTTTGCCTTTTTAATCGCAGCCCAGCCATCCTGAACCAGGAGAGGACTAATTTAGTTTTTCCCTCAGTTTAGCCTGACTGTTGGCAGCAATCAACACATCGTCATAATAGGGGGCCACCCTGGGAATTCCTTGCAGCAGCTGCTCTATAATATTCTGGAATATTCCTGGGGTGATGCAGACTCCAAACTGGAGCCAGTGGCAACAGAAAGCCCCCCTATGAGTGACAATCGTTTGAGCATCTGCTGTAGCGTCATCCACAGGCAATTGTTGGTACACCTGGGTCAAATCGAGTTTGGCAAAAATTGAACTAGGAGTGGAGCAGGTGATTGATGCACTACTGGAACAGTTTAAGGATTTGCCTGCAACACTTTATTGATTGTCGACTTATAGTCGGCACAGATCCTAATGGATCCATCTGACTTAATTGGGAGGACAATAGGGATTTCATACTTTGCATAGTCCACTGGTTCCAAAATGCCTTGAGCCAGAAGCTTGTCAAGCTCAGTGTCTACTTTGGCCCGTAAAGCAAAAGGCACTCACTGCACCTTTAATCTAAGTGGGGGAACCTGTGGATCTAGAACGAAGGAAATTGGCAACCCTGTATATTTACCTAGTGTGTTGCTAAACACATCTACAAACTCCCTTTCCAGGTCGGTGTAGTCATCAGTCTTCTTAGTGGTATCGACTTCTGCAATAGAAAGGCCCAGAGCTGCAAACCACTCCAGCCCCACTACCGTGGCTAGTGGGTCAGCAACCACAATAAGTGGCATTTGCCCTTTAAAATTGGTGTGTTCCACTTGGAACGTTCCGCTACCTAAAATTTTTATAGGGTTACCCTGATAGTACCTTAATTTAAAGTTACAGGGAGTTAGTCTGCTTTGTTTACAGAAGGAATTAGGGCTCTAAGAGTACTCCATGCTATGATGGACTTGGCAGACCCCATGTCAATTTCCATTTTACATGGCACCCCCTCCAGGAGAACATTTAGGTACATCTTCTTCGGACCTGTCTTTCCTGTGGTTGTGCTGCCGGTGGATCATTTGGGTGGGTCTTGGTCATTACCAACAACATAGTGGTCTTCTTGTGGCTGGCTTGCCCTTTTTCCCAGCAGACGCGATGTCAACAGTTCCACAGGTGGCAGGTTTGCGCGGCAAACATAGGCAAGATGGTCCTTCTTCCTGCAGCGGCAGCAAGTTGCCCCTTTAAATCTGCAGGCAGATCTTAGATGTTTCCTGCCACAACTTAAACAGCTGGTCTGAGGTGATTTATGGTTCCACTTTTCTCTCTTTGCCTGCCCCAATTTGAGGCGGCTCACCACATCCTCATCATCATAGTCCTCTCCTTCGTCACATTCATGTTGATTTACTGTGGCCAGAATTGCGGCTTGGCTGAGGGATGCCTGGAATCTATGGATTTTGGCTACGGATTGTTTTGACAACTCTGCAGCGCAGGCTTCCTCAATTGTGACCTGAAGGGTTAATTCTGAATGGGCCAGCAGCTGGCATTGCAGCCTCATATCCCTAACTCCGCAAACCAACTGTTCAAGTAGGGCTTCATCCAAACCTGGAAATCGCATTGGATAGCTTCATTCCTCAGGGATGCCATATACTGGCTCATTGATTCCCCCTCTCATTGATTCCCCCTCTTGAGTGGGCTGGTGGAATATGTGATGCCTAGCTATATGAGAGGGCACGGGTGCACAGTGGCCCTTCATCTTCTTTATCAGAGCCAATCAAGCTATGGTATCTACCAGGGCTGGAGCTGACAGGGCTCTGGCTGTGGGGAACATTTCGGCCCACAGGAACTTAGAAAATATCCATATTTTCACCCTTCTGAAATTCCTGCATAATTGTTTTCTTGCAGGAAGAATTCAAAGTGTTCAATAAACTCATCCTAGGATTCTTGACCTGGCACGAATGTGGCAAACTGGGTAACTGCTGCCATTAGCTATAGTCAGTTACTTCTGAGGTAATTTAGTCTCCATATGCTCAAATTGTGATATGAGGTGGCCAGTTTTTTAGAAAGATCCCACCTTCATCGCCAGTGTTTTATTCTGAGCCACTGAGGAGACAGGAGACGATTGAACCATTAACTACTTTATTTAACACAACAAGTAACAAGAATAACCTTCAGAACATCTGACAGCTTTTTATACCCGAGCTGTCAGAGTAATAACCAATCAGCTGTTCGCAATTCTCCTGCAAGCCGGCTGCCGCATTGTGGCCAATGGGGTTGCTTCTTTCCTTGACTGACGTCCCGTGAGGACTTAACACCAACTAAGATTAATTCACTAAAAACTAGGGAAGCAAATGTTCAGCAATAAAGCATACAGAATGAACAAGGCCTTAGGCTCAATCTCTGACATCTTCAGTAAAAACAAAATAAAAAAGGAAGAAAAAGAGAAAGAAAACAACAGATAAACAGAGATTGTATTAAATGTATCCTTGAGGAAAGAGAATTGTTTTGTTGTACCCATGGTGAACCAATCAGTTAGAACAGCAAAGACAAAGGCTATGTGAGCTAATGAATTACCATTTCATATAAACCAGTGTTTTAAGCTGTTTGTATTTTATTGCTTGCTCTGTATTTTTGTTCAATACTTGAAAACTTGTACAAAGAAAGGAAACTCTTTTATTTTTAACATAGAAGCATTTCAGTGTTTAATTGGCTGTTGTTTATGAGAAAATTTAATATATGAAATATATCACTGGATCTATACACATGTGTGCTGTAAGTAATAGTCAGAGGAATCTCTCATCAGGATTGAGATTATGGCAAATACTGTATGAGCATTTATCCATAACCATTTATCCTCAGATGTGCTTCTGAAAAAAGTTATTCCCTAAAGATCAAATTGTTACTACCATCAACTACAGGCATGATAGACATTTATTTCTTTATTGCTGCACTAATTGGTGTTTATATTTCAAAGCCTATATGTAAAATAGAATTAAATTATGTACAAAATTTACATTGGCTTTTTCAATGTAGTTTTAAAGCAATAAAAAAAGAAATAAAATCCAAAAGTCATTCTCTTAGTGGAAAATTATATTTAAATATTTATTTGAGGAATAAGAAATAGTAAGTCAAAGTAACTACAGCTGTGATATAAGGAGGGGAAAAAATTGAAAAATTGGCTAAAATTAATTAATCCAGCCTCATTCACTGTTTATCTCATTATTGTTCTATTTTTTTGCAAATTTTCCTTCTGGAACATCCATACACCACTTTATGTGGTTTCTCAATTCATTCACATTTCTTTCATATATTGTATCTGTCTTGCTGTTCCATTTTCATTTATTGTCTGTTGTAGAAGAATGTAATTCTGGCTTTGAGAAGAAAGTTGGGGGAGGAAGGCAAAGAGGTTGCTCAGTCCTGAGAAAGTAGAAATCAGGAGAAAGAAACTCAGAACATCCTCACCTTGATGTCTATGGAGATTCTCAGTCATCCAGGTCATGAGATCATCACCTTGATTTTCTTGTCTTTGCAGTAGGAAAGACTTTCAAGATGTTTTCTAATATACCCTTATGGTAGTGAAATAGCAATTCTGTAAAAACACATGGGCACACGTCAAATGGGCTTATGCTATAAGTAAATACATGCATTTGAAAATTTGTTATCGAAAGCTTAATTATCCTTGGATCTTGTTAGCCTTTCAAAATAACCTAGACCAGGAAACCAAAATTATAATGTTAATGCCGTACTAATTTTATTGTTGTTAGTTGAATGTTGTTCAATACCCATGAACAACATTCCTCCAGACTTTCCTGTCCTCTACCATCCCCTGGAGTCCATTTAAGCTCACGCCTATGGCTTCGGTGACTCCATCCAGCCACCTCATTCTCTGTTGTCCCCTTCTTCTTTTGCCCTCAATCTTTCCCAGCATTAAACTCTTCTTCAGTGAGTCCCTCCTTATCATTAGGTGGTCAAAGTACTTGAGTTTCATCTTCAGGATCTGGCCCTCTAAAGAGCAGTCAGGATCTCCTCTAGGACTGACTGGCTTGATTGCCTTGCAGTCCAAGGGACTCACATGAGTTTTCTCCAGCACCATAGTTCAAAGGCCTCAATTCTTTGGCGCTCAGCCTTCCTTATGGTCCAACTTTCACAGTCATATATAGAGTTACAATAAAACAGAATTTTGCAAGTCTGAATGTGCTTCTTCCTTTCCCCCACTTTTTCTATAAGAGAACTAGAGAGAATAATGTCTGATACATTTTCTCAAATTACATTTCTGCTTTGGGCTCAAATTTTTTTTATCCATTGTTGTCATCTTGCTGTCATCTTCTTGTTTGTCAAGGTTATTCTTACAGCCATTGGAGACTTTCAGTTGAAACACAATCCTGCAAATAACAAGGGCTATCTGTACAGCCAGCATTTTATCATCTGATTCCACTGTTTCTAACTTTCCCCACCAAATCAATAAAGCCTTTTTTGTATTTTTAACTGAAAATAACACTTTAGCTGAAAAAGATTGTAATTTATGGATGTTTATGCCATAATAAAGCTATTAATCCTTAGAAGCACTTTCTGTAATGCCAATCTAGCTTTATTTGAAAAAGCCAAGATGATCAAAATAAAAGCAAAACAAAACAAAAAGTGTATGAAGAAATGAATGGATGTAGTGGAAGCAAGAAAGATCTGGAGAGTACCAGGAAATCATATTGGTGCAAATTACCTTTAACTATATTTCCTTTTCTCTTTCTTACCTCATGTTTTAATTTATTTGACTGGTTGTTTCTCACTCCTTGCTGCATGTTACATTATTAGCATGATAGTTATGCGTATGTAAGTATGCACATTTGTGTGTATGTGTAGAGAAAGGAGGGAAAAAGAGAGACAGATACACATGTAGGATGCACCAAAAATGCTACTGGCAATAGGTTGAAGAGGATTTAGTGTTATTCCTGACAATTTCTTAATTTGCTTTCTTCCTGCTTGACTTTTATTAGCCTAGAGGCTGAACCCTGGCCTCCTTATCTGACAAGAGATAAAAAGGTGACTGTTGTATTCAAGCAGGCATAAAGCGTAATACTAAAAGCCCAATGCTGCACCAGACACTGCTCAGCTCTTCCATCCCTATAATTTCAGAAACTACTATATGTTGTTCATTCTCTACAATTGGCTTGATGGACCTCAATTTATGCAACAGAACAGTGGGGAATGCAGTTGGACTATTAAGTTTTAGTTACTATTGGAACTGAGTCACTTAGCCTGAAAATGAAGAGAGGCCAGTGTAGTTCGAACATAAAACAAATTAACTTGCTAATTCTGTAATTTTCAAATTATCAAATCAGGCATATATCTTGGCCTGAAAAAGGGTAATAAATTAATACTGGACCAAAAAAAAAGTGAACCTATATGTAATGATAACATGACTTGAGCAGTATCATTCATAAAAAGAAAAAAAAACATATGAAAACATTTCTGTAAAGCAAATAGTAATATTGTGGAAATGGGCCATTCACTAAAACTGATTGAGAATCTTGTTTAGTAGTTTGTTGACATTTGTAAATATATTGGGTTAGAAGAGTAACGTTTTGACAAAATGATGACTGAACCCTTGCCTATGTGATGGACATACGTATGTGAAAAAAACATCATAAATATAACTTTCAAATAATTTCAAGAAGTTTGAGTTAGAATTAGATCGTATTTTTTTGGGTAAACTTACTCCCTATATTAAATTTGATTTACTACATTTCATTTATTGAAATGGATTGCCTCCAAATGTAATGAAATTTAGATTAGATAACTTTTTTCTACTAGGGATGGTTATAGGATACCTTCTTTTATCAGTGTTATTTGTAGCCATAGCTCTCTTACTGCCACTTTTTATTTAATAAATTCACTGCCAAGTAACTCTGGATGGCTTCTAATATAAAGCAAATTATAAAACATTTGAAATGTTAAAAATATAAGCATTAAAATTTACTAATTTATTCCCTTGTTGCAAAACTTTTGACATGTCTGATTTCACACAATGGCCTAATTCAAGGGTGTGAAACTTGTGGCATCACATTGTTGTCACCTGATGTATCACAACTTTTTCCCATTTTGATAAAATATGGGTGGCCAGTATGTGACTTACCTGGCCAACGGACTGCAAGTTTGACACCCCTAATTCTATAATGCATGAGTATTATTTTTAAAATGTGGGAAATGGAAAATCTGCTGGAAATAAGAGACTCTTAGAACTGGAAGATAATGACCTGAGTTTTTGGATGGCATGTCTTTCTATGGTACAATAAAGTTAAGATTAATGTAGTTTCTAAAAATCATTTTATCAGAAGTGCTAGATTGAGAATATGGAATAGATATAAAACCAGATTGTGGTTGAAAACTCTTTTACGGCTCTCAGTACAAAAAGGATTTCATAAAAAAAACAGCAGTCAAAGAGAGATGGTTAAGATGTAGAGAGCTGCTGCAACAAGAGCATGGAGAATATAAGATGCAATCAAAGGATCAATTGATTATAAAGGGATTTAGTTTTTAATGGTTTTCATATGGACAGTTAAGATAAAGGTTTAAGGTAGATAACAAGACATTTGGAAATGAACAGCCTGAGAAAGAATTTAAAATGGAACTATTGCACACATGATGAACCTGTCTCTGTGAAGGGATGAGGTAGCAGGTTTAATGTTGATTAGAACAAAATGTAGAATTTTTCATCTACAGTATGTGTTTGAATATACCATACACATAGTTTGCCTTCTCCCTAGAAAAGTATCTGAAAAATACTCCAGTGTAGTGTAATTGCTTTTTATAAAATCAAGTGTGAACCAAACCATAGTTCCTTATTGTCAGATTCCATTTTTTTCATCTCCCTTTACGGCACAGCAAAAATATGACAAAATATAAAGAACATTGAATTCAGGTTTGTCCTTGAGGACAGTCTTATCAGAAAAAAAAATGTTCGCTTAGTTATAACACAAATCAAAAAGTTGTTGCATTCTGGCATGTGTGCACATTTCTTAGTGGGAGGGGAATTAGTGGTTTAAAAAAATGGTCTGAGGGACTCATTACCAGCCTGAAAAAAGTATTATTGAAATTAATGGTGTTTTAATTGTACTTTGCTTCATCAGCCATTTTTACCACAACAAAAGAAATTATATTCTGTGTGAAGAGGGCTCATTAAGGACTCTGGAAAAGTGGCACTAAATTAGCACAACTTTTTAAACTGAAGAACAATATGGCAAAATGTCGAGAAATCCAGAAGTCTTGAAACGTAGAGACTGAGGTATTTAATAAAGAGGGTAGACTTCTGTACTTTATTAACTCCTGTTACTATGTCTTTGCATTATGCTTTTGAGTTCTTAGCCTACTTCTAATTGTCAATGTTTTTTTTATGATATCCTTCACTCAAACAAGTTATTTTTAATCATCTGCACAAAATAATTATCCATTTGAATTCAAATGTGTTTCTGAAAGCATTATGAGGTCAGGTATATGTAAACTTGCAGAATTCTAACTATAGTTCAAAAGGGTTTTTTTATGAGTTTTGACTTATACTCAGCTGATATGTGATCCTTGATTTTGCTAACCTTCCTTCCTTCCTCTTTATAAAGAAAAATACTTTTGTATGTAACAATGTGTAAAAATCCAGACATACACAAAATTGAGGTTTTATGAACTTTTCAGTGAACATCCAAATTCTGAAAGTCACTCAAATCTAATGTTTAGATTGAATTTGACATTTTGCCCACCTAGTATCAGTCCCCAAGCAAATAAAATAGCAAGAATGTATAATTTAGAATAATATTGATGTATTTAAAATATTTACATAGTTCTGGTTTTATTCATCTGTGAGTTAATGGTAGTTTTTCATTAAGCATGGTAAGTGGAAAGGTTTTCTAGCGAAATAAATAAGCAACCAGTTTTAGAGAAGGCTTCTTTTGATTTTCTCAGAATAATTCCCAGGAGCTTTGTATCCTGAACAAGCAATTTCTAATAAAGATTTTGCAGAACCAAACATATGGGCACTGCCCTCTGAGGTTAAAAGTGTAACACTCATGAGTCTGTTTGAGCCTCATACAATTGTTGAGGGGAATAATGGAGTTTCCTATTTCTTTACCAATATGTGCTCTCTGGAGGACAGTCAGGGGTAGGAATGCATGAGACATCCTTAACAGCTTCCATACCAGCTAAATTTGAGCACATAAAGAAAGCTCTCCTCTTTTATAGTAATCAGTATATTAGCCATTTGCTCCATTCTGGAGTCATTCATGAAATCTACGATTTTTGTTAAAATGACAAAAGCAGCATTGCACATTACACACCAAAAATGATGTGGAGTTGTCTTGCATCAACCTATTGCTATTTTCATCATTACCTCCCTGTTTACCCATCTACTGTGTTTCCACAAAAATAAGACAAGGTCTTATTTTCTTTTGCCCACCGAAGTAAGCACTTGGCCTTATTTTCAGGGAGATCTTATTATTTTTTATTAAACAAAATTTTATTGGTTTTCAAATATATAAGGAAGGGTAAATAGGTATACAATTTTTTTGGGCAGCTTTCATACTGCTGGTAGAGATCCCAACACGATACTCATTTATATAACATTGTACAACAATTTTTAGAAGAAAACAGTAAACCAAATCTTACTCTATATTGTTAGTCTTGTGTTCCTACATGTTTCTCTTTGTCGTTTTCTAACATATCACTAACTGCTATTGTTCCAAATAATTTTATTTTTGAGATCTGAGCCTTTTCGATATTGCTTCTTCCTTCCTGTCGCCAGAGAGAGCCTCAGTGCCCCCCTCCTTCCCATCTTGGATCTTACTATCTTGTGTTTTACTGTCTCTTTCACTAATCCCACTCAGTTCCTCAGGGAGGTCTTATTATTTTTGAGGTGCAGGAGGAGGTGAGTGTGGTCACCTCATGGTTGCTGCTGTGATGCAATATTTTCAGGGAGGGCTTATTTTAGCGCATGTGCTCAAAAGCCTGATTGGGCTTATTATCCGGGAAGGTCTTATTTTGGGGAAAACAGGGTACCATCAAATGTATGATGCTGTCTGTCTTCATTACCCATTACCGGAATATCTTTTCAATCCATTTTGCTTTATCCTGTGTTACTTATTGAAGCCTCCATTGTTATTTGCTGGATCAGGATGCTATATTTCTAATGTCATCTATATTGTCACAATGTTTTAATGTTTACAATAGAAAAGAAGGAAAATGCACTTAATGACATATTTTTTTGAAATAAAAGTATATAGTGATTCAGGAAGGTTATTTCCTGACAATGTTTATTGCAAGTCTTGTAAAAAGGCTCATCACAATAAAGTCTACAGGGCCATACAAAAGACTTACAACCAACAAAGTTAGATTCCCGTAAGGACCATGCCTTCTGCATTTATTTTCCAGCCATTCATAAAATAAAATAAAAAAAAAGATAGCTTCCAGGTGGATTGTTAATGAAATGGATTGTAGGACCAATAGCATGTAAATACAAAACACATTTAATAGAAAAAGGCATTAATATGATATCCAAACATTTCTTTTTCTTAATAAATATTGCCAGTGCTTCTTTAAAAAAATCCAAGTAGGACTGGTCATTATTTGCACAAAATGATAACAATGACTGTTATCCTTCTGGGTGTGTCCAATATGGTGTTCACTTATGTAGAGGATTAAAGCATGGATCTGGATAAACCCAATAGGATTCTTACTAATTGGCACATCTGCATGCATTTTGAGCCTTCTGTTTTCCATTCATGAAGCTATGACTTCCATATCAGAGAGCTGATATGATAACATTTTTTATTTGGTAGAAGATTGGAGATCAATGGTGCAATTTGGATTGCATTAAATAAAATTTCCATGTGATTATTTAGATATAGGAATAGGAAAAGAGATCAAGAGGGTGGTAAATATTGCAGTAAATATTCCTGAATCTTCATCACCATTTGGGTTTGTTACAATTTTCTTTCTTCCTTTTTAATTTTTAAAAACATTGTGCATGTTATTCCTGTATTCACTTCTTCCATTCAAACTACCTATTCTATTACAAAATACTGCTTATGTCTAGATTGTTTCCTAAATCCATAGGTCTAAAAGGCACTTTTAAAGCTTATTCTACAGTCTAATATTATCTAGCCATACTCCTGTTGGAAATGGATGTGTGGGGGAAGATAATTAAACATTAAGCATCCTCTTTAACTTTTACTTCTGCCTTTTATATCAATGCCAAATTGTCAAATTTCCAGCTGTATTACTGAGATGTCTTAATTTAAGACTGAGCCATGAAAAGTTATGCCACCTTTATAGAAGTACTGTATGTTCCTGGGCATCTGTATATTGCACAAAGAAGACTAGCATTTCAAGTGATAAATATAACATATTTTCATCATTTTGAGGCTGCTGCTCACACAGGTGTATTATTAAGTTTCTCTCTGTCTTTATCTCTCTTCTCTCTTTTAGGGGCTATATTCTCACTCATTTTCTGATTGTAAGAACCATAAATACTCTTAAACTATGTTTTATAAAGATGGGCATTGTTTCTTTTTGTATATTGAGCCTCTGATAAGCTTTTGTTTTACACTTACAATTGTATACAATAATCCCACTTATGATAAAGACTTATTTTTATTTTCAGTAGCCAAGTTTACCTATATTTAAGGTATTTTTTTAAATGTATAGATTTTGAATTATTTTAAAAATGTTGTAAATGTTTTAAGCTATTACATTGCCTTTCATTACAGTAGAGATTGTGGAAGGCTTGTGTTCTTGACTACAAACTCCATTGCACATTAATGCACAGAAACATAGGTAAAGTTAAAAGTTTCCCCTGTCCAGTCATTTCTGAGGAGGCAGTACTTCATCTCCATTTCTTAGCCGAGGGAGCCAGCATTGTCTGAAGACATTTCCATGGTCATGTAGCCAGCATGACTATAAGCTGAAGCACATGGAATGCTGTTACCTACCCACCAAAGTGGTACCTATTTATGTACTCACATTTGCATGCTTTTGAATTGCTAGATGGGCAGTAGCTGAGGTAAGGATGGGAACCCCATTGCATGGCACTTGGGTCTCTATCCTGACAAGCTCAGGGTCATTAACTGCTGAGCCATCACATCCATGTGAGGCACACAAACATATCATAATATCATAATAAAGGAAACAAATGAGTATCTCTGGGATGATTGCAAAAAAGATCAAGAATAGAAGCTATATTCAGAGTTTGCTGTTTTTTTATGTGCTTCAACATGCTCACAGACTATCATGTCTGTTTTTCCTCCCTTGCAGATACTCCTGGATCAAACCAATAATCTATTCTCTTAATTTGCACTTTCTAGTCATGTTGAAATTTGTACTTGTCATGTTATTTTCATTGCTATTTTTCAAGTGAACATCTTCTTTTCCTAAATATCTGCACAGAATCATACATTTACCCTTTGTAAGTTTAGAGCTGACTCCTCTCCCCCCTCTGATAATCAGCATAGCCTTAACCTCTTGCAGTTGTAGGGTAGGAATTCCCAACCTGAGAATATAGCTTCTGTTTTAAAAACAATGATTTCTTACGTTTTCAATGACACTCCATGCCTGTTTTGAAACATTATTTAAATGGTTAATAATTTCATTATCAGAGCACAGCCAATATAGTCAACTGAATGCCATTTTAAAATGAAGTGCATTATATGGAATACTTAAACTGGAACTGCAGACATACGTTTGTACAGAATAAAACTGAGTGGTATTGCTGAGAGATTTCTGGGTTCTAGATAACAATAGAAAATAAATTGTGAGATTAAAAAAAAGGTTGAATCCCACTCTTGTAGTGTGTGGACAATCTTTCTAATGCATCTGAGATGGACTAAGGTCAGCCAGAAGCATCATAATCAGAGTTCAGTTTGCTATATCTTTTTCTTTATTTCACTCAGAAATTAGATAAGGAAAAGCAGTGTTCTTAAGTGCATTCCTAGGATTTGGTGTCTTTTTATTACAGCAAGGAAAAACAAATAGGTTTTACTCTGATATTCAAAAATCAAAATGTACAGAAGTGTTTGATAAACTAAGATATACTTTCTTTTTATACCCAGAGAGAGAAGAGAAAAAAACCTGATGAATAAATATTTAAAATAATATTAGATGCAAGGATGAATCAGATGTAAAACTTGAAAGGGAAGAGATGCTTGATTTAGGGCTGCATAAAGAATTTTAAGCACATAACATGTCACTGCATTTTTTTTTATCATCCACATTGTGAAGATGTAAAGGAAAATAATACTAAAAATTATTCTCTCAAAAGGGCCAATACCAGTGGTGAGATTCAAATAATTTAACAACTGATTCTCTGCCCTAATGACCAGCTGGGTAGGCATGGTTCGATGGTCATATGAGTGGGTGGGCGTGGCCAACTCAATGTCACTCACATTGATGGATGCTTCACCTTAGCTGTTACAATGTAATAAGGGTTAACCAGAGAGGCAGTTTCTGTAAGCAGTGCAGTACAGATTAGTCTAGAAACAGAATGTTCCCTTCCTGCCTTCCTTACAGGATTAGCCATGTAAAGTGGAAAAAAAAAAGAAAATGAGATTTCTTCCAACAACTGGTTCTCTAAACTGCTTAGAAAGTTAACAATCAGTCCTCCTGAATAGATGTGAACTGTCTGTATCCCACAACTGACCAATACTGTATGTTTAACCCTAAAGTTGTTCCAACCATTACTCTGGATCTACAAAGTTGAAGGAAAGGGCACTCTGAAATCTACTGTGAGAGAACCAGTTTGGTCAGCAACCCATGGCTTTGGAGCCACATGTGGTCTTTCATCCCCTGCTGCAGCTCCCTGTCACCAGTCAGCTCTACAGTTGATAGGGCTTTCGGTTAGGACAGATAGAGGAAAAAGATGCCATGCTCAAAGGAGCTCTATGGTGGAGGAACCAAACTTCGGGTCGACTCCTGAATTGAATTAGGGGGGGGGGGTTTCCTGTTAGGACCTTTGTGGGTCTTTGAGTGTTTAAGGTTGCCAACCCCTAGTCTAGTAATTAAAGCACCAGAATAGAAACACGGAGACTGAGATTTCTAGTCCCATGTTAGCCCCAAAGCCAGCTGAGTGACTTTGGGCCAGGTACTGTCAGCCCAACTTGCTTCATAGGGCTGTTGTTGTAAAAAAAAAAAAAATAGAAAGAGGAAGGAGTAGTAGATCTGTTTGCTACCTTGAGTTTTTTTAAAATGAAAAAAACAATGAAGGGATGTAAAAAGTAAATTAAAATAAATTTTAATTTTTTAAAAATAAATTTATAAAGCTAAGGAGGATATTTCATTGGGGTTTTACTGGCTTGGGGACATTAAAATAAATGGGGTAATTCCTTGCAGATACCTTAAAAAAAGTCGCTTGTGAATTCTTAAAAAAAACTGAGGGAATAAAAGAAAGAAAAAAAGAAACTATTCCATAAGGAACTGGAAAAAAATTACCACTAGGGGTCCTTTCGAGACTGGAAAGGGTGGGAGGTTGCCATCTGAATTCAGAGTTCGCCCCTCATGGTAAAGGATCAAAAGAATGATGATTAGTTATTAATTTAAATTTATTGGCTACCCAACTTCAGTGGACTCTGGAAATAAGAATGATGACGATGATGACCAGAGGTGGTTCAGATCGGTTCGCCTAAACTGGTAGGAGAAATCACGGGTGGGCCCGCCCTGCCCCCGCCCACCCACTCCAGCTCTATGCTGTACTATTTGGTCATGTATTTGAGTCAGGGCACGTGCACGGAAGCATGTGTGTGAGCAAAGCACATGTGTGGAAGGCCAGAACAAAATGTGAAACCCATCACTGATGATGACCGTGATGTTGATGATGATGATGATTTTAATGAACAACTTTGTCAGACTGAAAAATTCCTGATCTAGATGACTGAGGGCCAATAGAAGCTGTAAGTCTGGATTAACTCACTGAATTAACATTAAGCTTTCCTATATAAGTAAGCAAGTCATAATAAGGAAGTTTCTCTCTGTCCTCTTAGTTGCCAGCTGGCCTGGAGAAAGAAAAGGGAATATATTCTGGACCCAAAAATGATAGATTGTACAGCTTTTGAGGCACATATGCCTTTTATGAAATGGGAAATCCTCTTGCCCTTAATAATAAAGTGAACATCATCATTCTTCATATTCTGTCACAGAGATGAAACTGGAAGAAATCCCCAGAAGACAGCTGCAATTACCTGTCAATGAGAAGCAGAACCCTGGAGCCAGAGAATACAAAAGGCCAAAGGAGCCCAAAATTAGGATAGACAATGGAGAAATTGCTTATATCAATGTAGCAGTTCCTAATGAACAAGCTTCGAAGGGGGGAAAAAGAATAAAACCCAATTACATTAAAAATACATTTGATAGGAGTCTGTATCATAAAGACATTAAAAAAGCAAATTGTAATAAATAATGAATATGATGAAACCAAACATTTTATTTTTATTTTTTTTAAAAAAACTATCTATACACTGCAAACAGAGGAAGAAACAATGTCATATAAAACATGTCATTTGACAACAAAACAAAGAAGGAAACAGCTGAATGCCTGGTTATACAATTATATAAAATAAAACTAAGTTAAAATAATGTTAAAATGTAGGTTATTAAATACAGAATTTTTGTCCCCTATATTTTGATAAAATACCAACATGTATTTGTACCATAAATATTATGCCATAATAAACTGGATGAAGTACCTCTAGAAAAGCATTTTTCTTTTTCTTTGTGCTGCTAGGCAACTGGTAACTCTTGTGGCTAATTATTTTAATAGCAGTTGAAAATGTTCAGCTAGTGATGGTTGTACGAAAGGCTTATAAAAGTAGTCCTCGACTTATGGTCACAGTTTTGATTTTAATTTGTTGTTCCAATCATAAAGTTGTTCCAATCATGTCAAGGCACCACATGGCCAGATTCAAATTTATTACCATTTTACAGTGGCTGTTAAGTGAGTCACTGCAGCATTGCAGATAAGCAAACCACATGGCCTTTAATTGAATCACATGGTGGTAAGTGGGAACATATTTTATGCAATGGGTGTTTCTCCTGGAAAACAGGGGAATATATATCGGAATGGAGTGAGAGAGTAAAGCATTGAATTACCCACTTGTACTAACTATGAGAAAGATTTATATCACAATTGCAAGAAGTGATTCCTGAGCTGTTTTAAAAGCCTTATGGAAACTTTAGATGCTTTGCTCCCTGGTTCCCTGTGAAAGGGGGAGCCAAGATGGCCCATTTCCTTCTTCTTCTTCGCTCTTATAAATGAAACTTGCCTTTTGAAACTACCTTTGAAGGAATTTCTGGCTTTATATTACTATTACCTCCCGAAGGTCTCCTGGCGCCTCTCCCCCCTGTTTTGTGGTCTTTCTGGATTTGGATTATTTGATTTTCTTCTTCTGGCTTGGAACTGTGACTAAGGATTAACATTCACTTCTGGGCTTGTCTGCCTCCTCGGCATCACCCAGCTGCGCATTCCACAGACACCATTTCTTTTGTATAAGACTTACACTTATCTCTGAACTTAACAAATGGGGCCTAGAAAACCACCGCCGGGTAAGGCAGCTTCGGCACCCACCTCCTCTACATCCAGCCCAACAACCCAACAGACAAAAATTTCATCATTCTTACAACTAGAAGGGGCTGGAGAGTGTTCAAAGGACTTATCAGTTACCCAAATGTTCCAGGCTATTATGAAGGGACAAGAAGAACTGAAAAAGAGCTGACAGATTTTAAAGAACAACTCAGAGACGTACAGCAGCAAACAACAGAAAATAAACAGAGGGTTGGTGTACTGGAGGAGGGTGTGGTTGGGTTGAGGGAGGAGGTGAAGGCAACTCAGAAGGGGAATAGAGAATTGGAAAACTTCATGGTAAAGATGGAACTTGAAAGAATGTCCCTTTTTCTCAGATTCCAGAACCTACCCGAGACAGAAGATGAAGATCTTAAGGATACTATGTGTACAATCTTAGCAGAATACATTAAGAGAGATAGAGAACAGTTGTGGTGGGATATGGACCTGGTTTATAGAATCAATTCAGAATATGCCAGAACACATAATGTTCCAAGGGAAATCCACATTAAATTTATTAGGAAGGCCACGAGGGATGAGGTTTTGGGAGCCCAAAGGGGGGGACCACTAAAATATAAAGATAAAGAAATTGCCATTCTTAAACAAATTCTGAAAAAAAAAAAGAGATAAGAAGAGGAAATATTCCTCCTTATCAAATAAATTATATAATAAAGGAGTTTGGTTTAGATCCGTGATGGCGAACCTATGGCACGCGTGCCAGAAGTGGCATGCGGAGTCATTTGTCAGGGCACGCGAGGCGCTGCCCTGTCAGCTGGCCAGCACGCATGCGCGCGCTGGCAGCTGAGTTCACCTTTTTAAAAGCTATTTTTCGCCTTCCCCAGGCTCCAGAGGCTTTATAGGAGCCTGGGAGGGCAAAAAGAGCCTCCCCCGCCCCCTGGAGGCTTCAGGAACCGTCCCTGAAGCCTTCGGAACACTTAAAACCACCCTCCGAGCAAACTGGAAGTGACTTCCAGGTTGCTCGGAGGGTCGTTTTAAGCATTCTGAAGGCTTCAGCGACCGTCCGATGCTTCCCTGATGCCTTCGGAGCGCTTAAAACGACCCTCCGAGCAACCCGGAAGTCACTTTCAGTTTGCTCGGAGGGTGGTTTTAAGCGTTCCGAAGGCTTCAGGGACCGTCCGAGGCTTCCCTGATGCCTTCGGAGCGCTTAAAACCACCCTCCGAGCAATCCGGAAGTCACTTCCGGTTTGCTCGGAGGGTGGTTTTAAGCATTCCGAAGGCTTCAGGGACCGTCCGAGGCTTCCCTGATGCCTTTGGAGCGCTTAAAACGACCCTCCGATCACCCCAAAGTCACTTCCGGTTTGCTCGGAGGGTGGTTTTAAGCGCTCCGAAGGCTTCAGGGAAGCCTCTGGACAGTCCCTGAAGCCTCTGGAGGGCCTCCGGGGGGTTGGGGGAGGCTCTTTTCGCCCTCCCCAGGCTTCTATAAAGCCTCTGAAGCCTGGGGAGGGCGAAAAAAACATGTAAAAAAGGGGGGGTCGCACGTTGTGCGCGCATGCGCACTGGGGGGGTCGCACATTGCATTATGGGTGTGGCACGCCCGCACTCGACCCCCCTGCGCTCCCCCCCACTTGTGGCACTCGAGCCAAAAAAGTTTCGCCATCACTGGTTTAGATGGTTATTGCCAGAAGGAATGTTGATCTTCTGGGAGGGAAACAGAATTAGAATCAATACAGTTGTGGAGGCAGACGCCTTCATGAAAAAACACAGTCCCCTCCTAGAGGTCGAAATCATAAGAGGTAGTGAAAAAGGTGATAATACACAAGGTATCACCGCCCCGAGTCCTGTTTAGGAAAGGGCGCGGTTTATAAATAAAAGTTTGATTGATTGATTGAAGATATGAGGGAGGGAGGGGCTATGGCTCTACCAGAGGACAGGGGGGAGGGAGCAATATTGAAAAGGATCAGGTCACAAAAATAAATGTATTTGAAATATTATTGTAATTGTTGATATATTAGAAAGTGGTAAAAGAGATGATTGAAAATATGGTTGATACAATGTATAACAAGATGCTGTTTTTGCTTATCTTTTATTTTTTGTTTTCCTTTCTGCAAAAGTTGTGAGATTTGGAGAGATTTCTACTTTTAGCACGATGTAGCTGCCAAATTTTTTTGTATATCCACCTACCCTTCCCTATAAATGTTTAAAAACCAATAAAATTCTTTTTTTAAAAAAAGAATTGTTCCTGTTTACATATGTAACAAAACAACCTTACTAGCAGTGACCTCAACCCACAAAAGAAAACACTCTATATTGCAAGCCGACAACCCTAGCTTGTTGTCAGCATAAACTATGTCCAGTCATGGATTGAGATTTTCCCTTTGCCTTGTTTTTAGTTAGCTTGGGGGGGGGGGGGACTACAATTCTTTAAAAAAAATCCACATTGGGGTATTTTTTCCTGTTATGAAAATCTACCTGAGAGAAACACTAACTTCCTTTTTGGATTTTTGATATTTGATTTTTGGGGGGAGGAGGACGACTTTTATTGTGTTTGCTTGTTATGTGGATGAACAAATCAGCTATTTTTCCTTTAATCTTTTCAGTGGTTGAACTTCTTGAAATTGAATTTCTCCATACTTAGTAAATCTATTATATTCCTATTGAAGTCCAATATATGCCTATTGAGAAAAAAGGGACCTATTATTTGTTGTTTTTTCTCACAAAAAATATCTGAATGCCTGCAATAGGTTTTAAATCTTATTGTGTTTCTGAGGCATAGTTCCCATATTATTGTTTTCTGTAATGGAGTAAAAAATGACAAATGGTTGTATTTTCAAGTGGTACAGTTCATTGGTAGGATTCAAAAATGTTTACTACAGGTTCTGTGGGCATGGCTTGGTGGGCATGGCTTGGTGGGCATGACAGGGGAAGGATACTGAAAAATCCCCATTCCCTCCCCGCTCTGCGGGAAGGTTACTGCAAAATTCCCATTTCCTCTTGATCAGCTGGGACTCAGGAGGCAGAGAATAGGTGGAGTTGGGCTAGTCAGATGTGGTATTTACCGGTTCTCTGAACTATTCAAAATGTCCACTACCAGTTCTCCAGAACTGGTCAGAACCTGCTGAATACCACCTCTGGGACAGATGCTACAAAACATCTCTTTCCGTCTCCCCATTCCTAGCATAAGAGCCAGTTCCTTCATTATTTCTCAACCCATTTGAATAATTTCTCTAGTAGCTATAGGATACTCCAATTGGGGGAAAAGATAATGGAGAAAATATAAGTAAAATTGGTAATAGAGCTGACTAGGTTTTCACATAACAAGTGGTGCCAAAGAAAGCTGATGTATTTAACTTGGGGTTGCTGAAACAGCAACCATTGGAAAACTTGGCTTGTTTTCTTTAGCTGACTTATGTTTCTTAATCACCTTTAAGCTGTCATAGCAGATGCTTCCTCCATCGGTTGCAGCTTTGTTGCAAGTAGACAAAAAATGAAGTTTGTGAATCTTGACATTCAAATATCCAGCACTACTGTATCCATTATCTACAGATCAGGTATCTTATTAAATATTTAGCATTGCTTGTTAAATCTGTTTTTTTTTAGTACAGCTCATTGTATCTGGATTTAGTGTTATAGTCTAGGTCCATCTACATTGAGGCATATATAGCACCAATTATTTCAAACTATTGCAGACAATGAGTTATTCTAAAAAGAACTAATTGGGAAGAGTGAAATCCTGGCCCTGCTTCTCACCATGAATACCTAATTAGCATTATTATAAAACTTTGGCCAGAGTTAAATATGAATAGAAGCACTATTGCATGTGAGCTGGTATGCCATACCAGTACTTGATGGTAACTGTGATTCCTTAGTCAGCTAGAGTTATACACAGATGGTTCAGTAACATTGGCATATGTAACTGAGCAATAATCAGCAAAATATAGGCAAAATACAATTGTGGTAGTTGAATATGTGTGTATGGAAAAAAATACAGCATATAAAAAAGAAGGTCCATTATGTATTGTTTTGTCATGGATTTGCCCCTGGTACTTCTCCAGATGCAAGTTCAGAAGAGGGGGGGTGAGTTTGAGTCAGCAGAGGAAAGCACAAAGCTTGGTGTTGGTCAGGATCAGGGCTGGGAGAATGCCAGCTTGGTGGAGCAGCCTCAGCTGGGTCATTGGATGAGCAGGCTGAGGCTGAAGGAGTCAAGCCATAGGTGCCAAATTGGCCAGGAAGTTCCAGGCTAGGACTGGGAGCAGCTGATGCTCATTAGCACTGAGGAGGAGATGTAGCCCACACTGCCTCCTGATCCAAGAACCTGTAGAGCAGAGAGAAAACAGGCACAATGCCAGTCAGCTTGACTACTTGTAAGGAGGCGACCTCGCCTCTCAAGCGTTGCACTGACTTTGCCTACTTAATCCCACCCTATGGACCTGAGTGTTGCTGGAGCAATGTGTCCAGTTCTGTGGTTTGTATGTTCGTACTGTGTATCTTGACCCATTGGATTTATGGACAGCTTTTCTGGACTTTGTGTGTGCCTGTTGAATTTGGTTAACTAGTGACTCTTGCCAAGCTGAGTTCGGAATCTGGTCCAGGGGTGCTTTCTGAGGACCTGTTGGGGAGTTAGAATAAACACCTGTAGACTCTTGCTGTATATGCGTGTGCATGTGGGGAAAGGGGTAGCACATATTTTTGCATCATGATATCATTGTTTTACACTGTTTATCCATATTGACTCTGGAGAATTTGAATATATTTTAAATGTAGCATTTAAAAGATCCATGACCCACTGGTCATCTTTTCAAAGATACTTTTTTTTAACCTAAACAGAGAAATAGAATAACCAAGGGCAAAAATGCAGAGAGAGCTGCTCCATCCGCCAGGAACTAATAGTGGGAACAGAAAGTGGGTCTTGAGTGCTAGAGAAGGACTAATCTACTGAATCACCATCACCTATTTTTTTTTTAAAAAACATGTTTTTTTAAGTATATTATTATTGTTATTCCAAAACCAAATTTTCTTTGGAAGGAACAACTGCATAGAGAAAAAAAATGACGTTGTTTTGGATGCACTTGTGACCACAAATACAAATCTATAGCTTTATCTCTGCTGTATATAACATTTCTCTGCTATGTACCCATGGATATGTAGCTACTGTACAGGTATATGTAGAGAGGTAGCAATTCACAGAAAATAATCAGTGTATTGCTTTCAGAATTTTATTTACAGTGCAGTACTGGGATATATCAGGCAACACCTTTCCAAAATTGAATTGGTTTGGTCTAGTCATGTGGAGAGTCTGCTAACATTCATAACCATGAGTCACATAACAGCCTCCATTTATAAAGCACTGTTCCTCTGGAAGTTTGGATGACCCCCACTCTATAGTTATCCATATTTTTCAGAGTATAAGACGCTCTGAAGTATAAGACACACATAGTTTTTGGAGAGGAAAACAAGGGAAAAATATCTGCCTCTGCCTCCCAGCAATTTCCCTCCTTGCAACAAACAGTAAACAGTACAGACAATATACATTGTTTGTAGTGTTATATTTCAGACTATACTTGTACAGATGTTATGAAAATTGATGTGCTTTCTGGGAGTATAGTTATTCCCTGCTATTTAAAAAAACAGCACTTTTTAAAACAATAGTACTGGGCCTCTTCAGATCAAGCATTTATTTTAAAAAGCTTCTTTATTTTGTTAAGTTGTTTAGAATAATAATAATAAAGAAGTCTTTAAAAAATAAGTCTAATAATTTGAACATTCTATAGGCATTTATACTTGTTGACTTACCTCCTTGCAGCAAACAGCCTGATTAGCACAAGAAAAAAAAATCTGCCTCTGCCTCCCAGCAATTTGCCTCATGGAGCAAACAGCAAGTTTCACTTTCAATTTCTCCCCATCATCAGCTGTTTCAGGCTGCAGGGATTGTGTTCGCTGCAAAGAGGTAAATTGCTGGGAGGCAGAGACCAAAGGGTTGGGGCCAGTGGGTGGGTGGGACTATATTCAGTGTATAAGACGCACCCACATTTTCACCCTTTTTAGGGGGGGGGGAAGGTATGTCTTATACTCCGGAATGCTAAAAACAAGAAAACCAGTCCTATTCAAGTAGATATTTGACTTTTAAACTTATTGCTAATTGAAAAGTCTTATTGATGCATATGTCTGTTGTTGGCTTGTGTTACCCATCTTCCCCCTCCATCTCCATTTTGGTTGCCATGATGTAAAAATGGTGTTGAAACTGTAGAAAGAGTTAAGAGAAAAGAAACAAAGATGTTCCGGGAACTTGAGGATGAAACCTATAAAGAACGGTTGCTGCAACTGGATATGTCTAATCTGATGAAAAGAAGGACTAGTAGTGACATGATAGCAGTGTTCCAATATCTCAGAGGTTGTCACAAAGAAGAGGGAGTCAAACTATTCTCCAAATCACTTGAGGGTAGGACAAGAAGCAATGAGTGGAAACTAATCAAGGAGAGAAGCAATTTAGAACTATTAGAAATTTCCTGATAGTTAGAACAATAAATCAGTGGAACAACTTGCCTCCAGAAGTTGTAAATGCTCCAACACTGGAATTTTTTTTTAAAAAAAATAGATAAACATTTATCTGAAGTGGTGTAGGTTTTCCTGCCTAAGCAGGGGGTTGGACTAGAAGACTTCCAAGGTCTCTTCCAACTTTGTTTAAAAAATCTTTCACTCTCATTTTTTTTTTACTTTGTAGCATGCCTACTCAACTTTGGAGTAGGGTGGCAAATCAATCAATCATACTGTAGCCTGGATTTCAAGAAAACATTTTCTCACGTATTTACAGGTTAGTTTATAGATATGTAAATAAATGTAGTAAATATGCATATTAATAGTCAATTTTAAAATTCAGGACAGCCAATTTTTTTTATTTGTATTTAACATACCTATCTACATAGATCATTTTGGGGGAAGAAAAAGCTATGTGGCACTAATCTGTTCTGCTCTGGTTTCCCAAATTGTGCAACTCACATAGATACTGCAGTGATGGATGGAATTAAATTGCACAGTAGTTGATTCATTTGAAATATATGTCCATTCCCATGAGCATGAATAAATGCCCAGAAATATCATTTAGCTGTTATTCTTTATATGTAGCTTACCTGAGTATTAGAAATGTAATAGAACAGATTGCTAGCCAGATGTTGCTTATTTTTATACAGAAAAAATTGTATGAGTTGCACTGACAGGGATGCTTCAAATAGTTTTGAATAAACTTAATGTGGAAATTGCTGTATATATTCACCATCACAGAAAAACTTCTCTAAACATACCAAGCTTAGTAGGTGGAACATTATATCAGTTACTGAGCACTCTAATATGATGAACTAAGTACTAATTAAGTCTAGTTTAAGGCACTTGTTGTTGTGTTATGAGTTTTGAGCATTATTGCACACAGCCAGAAAAGATTGTATTTCTAGTAGGGTTGGTATTTGAAAGCACCATTGACATGCAGAGTTCTCCTGTGAGCCCAGGGTTTTTGTGCAATAATACTGAAATGATGGTAATATAAATATTTGTGAAGTAGAGACATTGAAGAAGACATGCTGTATTGTTTCTGTGCATCCAGGGTGACATTGTCTCTCTAGGTAAGGAATCTTCCTGTGTTGTCCTTCAATAGCCGACTGGCAGACATGACATTGTTGGAAGACATCTCCTTCTGGGTTCAGTTCCAAATGGGGAAAAAGACACTGGATTCATGGAAGCTTCTTGGAAATATAGTTTAATGGTGGACAACATCACATGGTTTGAGGTCTTGGACAAAAAAAAAAGGATGAGATGTTGAGAGTGCCTGGGTTTTATGCCTTCTCTGGGCTTTTGAATTTGAGCTTGTATTCTGATTGGTTGTCAGACTCCCATAGGGCCATGGAGGGGTAGCTTTGCAGGCTGTATGTGTCCCAGGCTTGTTTGAGCCTTGCTGGGTGATGATGTAAAGAAGGAACTTTGGGTAATTCCTCCTATGGCTCTGCCTGAAGGAGATAGATCTTTGTTATGTAGAATAGACTGGCCTAGGCCTTAATGGTCCATTGACAAAGGGGGGAGGGTGAGTTTCTGCCTTCCTTTTAGGGAAAATATTCTGCCCTTTTAATATTTCCTAAAATATCTCATTTTCCTAAGAGAGGGGTAGGTGCTAACTTCCTAAAATGTCCTGCCCCTCAGCTTGCTGGAATAAAGGCCCTCTAATATTTAGGTGCTTTGAGTTTAGTTAAGGGTGCCATAGAGGAAGGAGATTGCCTACTGGATTCTCTAGCAATAAAGCTTGGGGTTCTTGTTAAATCCAATTGGTGCTCTGTGTTTGTTTCACACTGTTTAAGAAATGCTTTGGCCTGGTCATATCCAATGCTGACTGAAACACATGGACAGAAGCCTAAGGATATGATTTTAGTTGCTGTTGCCATGTGAATTGAAAATAATTGCTTATAGTTAAGCTTGATTTAGAGTTGCATACACATTGTTGTGTATGCTGCAAAAGGCTTGATGGGTAAGCGGATGGCTGCAGATGGACTGATCCACACATCTCCCAAATCCCAACTGTATGTTGTGTGGAGGTGCACATCCACTGTACTGATTGGTTGATCCAACTTCCTGTTCTGTGCTTACCTTTTGAGCCCCCTAGCCAGAATGAACATTTGAAGATATATAAGGGTAACAGGTAGCAACTGTCTCTGAATGACAGACACATATGTTCCCTGATGGGCAGTGATGGAAAAGTCCAACCCAAGTTTTAATGGGGAAGGCCAAGGAGAGAAAAATGGATAGCCCAAAGAAATAGTTGGATATGGTCATCCACATTCTAGCCTCCAATTTCATGAAACCTGTTTCTAGTTTCAGGGTGGTATTAGAGACACGTTTTGGGATTTACAGAGCTAATCTTAGAAATCTGGATTGTAGAAGTTCTAATGGTGCAAAATTGAAGACTGGCTCAGGTAGGCACCATCAAGATGTTTTGCTGTTGATTTGGCTTGAAATAATTTGAGTGCTACGGGTATATAGTGGCCACTTCTTGTCTTAAGGAATTTAAGGATGGCAGATGGGATCCTCTGTGAATTTTTAGCAACGTAATCCCTTGAGCCTTCCTACGGATGGCAAAATGGAGGACTACCCCCAGATATTTGAAACATGAGATCCAGGCAGGGAATAGACAGCAATACCTGAAATCTGTATTTTGTTGCATGGTGAGTACTCTTGGAGTATTTCAGTCTTTGCAAATTCCCAATATAAATAGACTTGATTACACCCTCTGCATCGGTTTGTAGATCAGAATACCTAAGCCTTCATGCTTCCTAAGCATATTTACATTTGTAATTAAGTATTACATTTTCTGCAATTAAAGAAGCAGTCACAGCTCAGTGCAGAAATGAGATGGAACACATGGCAGAACATGTGCAAAAGTGATTTTCCCATCTATACTTAAGATGACTTTGAATATTTTACTTTGGAATTACACAGTATGTTTAGACAATAATAGTAGGGTGTATATAGCTATGTGTGTACTATACAACATTGATTGTATAGTACACACAATACAATCAACAAAGTCCCAAGAGCCACATGCCCCTTTAATTTTTTTTTTGACTTTGCTGTCATGAAGACTGCTTACATAGCTTTCTGCCATTTTGAGGTGCCACATTAAAGACTCCATAGTGCTAGCCTTAAAATAAGTGTAATACAATTAAAAAGAATACTCTAATTCAGGGGTGTCAAACTCATGTCATCACGGTGGCATCCTGTGACGTGTTGGGACTTTTTCCCCCTTCGCTAAACTGGGCATGGGCGTGGCCAGTGTGTGATGCATCCGTCCCACGGACTGGGAGTTTGACATTCCTGCTATAATTCAACTGCTCCCTCTCCAAATCTGAAGATATTATCTCCTAGGAAATTCTGGCACTAGCTATTTGCATCATTATCCTGTATCATCTAAAATATTTAATGCAGTCTTCCATCATCAAAATTTACACTTAAATTGGAACTATCAGTGAAATTTCTTTAGAGAAAAAAAACTGTCCAATGTGGTATGTCTCCTAATTGTTTAGGGATAACTAGAACACCTACTAACACATACAATCATGGAAAAGTATCATATCTTTTATCATTTCCATTGTTTTGTCATTTTCATTTATTTCTTTAAGCAAATTAAAACAGTAAGCTACTCAGAGAACTCCAGTTCTTAGACAGATGAAATAGATCAGAAACAGATAGACCCAGGTTGATGCATACAAATAAGGCTGTAATGATTCCTGAAAGAAAGGGGGGGAAAGAGTGACGAAAAAGTGAAGCAGTTTTGTAAGAAGGGTGCCAATTAGGTATATGGGTAGAAATTAGCTGGAATCAATAATGACAATCAGTTGTTCCTCGTGTTGAGGCTATAATGTTTCCTCAGGCTGCAATGCTGCAGTGATTAGAAGCCTCACTTGGCAGACACACTTATTTGTTTTAGACTCTTGCATTAATAACCCCGAACTTCCTCCTTCTAAACCTTTTCTCCCTGCCAAGATGTGTTCATCCTGCTTCTACTTTCATATTGTTTTGCTTTTCAGCCTTATTTGTCTCTCAGAAAGAGAGCCTGATTCAACGTTATCTTGTTATTTAGACCCTACCTTATGTTTCTATCTGTGACAGAATGTCTGAGCTCATCTCTTCCAAACTGTTTTCCAAGCATTCTCCTTTTCAACCTATTGTTCATAAGCTGTCATCTATTTTGCACCCTTTGTTTAATTGTTTTATTTCTGTTCTTCATCTTCACATCCTTTCGTTTTCCCTCAGTCCTCAGCATGATCAACAAAATTACTGTTGCCCTTGAATTTTTAGTGTTACGAAAAAAGGAAAATGCTGCTTCTTTCACAGAAATTCATTTACAGTTCTAACACTTTTTTTAGCCTGTTGGACTTTTCCTTCCTTCCTGCCTGCCTGCCTGCCTGCCTTCCTTCCTTACCTCAAACAATGAAGCATAAAATAATGACAATGCCAATTTTAAAAATAAGTATAAGAGTCGTGGTGGTGCAGTTGTTAGAATGTAGTACTGCAGCTACATCTGCTGACTGCCGACTGCCTGCAATTCGGCAGTTCGAATCTCACCAGGCTCACGGTTGACTCAGCCTTCCATCCTTCCAAGGTCAATAAAATGAAGACCCAGATTGTTGGGGGCAATATGCTGATTCTGTAAAAAAAAAAACCTTTTAGAAAGGGCTGTAAAGCACTATGAAGTGGAATGTAAGTCTAAATGGTATTGCTATTTGAGAATCAAAATTTTATGGTGCTGTGACCTATTCTACATCTGTCAATGCAATATATTAACTATTCCAGAAGTGTATAAAGAACTGAAAGGTATTAGCACTTGCTAGCTTCCACATTCAATTAGGATTTGGCAAAGGAGAAAAAAAACAAGCTTAAATTGCTTATTTTGTGGAATTCAGTGGAATTTCTTTAGGGGAAAAATGTCCCATGTATTCTAATTGTTTAGGGATAACTAGAACACCCACTAACACATATAGTCATGGAAAAATATAAGTGCATTTCATTGAAATTCTGAATAAATTATGCAAAGTCAAATTTTTGTAAAGTTTTTTTGTTTTTGTTTTCAGTTTTCCAATCCTGCCATTCTATTAAAGGTTTCCTGTTCTCTGACATGATTTTGTTTGTTCCTTTTTCTTGAAAATACACTTTTTCTTTTTGTTCTTTCCAGTTCTATCTCAAAACAAAACAGAACCAAATAAAGAAAACTCATATTGCTTGAAGAAATATAAAGTATATTTTTCATATGATACAATCTTTCTCCCTTATGATTATTATTAGTGTACTATTATTGCAGTATGGTAATGTTTTTATAACTAGAGCAACAGAAAGTATACTTTTAAATGTACTCTTAATAAGGTTTTTATAAAAGAAAGTACAGATTCAAACATTTATTGAAAACTGTCTTAATCACATTCCCGAAGATTATACAGCAAAACAATATCTTCTATTATCTCTAATGAAACTAAGTGATCTCAAGAGCATACTTTCAATTTTGAAAATCCTTCAGAACAAACTTTTTAACTTTGGGCACTCAGCATGCCAAAGAAAACTATAGTCAAACACAGCAAATAAGGAAAATCACTAAAAAAAAATCTACTAAAGTTGAATGTGGCAGTTGAATATAACATGATAGTTAAGGGGAAAAACTCTCTGTGGTGCCTCCATTCCCTTGGTTACCTACGCAATGCTTATTTTTCTTAATGGTTTAGGGATAGTTAATATGTCTACTGGAGACAACTCTGTGAAATTTGAAATGAGTAGGAGCTGTTGCTATCCTTAGTACAGGACCAAATGTGGCATGGGAGAGAAACCAACAAGAACAATAATTACATTTAGAACATAGAATAATAGAGTTGGAAGTGACCTTGGAGGTCTTCTAGTCTAACCCCTCTGCTCAACAAGGAGACCCTATACACTTTCAGACAAATGGTTGTCCAGTTTCTTTCCGTAAGACTCTGGTGATGAGCACCCACAACTTCTGAAGGCAAGCTATTCCATTGGTTGATTGCTTTAGCCATTAGTAATTTTTTCCTTAATTTTAGGTTGTTTCTGTCCTTGATTAGTTTGCATCCATTGTTTCTTGTCTTGCCTTTCTTCGTGCTTTGGAAAATAGTTTGGCTCCCTTGTCTTTTTAGGAGCCCCTCAATTATTGGAACACTGCTATGAAATCCCCCCTAGTCCTTTTTTCCCCATTAGACTAGAGTACATACCAATTCCTGTAACAGTTGTTCAAACATTTTATCCTCCAGATCCTAATCATTTTTGTTGCTCTTCTCTGCACTCTCTCCAGAGTCTCAACATCTTTTTTTATATTGTGGTGACCAAATCTGGATGTAGTATTCCAAATGAATCTTACTAAGCCCTTGTAAAACGGTATTAGAACTTCACGTGAACTTGATTCTATCCCTCTATTAATAGATTAGATATTATTCAAATGCTTTAAGTTATTATATGCATATACCTGAGTGTCATATAAAACCTAGGAGATGGATAGACTTATTTATTTCTAGAAGGACAATAACATCAGGGTAACATTCCTTCTCCACAGCGGCTACTGCATAATATATAGAATCGCACACATAGGTTCCTCACTGTGGATGAATGGTTTCTGACCATTTTCAACCAAGCAAATATGGTTTTTGTCTACTTGTAGAAATGCATCAGAAAATTGTTCCCATCTGAATGAATGGCATCTTTTGCCTTAATTCTGTAGAGACCTTGTCAGAATGCCGTGGAAGGAATGCATAAAAGCTTAAGGTTGCTTCTTCTTCTCCTTTCCTTCTTCTGTTCATTCTATAAGGGCAAATATATTCAAATTGAAATTAAGTATGAGAAAAAACAATTCTAAAGTTTTGGACTAAGAAAAACTGCTGCAAGAGGTATAAATTATGCCTTCTGAACATATTTGCTTATTTTCATTTTTTTAAAAAAATCATTTTTTATTGAAGCATAAAGCGTAAAGACAAACACGTTTCTCTTTTTCTGCATTGTATTTCATAATATTTGGTATTTATTTAGGTTTTGCAAAGGAGAAGAATGCTGAAGCCTCGACCTCAATAATAAACCACTTTTTTTCTATCTCTTACTGTAACTTCAATGAAGTGTTGTTACTATATCTTCAAGAATTCACTTTACATTCACCAGGATTAGAAATGTTTTGAAAAAGATTAAATATACTGAAAATCAAGCACTGTGGCTTGGGGCATTTTTCTTTAGTGGGCTTTTTTTCCCTATAGGTCCACAGATTCACTATTTATTATAGAAGCATTAGGATGTAAAGTACAAATATTTATGTAAAATTATATATAATTGTTTAAATCACATACCCTATAGGCATGTGTATGATAATCATCCTTGTGTATGATAATCAGTCTTATTTTCAGAATATTATTCATTCATATATCTATATTTATATGCATATATATACTTTATTTCTCAAGTACAGGCTGTACATAGCCTTATTTGAGACATAAATAAGAGCCATGGTGGTGCAGTGGTTAGAATGCAGTATTGCAGGCTAGTTCTGCTGACTGCCAGCAGTTCAGCAACTCGAGTCTCATTGGCTAAAGGTTGACTCAGCTTCCCATCCTTCCAAGGTCAGTAAAATGAGGACCCAGATTGTTGAGGGCAATATGCTGATCCTGTAGACCACTTAGAGAGGGTAGTAAAGCACTATGAAGTGGTGTATATGTCTAAGTGATAAATCTGCTATTGCTTTAAATTGTCTATATGTGTGTCTCTCTGTGTGTGTGTTGCTGCCTGCAAATGAACATTGACATTTGACATCTGACTGGACAATCTCTGCAATTTTCTTAGCATGATATCGGAAGTGGTTTGCCATTGCCTTCTTCATAGGGCTGAGAGAAAATGATTGGGTCAAGGTCACCAGCTGGCTTCATACCCAAGGCAGGACTAGAATTCACAATCTCCCAAGTTTCTGGTTTGAAGTCTTAACCATTATACCAAACTGGTCTCCATATGTGAAAATGACACATGTAATATACATATGAGCCACGGTGGCACAGTGGTTAGAGTGCAACACTATAGGCTGCTTCTGCTGCCTGCCAGCTGCCTGCAATTTGGCACTTCAAATCTCACCAGGCTCAAGGTTGACTCTGCATTCCATCCTTCCAAGGTCGGTAAAATGAGGACCCAGATTGTTGGGTCTTCATTTTGGGTCCTGCAATATGCTGACTCTGTAAACTGCTTAGAGAGGGCTGTAAAGAACTGTATATAAGTGATATTGCTATTATGTTTAAAACAGGCACATATGAATGAATATATACAGTATATATGTATGTGTATATGTATATGAATGAAAACTAGCCAGTTTGGTATAGTAGTTAAGGGCCCAGGCAAGAAATTAATAAACCACGAGTTCTAGTACCATCTTAGCTATAAGAAGACGACAATGGCAAATCACTTTGAAAAATCCTGTCAAGAAAACTGCAAGAATTAATCAAGGCACTCACTAGAAATCAACACAGAGGAACAAGGTTGGTTTGATAAATCACATATTGGCTTGGTAAATCACTTTAAAAATGCCTTTTCTCTATCCTTATGTGAAAAACAGCTTTTTTACTATTACCCACCAAGTATTGTGTCATAATCATCCAATAATCCTTTATTTTAGAAGCATCTTGGAAAGGTGGAGAAGGGTGGTGTGTACAGGAGAGAGGTGCAGAAAATATAGCTTTATATTTGGGATTCATTATATGATCATAAAGAGGGCAATAACTGTCCAACGTGTTTGGCTCTGAGATCATCTCCGTTGAAATGACTCACTTGAAGAGCTGCATGTAAACAGCCTATGTATATTTATGAAATTATCAACCCTTCTGCAAGTGGCATAAGGAACCTTGCTTGAAAGCCAACTTTGCATTTTTATTTGCTGGGAATACTTCTGCCCTGAATAGTTGGTCATTTGTATGTTTTGACAGATATTTGCAAAAGGACAAAAAAATATGGTAATTTGGAAGAAGAGATGACAGCAAATACTTGTAAGCTGCCATATGCAGGAATGCTGACTATCTCTGAACAACCTTTGATGCCAAGTGGGGGCTGGAGAAGGAATAAATCTCTTGGGAAAATGTTACACACAAATGCATCACCAACCACAGGGAGAGCTAAATAAAATATTTACTGATCACAATGTTATTATGGTACTAGAAATAGAGATGAAAATATGTTTGCTGGGTCTGCAGATGCAGTAAGTTATATTACGAGCTTTGAGACTGATTCCAAATAAAATGCTTTTGCTTAGTACAAACTACTGATTAAAATAACGTAAGAAAGTGTTCTCTATCTGAATGTCACTTTTGATGTACACACTGGTCCAGTTTCTTGAGGATAATGTGATATATATCACTGGCTTCTTCACTGTGATTGTTATGATTCACACAGATGTTCTAGGGCTCACTCCATTATGCATTATGCAGTATAAAAGGACATGTTTATCATCAGTCACCTCTGTTCTCTAGGGATCACCACACTGATAGCATTTTATTCCTCTTCATCAAGCATTTGCTGAATTTCTCATTGGGAGTTTATGGCAGCAAAGCCTCTATTATGGCAGAAATATAGCAATACATTTTCTCTTTGATTGCTGCTTATTTGCCTGGAGAAGGCCATGTAAATGTCTTCATGCATCTTTGCAGGAATAGTCCTAATGAAAGTTGAGCCAATGACGGGTGAGGGGGGATTTTTAAGCTATTCATTTTTTTTTGGGGGGGGGACTTAGATTTTACTGGTGGAAGCCTTGACTTGTCTTCCTGTATTAATAAGTTAATTTTGTTTCCTAATTTTGATAACTATTTTTTTTTAAAATTCAACAAACTCTTTGCAAAGCAGTTGACTTGGAACATTTCAACTCATACATGAGTGCCTTCTCTTCCCATCAAAGTTTTAAAAGTTGCTGAGCCCAACTTTCAGGAGTAAAGAAAATGAATAAATTAACCTTGGGTTTATTGACATTTCTTTCTCCTCACCTAAGGGTTCAATTGCTTCATTGATTATTATATATTTGCTTCCACTTTTTCACCAAAATGACTTGACCAGAGCTAACGAATTCTCTATCCAGAAATCCTAGCTGATCAGATTGGTTTTGAAAGAGTAGATATAGATCAGTCTCTGTGATTCACTGATCACAGATTTAAAGTTCTTCAAAGAGAAGATACTATTACCTACATATTTGCAATGGTATTATAATGTACAGATGTATGCAATCCATTTTGTTTTTGTGGTACTATCTGGACTTTCTTGCTGTTCCCTCAAGCCAAACATTATCATTGCCCTTTGTTTTGAAATAAGCATTTTCTTCTTTGCCAAAAGATTTCTAGAAGCATTTCCAGATCCACAGCTAGCTTTGGTTTGTATTCCAGGTGGTTTATTTTATTTTATTTTATTTGTAGCTAAAAATGACAGTCATTTTCGCTTGTGCAGTATTTATATATAACATTTATTTCTAAATTATTTCTCTGTTATCTAATTTATTTCTGATACAATATTAAAGACTGTAGTAAGTACTGATTTAATGGACACTGACTTTTCCATGCTGTTTGAACCCTGCTGATATTTATGATTTAAAATGGGAAAGAACTTCTATCAGTTTAGGATTTTTTACCCATGTGCTTCTGCCAGCTCATGTGTCATACCCAGCTCTGACTTGGGAGATTCTGGTTCCAAACAAACCTACTCTGGGAGTGCCAGCTGGACTGTAGCCGAGAATGTTGGGGGCTTTCACGCACCTGAGAATGAACCAGCCAGCAATCATCAGGAGCATCTGTATTCACAGCCAAAAGATGAAGAATGGAAGCTGGGATGTTCTGCCCAGTCTATTAGCACACACAGTATTGTGGGAAACAGAATGGAGGCTTTCTCTACTCCCCTGGAAAAGGTGATCCTAGTCTTAATTGGCTTCACTGGCATAGGCTGTACTTAATAGCTACCAGTGGCCAAGCTTCCCTTATTGGAAATAATGAACCCACCTGCCTGTCACTGTCTGTATTTGCTCGATTCCAGGTAAAGACTTTTAAAACACCTTTCTGTGTGTTCATGACTGGCCTAGGGCAGGACAATATAGCCCGTTCATTTTTTATTGAGTGTATGTGTCAAAGCTGACTCGCTTTCTTCATTGCTTGCATCAACTTGCAGCTCATAGTTTTTCAAACAGAAACAGGAGGGGGATAAATTTCTAGGCTGGGGAGAGGCTAAGGAATGCATGAGAGCCTTCTGCTGCCAGAGAAGAGATACCCACCAAGCTAAATTCTTGGATCTACCAGCTGGTGCAGAATGTTTTTGTTAAGTCTTTGAGGCTACGACGCCATTGACTATCATTGCCGGCTCCTGATTGGTTAAGACGCAAGCAGCCAGCTGGCGGGAGAATGCAGCCATTCTATTGGTTCAGCATCTGACAGCTCCGTTATAAAAAGGGCTGTCAGCTGTCAAATGTTGCTGTTTGCCGGTTCGAGGTTTGCTTTGCATTTTGCCTTGTTAAACTGTTAATAAAGGTTGTGTTAGCTTCAACCTGCCTTGCCTCAGTTCCTGCCTGCCTCGTTCTGTCTACAGAACAGTTTTCCCAAAACAAAAGCACTGAGTGTAATTGGTGGACAATGGACTATGAGCAGCCCAGTGTGGAAAGTTTTTTTTTTTTAACCTATGAGGGTTTTCACAATAAAACCAGAGCTGACTTTTCTTCTGCTGTGCCTAAATGTATCTTTCAATAAAGTTCCTATGTGCCAGGAGTTTCTTTTCTGGATGTGCCAAATGGGATGGTTGACAGCATGGCAAGAGTTGCAAGATGCCTTCATAAACCTTCATATGTATATGTAAAGGGTTGCCATCTATCCCTACCTCTTTGTAAACTATCATGAGCTTACAAAGAAATTCATGATATACTATGTTAGCAAATTTACTCTAATAAGTCACATTTCCCCCTCAATTGATCCAATTTATTGTGGTTCAAGTCAACACAGGAAGTGTTTTTTTCCTCTGATTCAGGAATGCATTTTTATTGGGTATCTAATTTTAAGCCCTCTCCTTGCCCAATTTGAGCTTTCCTGATTCTTCATTTCTTCAGACACCACCATTGTAACCTTTTGCAAGTTTATGCATGAAGCCACGCCAGACTTGCTTTCCTGACATCCATCTTCATCTCCTATTAGACATCACCAATTCCCTAGTTTGGTGAACTGACTTTGCAGTTCTACTATAGGTCAGTGTGGATCACACTACATACCTGCATATCCATCAAATTGTCCTCCATTTTTAAGGTTGTCCTTGATTTCAGTTCCTTCATCTCTATTGAGGTAGCACAATTCCTTAACAACAATTCTGTTGTGGTAGCACCAGAACAAATGGATAGGGGGAATGTCACTGCCTTTTCTCAATTGAGCTTTAAAACTAGAATATATTTTGATAGATTTGTCTTGTACCACAATGTTCTAGTGAATTTAGTCCTACATCTTCCATAGTATGCATGGGAGAATCATCATTTGAGTCTTCTTTATAGTTTTCATCCCTAGGCAACTCTTTCAACAAATGCATTTTCGATACATGCCATATATAGTTCAGTGCAATTAGATAGTTTTGTGGTGACGAAAGTCTTAGTTTAACATCCCTGTGAAAAACCTTCAATTCAATTCAGGCCCTTTGCTAATGGTCCTCCCTATTTGTTAACACGGAACACATTGTCTTGACATAACCTTTCTCTCATACTCAACCATACTTAACATCTCAGTGTATTAAAGTTGTCTTGTGGTCCAACACTTGCATGCTCTTCAAGATACACATTTACTCACATCGAGTTTCATTTTTGCCAAAAGCTTGTACTATCTATATTTCCAGCCACTAGAAGCAGAAGAACAACAATAGAAATAGAAATAGCTCTTAGACTTATACACAGCTTCACAGTACTTTACATCCCTCTCTAAGTAATTTACAGAGTCAGCATATTGCTCCCAACTATCCGGGTCCTCATTTTACCAATTTAGGAAGGATGGAAGGCTAAGTCAACCTTGAGCCGGTCAGGATTGAACTTCTGATAGTCAAAAGAGTTCGCATGCAATACTGCATTATAACCACTGTGCCACCATGGCTCTTAATAATATATTCAGAACCAGGCAAACAATATAGTAGTTGTATGAATTGTTTCTGTAAAGGGGATTTCTACTGTATTTTACTATGTGACTTGGTTGTAGCCTGTTATTTAAATAATGCTGACTTACTTGGTATTCAGTCCTAGAAAGACCTGCCCTTGGTGATATTCCAAGTAGCATTTGACAAAATACCTGCCCTTGGTAACATTCCAGTACTTTTCACATATTGTAAGGTTTCCTATTGATCACCTGCATTTGAAAAAACACTATTTTTTTTTGATTTGTAGAATCATATAGTATAAGCACAAATTACTCTCCATGATGGTTGGCAAATTCATGAAAATGATGCTGAAATGTTGTAAAATATTTACAGGTAGTTTCCATTTAAATAACATTGGTGGAAATCTTTTCAAATTCCCACCTGACCTTGTACTGGTATATCTCAATTTCTGCCCATGTAGTTTCAAAACTTACTAGACAGTACATCTGTAGATGAGTAAAGGCCATACATCCTATTGTTTAAGTAATTTTTTGGATGTGCTGATTTCATGAGTGTAGGAAAGAGATAAATAGGGTCCTGAAAATGTTTTGAGGCAGGAGATTTTTTTAAAAAATGACAAAGTGTAATCAATTTAGCATATTTGAAAAATGTGCTGGACTATATTAAAGTAACCTTTTGTATTGCTAACTGTTAGTAAGTAAGTATTTACTTACATTTGCAGAAAAATAAGTAAGAAGTTACTTATTTTTCTGCAATGAAGTAACTTCTTACTTATTTTTCTGCAATAAAGCTTTGATGTGGTTCAGGAAAGTTCCTTACCAGTGCAGCTGTCCCAGATTTCAAAGATTTTTTGCATACTTCAGACAGAAAATCTTACAGTTCCATTAGCAAGATTATTTTTGTAGTTGTCTGAAGAAAGCTCTGCCTGAAATCATCCTGTCTCCAGTACTGTGCTTTGTTGTAAAAGCAGAGAAATGACTTTTAAAAAATAGTAGTGATTAATTAAGGTTGCTTATTTTGAACTCAAGCTAATCTGCAGAAGCTTGGCATGAGAAAATGACATTCCAGACAGCTTTAACAGAAGTTAAATTAAGCAAAAAAAAAAAAAAATATCTGTTATAGTCCAGAGTTTTTTTTTCAATTTGCAGCTCCCTGAAATGATAACGGGAATTTATGTGACCTTCCTCAAATCAATCTAATGAATTTCATTGCGGTTAGGAATGGGGAAAAAATATTTGATTTTTAATACTTAGATAATATAAACTTTTAACATTATAAAATAAATCTGGTTTTATTGAAGAAAAATAAATTGTAATAAAATTAAAGGCATAATTTTTAGCAAGAAAGGATTTGCTTTCTTTTGCAAAGTTCTTTAAACTTCTGAGTTTCATTTTGAAGACAAGCACTCTCATTCCTTAAATCAGGAAAAAGGAAGGAGAAGAGTATTTCCCTGACTTAAATCCATATTTAAATTCCTTTTAAAAATGCAGCTTGCAGAACACTGGTAGGTTATAAGTTGATTTTGGTGGTCTCTTTTTTTTTTAACACAAATGCACTCATAATCATCATAGTCCCCACTTTCTGTCCCATTGTCACCAGGCAGATGCACTTTGCAATGTCCTGTATAAGTCCATTTCAGTGGAAATAAATTAGCACTTCCATAAATTAGATGGAAGAGGAAACCTCCTATATGCTTTTTGTCTCTTCTCTATATAAATCTTATTTTCTTCATATTTAAGCATAGAAAAGACTTCCAATCTCAATTCCTTTCTAGTTTTTTTATCTTAAATAAAATTAATCACAGTTTTATATCAGATGTACATTTTATACCCTTAAAAGTTTGCTCAATAAGTTCTACATGTTTGTACTAATATGCAAATGTTTGAATCACACTTTCCCGATGAACATACTTTGCAAACCAACTTTTACCAACCTTTTATTATATTATATTATCACTAGCACATGTACACTAGCATATGTGAAGTCACAGCAACTTGGGCTGATCTCATAAAAGCTAAATTGGATCAGACTTTGTTATTTGGGTGTCAGACAACCAGGAAATCTCAATTCTGTAGACTAGACTCTGAAGTTGGGGGAAAAAACACATCTTAGAAGACTAAGGCGGTGTCAAACTACTTTTGTACTGTTATTTATAAAACAACATGGACATGTGCACATCAATACCTTGAGGGTAAAGTAAGATCTTACCTTTTTTATCCTTAATATGTACACATATTTTAATTTAAGAACTGGATCCCCCTATTCAGAGAGTTGATGCTGGAACAAGTAATTATATTTTGATTAACATTTTGGCTCAGTGTTTTGAAAGTCAGAAAGCGCCCTTAAATCTTAAGCTGTGTTTCTCTTGCATCTAACTCCCTATCAGTGTGCTATTCAACATTGAGAACAAGAAAGTAATGCAGTATCGGGAATGCAATTATGAATCCTACAAGCTCAGAAATGAAAGGGTGATTTGTTGATTGTGTTTCTTTACCTAAAGAACAAAAGGAAGAGATATCTACCTCGCAGAATCTTGAATGTCATCATAATTGAGAACAATTTTAATTACCAAACTCAGTAATGCATATCTGTGAATAAGTGGCACAGTTCCTCATTATAACAGACTAGAATTGTGATGGCGAATCTATGGCATGTGTGCCAGAGGCAGCACGCAGAGCCCTCCCTGTGGGCCTGTGCACCATTGCCAGCTGCTCTTCTGTTTTTTGGGTTTCCGGTGTTCTGGTGTGCGCATGTGCACATTTGCACACATGCAAATGCAAACTGGGTACTCAGTTGGGCAGTTTGGGCACCCGGTGCTAAAAAGGTTCGTCATCACTGGACCAGAATCTAATATATCAGTATATCCTATAACTATTCTGTCTGTCTGTCTGTCTGTCTGTCTGTCTGTCTGTCTGTCTGTCTGTCTGTCTGTCTGTCTGTCTATCTATCTATCTATCTATCTATCTATCTATCTAATTATCTAATTATGCAATTATGTAATTATTTATGTAATTTATGCAATTTATGTAATTTATGTAATTTATGTAATTTATGTAATTTATATTGCCACCTATTTGAACATAGTGATTCAAGGCAGCTTGCAGAATATAAAACCTCATTTAAAGCAATAAAACTAATAAAAAAGAATCAAATTAACATAATATAATATAATAAAATTTCCCCTACCCCCCACCCTGGCAACAATAGATCATATGAGCCATTTAATGGACTCCATCCTGCTCTGGGTTCCCCAGGCCCACTGCCAGAACCAGATCTTTCTTCAGCACCTTCCGGAAAAGTGTTAGAGTGGGGGCCATTCTAATCTCTGGGGAAATGATGTTCCAGAGAGAGGGAGCCACTATGGAGAAGGCCCTTCTTCTGGGTCCCACCAGGTGTATCTCCCTAGGGGATGAGATCCTCAATATTCCCTGCCTCCCCACTCTGATGGGTTAGGTAGATGTGACCAGCAAGAGACGGTCCCTCAGATAACCTGGTCCTAAGCCATTATGGGCTTTAAAGGTGACAACTAGGTCCATGAATTGCAATATTAGAAAACTATTCTTTGTCACCCTTGCAAAATATCATCTATGGAAATAAATATAAGTGATCCTATGTAATAAATTGCAATGATTTGAACAAAAATTTGGCTTGTAAAATAGTATTCCTCCTCCTCATAGTAGTAGATGGTGCCCTTATTGTTCCCATATGGAACATAAATATGCAATCAGACTCTGGACTCACACAAGCACTTATATTTGAAAGAATTGTGAGAAAACATTGTATAAACAGAGCCTTTTCAGAATTATTTATATGGATATTGGAAAACTGCCTTACGTTTTAAGCAAAATGTCTTTGCTGACATTTTCTAGATTCCTTGTTTATAGGATGCCATTTTTCTGAGGCTTGCACACAGATTTGTGATGTATGTTTAGTTTAGAAATATCTGATAATTTTCTAGCTAAAAGTATATATTTCTTTGTTTCTAGTATTAGTCCTGCTTTGTTGCAGAGTTTGCTTCTTTTATACTCCATTTGCTGCAGTTCTTCTACTAAAGTTTCTGGTGTAGGATACAAGAAGTTTTTTTTTCCCCAGCCAGTTTGTCTCAGCTGATGCTGATTTTGACCAAGAGGAAGGGACTGACCTAAAGTTACTAGCTGGAGCCAGTACCTAAGAACTTTTTTTTTTTTTTTGTCATTCTGAGTCCATATCTTTAATCACTCCACCATATTTGCTTTCCTCTTGGGTTAAAACTATAAAACCCATTATTTTAGAGGAGTGAAATTAATGTTCAATTTTGGGCACATTTTGTTCAGTTATTGAAAACCAGATTGAATAGATTTAGGGCCAAATGTATATAAAACTGACACAGACAAAATTGGTCCCCTTCTGATTCCCAGATATATGATAGCAATAGCACTTAGACTTATATGCTGCTTCATAGTGCTTTTACAGCCCTCTCTAAGTAGTCTACAGAGTCAGTATATTGTCCCTAACAAACTGGGTCCTCATATGATGACAGAAGTTGCAAAGTCTCTCTCCCTTTTTCAATTAATGTGTGCAGGTTAAGGGATCAGTGAATAGAATAGGTGACCGACTGCTGAAGGAATCATGAATTTCATACCTAAATGTGTATGACAGAGCGTGGATTTTTATGTGTGTATGTGTGAAGTTGGAAAATTAGACAGTTTTGCTGGCCTTTAATGCTCCCCTCCATTTTTCTCTCATTATCAGCCTGTCTGGTCCAGTCATATCCATCTCTGCACATATATATTTACTATTCACCTTCCCTCAAAACATTTCTTAGTTGTTTTCTGACATTTCTTCACATTTCCATTCTTTGTTTTTATTTTTTCTTCCATTGTTTTCTTTGTCACTTTTTAAAAAAATGTCTCCTGCTTGTTCCACTATGCTGCCTGTTCTCTCTTCTTTCTGTTATTCAGATGATTTTCCCTGCTAACTAACAGCAGGTTGAATTGAAAGATTGAAAGCTTTCCTAAAATAGTTCTTGTTTGACAAGAGATGCCCTGCTTTTCCTTGCGTATACAGTTTACTGATTCACTTGCAGCAAATTGATCCACCAAGGAAGATGGTAAGAAGGAAGATAATCAGAATACATCAACTTCTCTCTCCCTCTGGCACATATCCCTGCACATTTCCAGATTCTTAGATTCTTCATAGAGTATTGTAGAATGCCCTTAATCTTTTATGGCACTGTCTTTTCCCTAGTTTCACAATTTGTTAGAGAAATCTGTGAGAATGTAAAACAGCTTGGAGCTATCTCAAATTCCATCCTACTTATTACTACAGAGAAACTTCAGAAAGGTCATTTCCCCACTAGCAACTTACAACATCTTCTGGTGTCATTTCGGTGTGCTAAAATGACAGTAATGAGGACAGACTTTACAGCACTTGAATGATGGCTGAGTGATACTATGAAGATGCAACAACTAGTTGCAAAATGAACAGACACTAACAGCACTGTTCTACTTGGAAACAAAATATATCTTACAGTAATTATGCACTTGTGTTGTAAGTAGAATGTTTCATGTTGGCAAGGCAAATATGTGTGAAATCCATATATTATTCCCTTCCTTTGCCTCACTCCATTCTATCCTAGAGCAAATACACAGTACAGGGATAAATATCCCCTCCCAAAAAATTAAATAGTTCAATAATAATGACTTTCATTTAACTCCTGATAAAACTAACAGGTAACCCTTCTCAAGGTGCCAAGAAGTAAATATTTATATGGGGCATCATAATTAAAATGTATACCTGGAAAGGAACAAATAATTAGCATGACCAAATTATGGGGTTAATGTAACAATGGATTCTATCTAAAGTCATTATTTCTTCTAACCATTGTGAAAGCACCCCATATGACCTCAGCATGTAAGAGTACTTTACTGAGATAATAATTAGTCAAATTGGTTCAGAGTTCTATGGATAAGCAGGAAAGAAACAGAGAAGGTTGGATACATCCTTCATGATGATTCTTGGACTTTATGACCTCAACACTCATTTCTTATACCCAGAGAATATACTTCTTCACTGATAGAACTTTGCATGCTAGAGAGTGACAACAACAAAAAAAAAACCCACATTTTTTTGCTGCTAGCACATTGTATAGTTCCCATAATTTGAAAAGCTTATATCTGCTATCTTCAGTCTGTTTCCAGTCTGTTCAGAAAATCAGCCTCTATCACTCCGCTTGCAATTTACCAAAATTCTGGTGTGATCCAAAACTCACTGAACTCTTTCTAAAGGTTGCCTTTGAATAGGATGCAGGGTGCATGTAGGAAAGTTTCATTAATTTAAGTACTGCATAGAAAATATCCCTACAGTTTCTATAGTCTTTGGGGTAATCACATAATTTTCATAACAGCCAAATTTACAGGCTCTGTACAAATGTAGTATAGTGAGGTTAGACATACTTGGGTAATTCCTTTGGCAGTATCTATGGATGCTGTGTAGAGCTCAGAAGGCAATATTTGGGACATTATTCAAGATGTATCATTGCCAAACCTATCTGCTGAATCCTTGGAAGAAGATCAGGGATACTAGTTATCATTATAAGACCTTTTAGAATGTCTTGGAGATACTGGCCAAACATGTAGCTCTAGTGTGGGGAATTTTTGCCATGGGCATCAATGCTGTTGACTGGTATAGAATCATAGTGTGATAGGCCAAGCTCCACTACCTTCAAAGGAGGGTTTGCTTTATTCAGCTGATTAGGAAGAAGCTATTTTTCTTGTTTTATGGCATTCTCAAATGCATCAATGTCCCAACCTGTGCTTTTGTTTTAGTTGCCTTTAATTTAAACTGTACTGCTTCTGTCTCTATGGTTATTTGTCTTCAAGCATACTCAGTATGCTTCAATTGCCTACAATTTTGTATGCAGAATAGCAGTATTTAATTATTTAAGTGTGGAATTATTCAAACATGTAGACTTCTGAAAGCTGTAGGTACATCTGGAAAATGCCTGAGAATATTAGGGCATGGAAGGCGATCCATGCCCTAATATTGCCTGTATGTTGGCTTTTCTTCTTGTAATGCATAGGATGACTCTGTAGTATTCTGGAATGGCTCAATTTGTAATATATGCTGATCTGGGATTCCTAAGCATGACTTTGCTATCACAGTGTGTTGTCTTTTTCCCTTCCATTTTGCTTTTCAAGTCGTTCATCATTTCTTATTTGTACATGCTCAGTTCTGAGTGGAATTTCTATAGAAGCCTGGTAGTTATTTATTATTTTATTTATTAATCCAATTTATAGGCCGCTCCCTCTCCACCAAGGGACTCGGGGCGGCGTACAATTCATTACACAACAAATAAATAATGAGGAGGAGATATGCAAAACATTGTACAATACATAATAAATAAATAATCAATTAGTTAAGAACAATATAATGCAATTAAAAACAATTAAAATACCCAAAGTCAAACTTAGTTTAGAATTTAAAAATTATCCAGGGGGATTAGAAAATATAGTTATAATTCAGGCCAGGCTGGCTAGTTGGAACAGGTGGGTCTTGAGTTTTGTGCGGAAGGAGCGGAGATCGGTAGCTGTCCTAATGTCGGGGGGGAGGTCATTCCAGAGGGCTGGGCCCATCACAGAGAAGGCCCTACCCCTCGGCGCCGCCCTCTGGCATTGCTTAGTAGACGGCACCCAGAGAAGTCCCTCTCTGTGAGAGCGAATTGGTCGCAGGGATGTATGGGGCAGGATACGATCCCGCAAATAGCTAGGTCCTGTGCCATGGAGCGCTTTAAAGATAGTGATCAACACCTTGAAACGCACCCGAAAGACTACAGGGAGCCAGTGCAGCTCGCGCAGGAGAGGTGTCACGTGGGAGTACCTCGTACTCCCCATCACTGCCCGCGCGGCCGCATTCTGGACCAACTGCAGTCCTCGGGTGCATCTCAAGGGAAACCCCATGTAAAGAGCATTACAGTAATCCAGACGAGACGTCACCAGTGCATGAGTGACTGTGCGAAGGGCATCCAGGTCCAATAGGGGGCACAATTGGCGCACCAGGCGAACCTGGTGGAACGCCCCCTTGCCACGGCTGCCACATGGTCATCCATAGACAGCCGGGCATCTAGGAGGACGCCCAAATTGCGCGCCCACTCCACGGGGGCCAGTTGCTCGCCCCCAATGGCCAGCGCTGGAGTCAGCTGGTTGAACCGAGAGGCCGGTAGCCACAGCCACTCTGTCTTGGAGGGGTTGAGTTTAAGTCTGTTGCCTCCCATCCAGACCTGTACGGCTTCCAAACACCGGGGCATCATGTCAACGGCCTCGTTGGGGTGGTTCGGGGTGGAAATGTACAGCTGAGTATCGTCAGAATACAGGTGGTATCCCACCCCAAAGCCACTGATGATCTCACCCAGCGGTTTCATATATGTGTTGAAAAGGAGAGGCGAGAGGACCGACCCCTGTGGCACCCCACAAGTGAGTAGCCTCAGGGTCGACCTCTGCTCCCCTGCCAACACACATTGCGTCCGGTCATAGAGGTAGGAGCAGAACCACCGTAAAACGGTGCCCCTTACCCCCAACCCTCCAGCCGGCGCAGTAGGATACCATGGTTGATGGTATCGAAAGCCGCCGAGAGGTCTAACAGAACCAGGATAGAGGAACAACCCCTATCCTTGGCTCTCCAGAGATCATCAACCAACGTGACCAAGGCTGTTTCCGTGCTGTGCCCGGGTTGGAAGCCTGACTGGCGCGGGTCTAGATAGTCAGTTTCCTCCAGGTGATGTGGGAACTGCGTAGCCACCACACTCTCTACAACCTTCGCTAAAAATGGAAGGTTGGAGACCGGACGATAATTAGCTAGCTCAGTTGGGTCCAGGGAAGGCTTCTTGAGTAAGGGCCTCACAACCGCCTCTTTCAAGGAGGCTGGTAGGAACCCCTCACTCAATGAAGCGTTCACCAGTCCCAAGAGCCAGCCTCGTGTGACCTCCCAGGATGCCAGTACAAGCCAGGAGGGACATGGGTCCAATAAACATGTGGTGGCTCGCAGTCGCCCACGCAACCTGTTCAAATCATTGGAGGCGACAGAGTCAAACTCCTCCCAAAATGGTCTCTCAAGACTGGCCTTGGACGTCTCCCCTGGATCACTGAGGGAGACCCATTCCCTCCAGATCTGAGCAATTTTATCCTGCAGATATTCTCCAAATTCCTCTGCCCTGCCCTGCAATGGGGCTTCCCGCGGCCTCTGTGATAGAAGGGAGCGGGTCACCCGAAACAGGGCAGCAGGGCGGTTGTCTGCAGATGCAATGAGAGCGGCACAATATCGACGTTTGGCCACCCTCAATGCCACAAGGTATGTCCTTAAATAGGCTCTTACCTGTGTTCGGTCAGATTCGGAACGAGAGGATCTCCATCTGCTCTCTAGGCGTCTCTTATGGCGTTTCATCACCCTCAGCTCCTCGGTAAACCAAGGGGCCAGGGTGGTTCTTTGCCACAGGAGAGGCCACAGAGGCGCAACCCGGACTAGGGCCCCGGCGGCCGCACTATTCCATGCGGCCACCAGGTCCTCCGTCTGGGAGCGGGTCAGGTCGACAGGAAGTGGCCCAAGCTCCGTCTGGAACCTTTCCGGTTCCATCAGGTGCCATCAGGTGCCTGGGGCGGAACCATCTAGGACATTCTGGTTCCGCTTCCCCGCGGTGGGGGGTAGTACCAGGGAAGTCAAGTATATACAGTATTTTTACAATGTCACTCTTCAGAATTCTCAGTGGTAGCCAAAGATGAGCTAATTCTAGGTTTGCACTATTCTTGACTTCTCTTAGAGCTTTTTTTTTTTTTAAAAAAATACTTTTTTACAGGATAACTCGAATTTCATTAAACATAGGACATTTTAGCCAGCCCCAATGCTTCCTAAACTTTGAAAAGGTTGGCATAGTCTCCCTGATGGGTTTAAGCTGATGCAACTTCAAATTTGTCAGTGGGAAACAACATTGTTTTGCATGGATTTAATTGTATGGCTGCAATTGTCATGCCAGCCATTAGAAGTATCTGGAGTTGCAGTTCAATCAAATTTTAAGTGAGTTGCTAAAATTCTTACATTGCCCATGTAATCAGATACTAGACAATGCTATTCACTCTGATTACTGAAGGATATTCAGATTGTGATTCATTCTGGTCATCAGGGGTCATCGGAGTCACTGCTGGAGTGACACTTGGTAGTTGTGTCCAAGTAGGGGCTTTGGAAAAGAATTAGAATTTGGGTATGTTATTTCAACAGGATTCCCACTAATGAGTTCAGATTCTTATCTGAAGGCATGAGGCTTGCTGTTTCTAAGGCATACACTTCTGTGGTTTGAAGAGGCAAGGGTTCCAATTGTTCTTTTTCTATACCTGCAAAAGCATGCTGATAAAGGCAATAAGACAAAGTTAAAGGGATGGTCATGATTTGAATGAATTACTTGAACAAGATTCAAGCCAGCATCTTTAAAATTCCTCTGTGCCATTTGCATAATTGATATATTCATGACTGTCATACTTTTTTTTTACAGCTGGATCATGTCACAACTCCATATTCCACTAAAAGCTGGGCTGCATTGCACCCTGGATAGCACCCAGGGTGTCTGATATAAGCAGACCACTCGTTGTTCTCTTTAAATTTCATCCAAGCTTATCTAAGTGCCAGAGGATTTTCGAATTTAATGGCTGTGAAATGAGTGGTTATAGCCATTCCCAGGCATCGATCAATCTATGCTAGGCCACATAGATTAGAGTGTCTACATGGCTTATTGATTAGCAGATATTTGAGGAGAGAATAGTTTAGTATTGCCCATGTGGCTCTATTCAATTCTTTCTCCTCTTGCTTTAAAACTATTCGGTTATTCAAAACCATCCAAAATCAATCTTTCCATGACTGAATAAAAGAGGCATTATCACAGTAACACTTAAAACATTTCTACCAAGGGATATAGGGAGATTTACTAGGCTTGTTTGTTTCAGCAAAAATGGAATCCATTTGGTTTATGTGTTCAGTTTACAGGGTGAGGACCAATTTTATGGGGAGTTAGATGCGAGGGAATTAACAGCAAACACACTGCTACAGTTTTCAGAATTTGTTGTGAAATACCAACACTACTGTCAAAAATAGCCAAAAGGAGGATTTTGCATTTGGTTTAGATGCAAAGATGTTGATTATTTTGTATTAAAGAGGTTTTTTTAAAAAAAAACCAAGCAATTACTGTTCTATTGGTCTGTTGTCTTGAATAGAAGTCCCCAAAGATGAAAAAAGAAAAAAAAGAAAGAAAAGGGAACAAAAAGAACCCTGACATTATTTTAACCTAACTCCTATCCCTAAAATTGCCTTCCCTTCATTACTCAAATTTTATAGGGAATCAATATGACAGTGTTATGTGTTGCTTTGGTTTGTATCTGTGAATTTGAATTCTAAAATACAGCTGCAACACTCGGCTGTCTAGCGTAGTCAGGTAAAACATTATTCAGTCTTTAAAAAACTTCTTTGTACTTAATTAAAAGCTGCTTGTTTGCTAATTCTGCCATTATTACTTCCATGTCTATCTGTCTGTCTGTGTAGGAGAAGAACAGGCAGAGTTGGGGGAAGGGGCAAATTAAGGGGCTTCATCAGCTTAGAGTCACTATATTGCCACAACACAAATGGTCCAAGTTCAACCCTTCTTGGGTTCAGTTGACACTTACCTGGTGCCAATTTATATTGAACTTTAGTTGATTAAATTTCTGTGTATAGGTTTGAGCAATAAATATTTGAATTGCAATTTAACTTATGATGCTGATTCTCTCTGTTTGTCTATCTGTCTCTCTGTCTCTCTCTCTCTCTCTCTCTAGCCCTCCCTACCCCCACATATGCATATGCATTATTATTCATTTTAATAGCAATAGTAATAACAAATACAAACTAGGACAAATGATGTGAAAAAGAGAAAAATAGCAGAAAAGCTAAAAATGCAATCAGAGAAAAATTATAGAAGAAATTAGAAAAAAAAGAGAAAGATATAGAGATACAGAGAAATATCTTCCAATATTCTTGACAGCAGTTATAAGTACCTTGTTTCCCTGAAAATAAGACCTCCCTGGATAATAAGCCCAATTGGGCTTTTGAGCGCATGCACTAAAATAATCCCTCCCCAAAAATATTGCAACACAGCAGCAGCCATGAGGTGCCCACATTCACTGTTTCTTGCACCTCAAAAATAATAAGACCTTTTTGAAAATAAGGCCAAGCACTTTTTCGAGGGTCAAAAGAAATTAAGACCCTGTCTTATTTTCAGGGAAACACGATACAATTATATTTTCTATCTTTCTTTCTAAGGTTACATCATAACACTCTTCTTTCTATAATAATTATCAAATTCATAAATCACCAATTCATTTTTTTAAATTTTTATGCAAAAAGTCCAAAAATAGTTTGCAGTCATGAATAAATACAGATATTGCCCTTTCTCTAATCAAATAACTCAGTTTGTCCATCTCAGCAGGATTTGTTAATTTCAGCATGATTTGACAGTACCCACCATGAAGGAATGCCAAATCTTTCCATCTTTGTGCATATAATTATCTTGCAACAGTGATTATATATGTGAATAATCTTCCATGGATGTTTCTATATCAATCTGAACTTGGATTTTTGTGATGAATAGCTTTTAAATTGCCTTATACTGTCTGTCCTAATTATACCATTGCCTGTTTCTGTTCATATGGGAGAGAAGTCTCTCTTTTTACTGATTTCATTTTTAATTGCAAAATAGCACTATTTTCTTATGAAAAGAAAATAACGATGCAGGCAATTAAAGTTCTCACTACCATGAAGGAACAAAAGCTGACACCAGGGAAATTGAGAATGTCTATATAACCACAGGGAAATATGCTATTGATCACTGATTTCCAGGCTCAATCAATAGGGAACTATAAAAAAGCTTGAGTTGCAAACTGTAACTTCATGGAAATATTGGAATGCTGAATGAAGTATATTTGGGAGTAAGCAACCTTAATAGTAGAGTTCTACATTGAAGAAACTGACCATCTTGAAGCTTCAATTCATTCAGAACATAGTGGCATGAGTCATTGTTGGCCTGTAACGGAATTCCAGCTGGTGGGGACCAGGAAAAGAGTCTTTTGGGTCATGGCTTCTCCCCTTTGGAACTTCTTGTCCCCCAAGGTGAGATTATTCCCACATCCTGACCTGAAGATCAGGTTTCTTCCAGCCATTGTAAGGCCCCAATGGGGAACAAATCACATTGGAAGTGGTTGATGGATTAACCCACCCACCCACTACAAATCCTGCTCACTCTGTCCCCATATTTTAATTATAATTTTTATTGTTATAGATTTTTTTTTTACTGTTTCATTGCTTTTAATATTGTAAGCTGCCCACAGTTTCCTCAAGATGAAATGGACAGCAAATGAATATTGAATAAATAAAATTATGGGCATTATTTGTTTTGCTCATGTAACACCTCTACAAGCTACCCTGGCTTCCAATACATCTCTTGAGGGTATCTACTGACCCCACATGTTCAGACACAAGAGAGGACATTCTGGGATTCTTTAGAAATATCCTGAATCTTAACACCCTTCTTAATATTTAAGAACTTTTACTTTAGCAAGATCTTATAAACTACTATGACTTGTTTTGCCTTAAATTTAGAACTAAAAGTGATGTGTGAATGTCTTCCTTTCCCTTGAAAGAGCTTGTTGATGGAAAGATTTGGCATTCCTTCATGGTGGGTACTGCCATGCTTTGGCTTGACAGGACCCTTCAAAGATCACACTGGCCATCATTATGCTTCTATTTTAAAGGCCCAAACCTCTTTCAGTGGGTTCTGGAAAATCTATTTTGATTGAGGAGTAGTAGTTTGATTGAGAATCAACCTTCAGGCTGGATGCAGATCTCTGAAGCTTTTGGTGTGATCACTTGGAGGTGATCTTTCCTCACTTTCTACATTTTACTCACTCCTCTTGACCATCCAAAATCATTGCCACTGCTGATTTTCTGAAGCTCATTTTATTTTTTTCCTGCAAAATCCAAAGCTCTCAGAATCTAGTCCTCACTGCTATATTAAGAACACTTAGTGGCCCTGAGATTTCTTTAGGAATATTCAAGAATCAAACTTTTTCCTACATATCATTTTAATCCTGGAATCAAACCAGTGGAAAAGACAGGGTCACTGATGGTCTAATCTTGTTATTATTTAGTTACTAGTTCTGACGGGACTGAGACCAATAGTGGGGATGTAACAGCAGAAGGGAGAAGGGGTAGACAAATGGAAAGGGTGTGAGAAACTAGAGATCCATTTTTTTCTCTTACTAATTTCAAAATCCATTATCACTGGTATAAAAGATAATTTATATATTTGCATGTGCAATTGCATATATGCAAGTGTATAATATGTATAGGTACATAGGTATACTACCGAGTATAATATTTTGGGACAAAAATCATCCCCAAATCTTTCTTCATGTTTAAAAAATCTTGAACATAGTTAATTCTCAATTCTATTTCTTTACTTAAAAGAAAATGAAACAAAAGATTGGAAAATTAACTTCTCAATGTCTACAAGAAACAACTTTTCTTTTGTCCCATCATCTTGACATTGTAACGCAAGCACTTTCTGCTGTTAAAATGTCATCAGAATGATAAATTTTTATGGCCAAATGATGTCATTGGGTAAGTCTAGGGAGACTAGACTATGGTGTCAAAGAAAAACAAAGCAATGTCAGCATCTGCCTACTGGGATTTCGGGCCAATCTAAACATAATAATGCAGGTGCATTGCAAATGAATGTAGGGCAACAATAGCAATGGTATGTTCTGGAGGTGGGAGGGGGGAATTACTTTTTTAATTTAATTTTTAAGAAACATACTATAGAGTGTTTTGGGTTTTCTTTTTTTAGATAAAAGCAAATAAGGCTGAAAACAGCCATAGCCGTATTATTAAGCTAAGTGTTGTTAGCTAAGATATTAATGACAATGCACACCAAATGTTCTGTTATCACAGTAGGTTGCAAACCTATATTATGCCTTTATCTGTTACTAATGAATTTTCATTTTAATAACTCAAATGGTATTCCACCAGGAGAGTGTGAACATGTCTTGTTCAAATGAAAAAGGTGTATAAGAGAAACAATATGCTATGAACGTGTGAACTTGCTGGTCTAAAAGGGGGGGAAATCATTTGTAATCTGGGATATACTTTATCATATTTTTTGACTCAGCCTTCCATCCTTCCGAGGTCGGTAAAATGAGGACTCAGATTGTTGGGGGCAATATGTTGACTCTGTAAACCGGCCAGAGAGTGTTGTAAAGCACTATGAAGGGTATGTAAGTCTAAGTGCTATTGCTATTTATCACATTTATATAGCCATCCATCTCACAATAAAGTTATCCTAGGCAGCTAAAAATAAAGACAATCATAAAAAGGATGAATGGGATGAATATACGTAATTTTATATACCTATAAAAAGGATGAACATATGTATCCTGGGACACGTATATTCGCCTTCATTCCTGACAATCATAAAATCCAAATGTTAAAAGCAACAACTAAAAGAAATCAACAAGAAGAAGACACAAAGAAACTAAGACTATGTTCCAATTCAGAATAAACCTGATTTTTAACCTAGATTGTGATGTTTTAGAAAGGCACTTAAACAGGGGTTCCTTTTTTACCCCTGTATGTCTCTGTTTCAAAACTCTGCTGTAGAGCTTGTTGTGTTTCTCTGCTAAAGGAGCAGGAGAGTGTGCTGTGTGCTTAAATGGGGTAAGGGTGGGGCAATTGTTTCAATGGCTATAACCTTCTAGATTGTGCAGATACAGAGAAAGATTAATATGCATTATAGTCAGTGTTGTAAGCAGGATTGCCATATCTTCCTATTTTGCCAGCTTTGATATCTGTGTAAATTGATTAGCATATTAAACTGAGTCAATGGAGAGTTTAAGAATGGTTGAAACGCTCTAGTAAAATGGTGCTGGAAAGATATCATATATTACTGAGCAGTGATTGCTTACAATGAAAAGGATTGTGAAACCTGAACTCTGTGCATTATTTTGTGTGAAATTTAGCATGTTGTGTCATCTCATAGTGGAAAGTCTAACATTGATGTTCATCATATTCTGGTAGAAATGTTTTTTTTTAATATCTTAAGAGTTCTTTAATAACTCCATTCATTATCATGCAGGTTCAGAAGCTTTACACTAATTTCCATGAAATATGGTAGGTTTCATTCTCGTCTTAATTCTTCTGACAAAATCAAAATGATCTATTGGTGCCATTAGATATTAGGTTGTCCCTGCTAGATATTTGGAATGGTTCTACTTCCCCAAATAAGATTCTGAATTCTGAAATAAGCAAGGATGAACTATTCCCTGAACCAGGACTTAGTGAACAGAATGGGTCAGGTTTGACTTCCTGTTTATCTCAGATTTCTTTTGGAATAAGGCAATATTCTGATAGTCATTTACCAGTTTTAATGGAAGACTCTCTAAATTTATGGATATCCTGAATATGTGTGATATCTAAGAGAACGTTTAGTTCCAATCATTTTTGCTCATCTGGTACATTCTGGCAGAGTGGGTGCACTAGAGGACACCTCTATTAAATGTTGCTATCTTGCAGGATAGAGTAAGTATGCCTTCTTTGTAGCTCCCACCCTTTGCAACCACATCTATCCCAGAGATGTGGAAGCTACTTTATCTCCCAGGGTTATGGAAAGCTCTTAAAACTTGGCTTTGGTCCCAGGGGCCTGTCATCTATAATAAATTTAAATAACAATAAAGGCAATATGTTTAGGTGAACTATTGCCTGTGTCCTTGGATTGCACTGGCCTCTTCATGCTGACGGATTGGTTTCCAATCTTTCCTGGAATATTACTGGCTAAAAAAACCAAAGTCCTTGAATGCCTCTTTTATGATATATATTTCTACGTTCGATTTTTGTACAGCTCTATCATATATAATAATTAGTCAGTTTCTGACTAATTCAGTTAACATATATCAAGTATAAAGCACTTTGTACAAGTAGCTTTACTAATGAGTGCTCATATATCAAGGCCAAAGTTACACTGTCTTTCATATTTAGAACTTTAGAACTTTAGAACTTTTAGAACTCATCACTAACTAAACAAGAGCCTTGGTGGCGCAGTGGTTAGAATGTAGAATTGCAGGCTGACTTTGCTTTGCCACAGGAGTTCAATCTTGAGGGGCTCAAGGTTGAATCAGCCTTCAATCCAGTGGTGGGTTCCAGATCACATTGCAACCGGTACGCTGCAACAGGGCCCGGCATCCACCATGTGAATGTGCGCAGCACGCGCATAGCGTGTGATGTGTACTTACTGCCCACGATGCTCCAGCTGCTCAGCGGAACATTGTGCAGGTGCCATACACTCCGTGTGTATGCGTGAAAGCCCCAATTGGCTCAAATAGTGGTAAGGAAAGCAGGCGGGCAGGCGGGCCCTCTGGAGCACCATATTGGAACGGTACCTGGTGCTCCCAGCAGACATCGGTACACCCATACCAGGACATACTGGCCGTATCCCACCACTGCTTCCATCCTTCTGAGGTTGGTTAAATGAGGACCCAGATTGTTGGAGGCAAGATTCTGATTCTGTAAACCACTTAGAGAGGGCTATAAACACCGTGAAGCAGTATATAAGTCTAATTGCTATTGTTATTGCTAACTGCTAGAGTTAACTAAGCTATTGCTAGAATTAACTAAATTTCTTATCCTGTTGTACTTAAAAATCTCAAACTAATATTTGATTGCTCTCCACTTCCATTTCTTCCATTCTCCCCCACCCCACCCCACCCCACATAATCTTTATCTAAGGGACAGGCCCTTAGATTAAAAGTAAAGTTCGAATTATGTTACTAGGAAAGCTTGTGGGGAGAACTGGGTAACTAAGGGAAGGAATGGTGGACATTAACAACCAAGAGCTGAGGAAGACCTTTGGAAACAACATCTCAGGCCAGACTACAAGAAGGCCAGCATGAAGAGATTCAAATCAGTCAGACACCATCTCAATAAACTCATTAATAATGAGAACTGGAGATTTATCAGTTTCCAAATTCTGAACCTTATTTCTAGTCCCAACTTCAAAAACTATTTATAGAAGATTCTGGAATTTTTGCTTCTTTTTTTTGTGTTTGCCAACTACTGTAGGCCATTATCTATGTATCTATCTATCTATCTATCTATCTATCTATCTATCTATCTATCTATCTATCTATCTATTTATCTATCATCCATCCATCCATCCATCCATCCATCCATCCATCCATCCATCCATCCATGCAGCTCTTGGATTCAAGCAAATAAAAGAGAAATTTTATACATGTTACAAACCAGGATCACACCTGCTTTGTTTCTGAGATCAGCTAACAGCAATTTATTGTTGCTCCTTGCTTTTTATTTGTGTCTGAATCAGTCTTCATTCCTGATGGTAACATGAATAATGTCTGCAGTTTTCTTAAGAGTGGGTACTCTCTCTTTGCTAGGCTTTGTGCCTAAGATGAGACTAGAACTCACAGTATCCTGCTGTTTAGCCTAGTGCTTTAACTATAATATCAAACTGGTTTCTGGTGCTACCTAGAGAGGATTAATATTATTTTGGGACATTAAAAAGGAACCACTAGCATTGAAAGAAAAGAGATAGTTCTGGCATTCAGAGGACAGGATGAAATAGACAATGATGTTTTTGTTTACATTAGTGTGAACTGAGGTGTTTGTTTACAGTAACAATTTCTTTTTACAAAGACAAAGCTGAGCAACTACAGATTGTAGTTGTTTACTTACACTTTACCAGGTCTTATTGAATTAGTAAAATGACCTAAGATTTTATTTTCCTGAAGAAAGAACTTTGGAAGTGGAGATGAAGAACATTGGGTGAAAATAGAAAATTGCTCTAGTTTAAAATCTTTAAACTTTACCTTTAAAGCAAATGCATTTTGTTCATATTAAGTTAAGTGGTTGGGAACTGAATTCTTTTGCAGTAGTAAAGGCAAGCCTGCATGGTAAGTGCTGGCAGCTATATCCTGTGCTCGTAACCTGGATGATATCCAGTCGAATTTGCTTGTATTATGTTCTATTAATACCAGACTGTCATAACTAATGGATCCAACCCAAAGTGTCATTCTCCATAGAATTACAGCCAATGAGCAGTCTGTTGAAAAGAACTTCAAAAGTGGATATTGACAACGAGAAAAGATATGATATACTGGTACTTCTTTTATGTATGGTCTAATCTGAGCATACTTAAATCTAAGACAAATCAGCAAAGCAGGGAGAAAAAGAAAAAGAAACAGGAAAGGAGAAAAATCGTTACCTCTTCTTTTCTATTTTTTTTTTTACATGCAAAGCCTTATTAACTTTACAAGATAAAGCAATATATTAAAACTAAAATGAAATAAACATTTCCTTTTTCGTTTTGTTTTTTGAAGGCTGATATAACAGAATTCTTTCTAGAATCTTGGAAAGAAAGAAGGAAATGCCAATATTTCAGTGCCCAAGCAATTCATCATCTTTTAATTCCTATTTGACCTGTTAAGCTATCTGGAAATCTAGATTCATATATGCTGACGATAGGCTTGTAAATTATACACACATGCCTGTTTTATTGTCTGTTGCGGTTTTCCTTGGACTCATGATAAATAGGATGCCATGTTCCTACAAGCTTTACTAAATTACCAAGAAGCCCAGAAACTATAATTAATTTAATCTATTTACCTAGCTTTCCTATTTCTTGTCTCTTCCTTCTGCTCTCTCCATTTCTTTGTATTCTTATATTAGGTTACTGACATAGAAAATGCCTGATATTTTTTTTTCTACTTGGGGGCCAGTGGGTGGAACCCTGTGCTGGTAAATATGAAATGTTATTTCTGCTGCTATAATGCATGTGTTTGTAACCATTCCATGATATACATCAGTAGCCTGTTGTGATTCAAGTAGGAGTTATTTACGAGGCCCCATGTGCTGTGCTGGCTCTGCTTATAACATGATTTGTATCACCCTCCAGTTTTTTGTTATTAAGTGGGAGTTGAGAGTTAGAGATCAGTTCTTGTTAAATAAAAAGTGACACCATTGGAAATCACTAATGTATGGGCAAATCCAGATTGTCCTCCTTTTATCAAAATGATTAAAGCATTATTGTGCCATTGTGCTGCACACCCTGCCCTAAAAGACCAATACATATATTGGGGCTATAGCCACAAATCCATCCCAATTCCTTACGGTGAGTTCAAGTTCAGCATATTTAAGTTAAAGTGTTACTATTAACAATTTGCTAAAGTGGGCTGACATACATTACCTTGACACATCCATGCATAAAAATGGCCAGCAAGGGATCTGAACAGTATACATGTGTAGTCTCTGGAAGCTTACTGAGTTTTCAAATAGATGAAGGGCCACCAAAACTAAAGAGTCAGTGTGATAAAATGTTATGAAGGTAATGAAGGTGTCAACTCACAAAGCATCCCTGGCCTGCTCTCGAGTTGCCATAGGCAGGGGGGGGGGGGGAATTGTCAGAGCAGCACAGCAGCCACAACCAGAAGCACATTCCACACATACCTTTCTCAAGGCTGTATCCTAGGTTACCAGCAACAGCTGAAGGGGTGTGATGTGATCTCTACAGCCGTGAAAGTGCTCCATTGGAGAATGTGATTTATGACACACCCTGGGGGGGGGAGGGGTAGAAACAGGCTCATAATTTAGCTGTAAATTATGTGAGGTCAGAGATGGCTTAACTTGGGTGCTGCCAACATGTTGCTTCTAATAAATAACTGGATTTCTTTTGAAGCTTGGCTCGAGGCTCATGATTTAATTAGGGCCAGAAGGTATTAGATAAAAATCCAGGTCCACATTCAGCCAAAGAGGTGGTTTTGAATCAATAAGTCATACTCAGCCCAACAGATTTCACAGGGTTGTTGGATGAAAGAATGGGAAGAGGAACATTATGTACCCAACCCTGAGCTAGTGATTGAAAAAAAAAACATGACGTAATCCTAATAGAATAGTTCTCAGTAGGTGAATCTCCACAACTTTCTCTCTTTTACGTAGACTAAACATTTGAAGTAAATTTGAAATTCATACTTGGTCAAAAGATTTGAAGATTTCTGAGGGTACACTTCCATCAATCTACCCCAAATCTTGATGAAATTCATGACATTTCTAACAGGTGGCAAGTTAATTTCTCTATAACAAGCCATTTATTATACATAAAAGATTTAATATCCTTGACAGCTCCCAAATCCCTATTTTGGTGAAAATGCAGTAATTTTTCCCCTGAAGCATGCAAAAGTGTTTGATACAGTGTCTCATAAAAAAAAAGAATTCATATTTGCTTGACCTTCAAATGGGTCATTAGCTAAAAAACATTTTTAAAAAGGTAATGGCTATCGGGTGTAATTCCCTCTGAAAATGAAAATAAAATGAAAAGCACTTACATCTTTGTTTTTCCCACTCTGAGGATGAAAGATGTAACCTGAGCATCAATGCACTATCTGAAAACTAGAAAGCAATTAGGATATTTCAGCTGACTCTCTCAATTTTTTGTCTCCCAGCAGCCAACTTTTGACTCAGTTGTTTATAAATACTGGCTGCTCTTTAGGCCTTTGGGTCTATTTTATCGATTACAGGCACATTTAAAAACGATTAACAGTCTGATGGGGAAAACTAGTAGTGTTCATTCAATCCACAGATTGAATCTGAAAGTATGCACTTACAAAGTACCTCTTTTCTCTTTATCTATTACAATTCTGATAATGCAACTATGCTAAATGTCATTGGGAAGGGTGCCAGTCTGAATAGTCCAAGAAAGAGGCAATAGAATTAAATGATGGCTTTAAAAGGATAGCCTATTCTTTAGATGTCACTGCATGAATAATATCCACTGGGTTTATTATAAATCAATTGGCAGAAGAATTAATGGAAACAAGTGAATTTAGAAAATAGGCAGGTCATTCGGAATTGCAGGAAGAGTCTTGATGTCTTTTGAGCATGACTTAGGGAAAGAGAAGGTGATAGAGGAGAAACTGATATTAACAGAAATAAGCAAGCAAAAACAAACATCAATATTTCTGCTGCAGTTGTACAAATGGAATGTTTTAAGATTGGTCAAAAAATTGGTAAGGGTTAAGTTTTTGCTGTCACATTGAGTTCAAGTCCACATGACAAAACAGATATTCCTAGGCAGGGTGTTGCTGCTGATCATTTTTTGGTTGTTTATTTAGGGGAGAGGTGGCAACAGTAAGGAACTGGAGTATATTTTTTGTTTTTATACTTTTTTCCACATCATCCTTGTTTATATTTTCTTCCATCTTCCATTGTTGTTGATCAGAAGCAAGAAGTCCCATCCTCAATCCTTGGCTTGTGGGGTTCTACAAGAGTTCAAGATTCTTTCTGGTATTGTGTAACATCTCCATGAAGCTTCCGGGGAGGTTATCTGCCATCATGGTGTGTAGTATTTTCAGTATGCTGATGATATTCAGTTATATATAGGGGTGGGATTCTACCAGTTTGGACCGGTTTGGGCAAACTGGTTGCTCTGATGATCAGCTGGGACTGAACCGATTCACTCTGACAATCAGCTAGGCCTGCCCACCTGTCCCTGTTCTATCTTGTCCTTTATTTTCTGCTTTCTAGCTCATCTCAATCATGCAGCACAGGTGATTCCCCGCCCCTCCCTCACCATTTTACTTATCATTGCTGACTTGGAAGTTAAACAGCTGAGCTTCTAAATGCTCAATTTTCAGCGCTGTGCACATGCACAAAGCATGCATGTGTGCAAAGCATTCTCTCACCAAACTGGTTGTTAAACCAGCAGCATCCCACCACTGGTTATTTATCTCTGCCCCAGACAAACTAAGGAATGTGTCTTGGTTTCAGGAAGATGTGGGGGTTTAGATATGGAACTAAAAGCAACTGCTCAGTTTTAATGTCAGGCTTCTCAGGTACACAAGACAGAATATGACTAGAAGAACTATTTCTACTTTATTGTAAAGCTACATTAACAGAATCTTGCAAATCTGAAAGTACAAACTTCCCATCCTACTTTTAACTGTTTGATCCACTAGGTTCACTCCTTGCTTAATTTCTTTCTCGGATGATTGAGCCACTGGAGGCTCTTTTTCTTTTCTTGGATCATTTTTTAGGCAGCATCTCTTTCTCTTTCCCCAAGACCATTTACAGATTCCATTGCATAGCAGGAATTAGTGGTTTTGGATTTTGGGACTTTCTTCTTTTGGAGACTGTTAGATATTAGCATATATCGTAGTAAGTCTCCCCTCTGGTCCGCTGCTACAGCGGGAAACAGGTATCGTTCTGATTGGTCGAGGGGCGTACCTGATCCCTATAAAAGGGGAACCAAAGAGGACACAAGCCCCGACTACGAGAATCCCGAGTTCGAGGACAGTCACATGATGCAGAGCAGTCACTTGAGGCCTGGGGGGAGACCCGGATTCCGTTTGCCGCCCTGCGCAAGTTGCGGAGGGAATCACCCCAGGTCTATTTGTAGGTTCAGGAACGTTGTTTGTTCGCAATGCAACAAACTTGGGCACATCGCACGAGTGTGCCGGAGCGGAGTCCCTGCCTCACGGCAGCCACCCATGTACCGCCAACAGAAGCCCAACCCAGGGGCTTGGCGAAATCAAAAAGGGCGCCCAGAGAGAAATCCACAAGTGTTTACCCAGAGAGACAATTTCCAAAGAGCTGAACGAGCGTATCCCCAGAGAGATTACTCACAAGGAGCTGAGCGAGCGTATCCCCAGAGAGAATATACACAAAGAGCTGAAAGAGCGTTCTATCAAGACGCTCAACGAGAGTATTTTCAGGATGTAGACGATGAGATAGAGTTGACCCAGAGAGAGGAGTTGCGAACGTATCTCACCACAATACATCAGGTCCGCCCTAAGCGGCCAAAAAGGCTGAGAGTCACAGTCCTCTTGGAGGGCTCACCTTGCGAGCTAGAAGTTGACACAGGATCAACCCTGACGATTATTTCATGGGCATCCATGAAACAGGCTATCCCTAGCCTCAGGAAGAGCCAACTACGCGCTCCAGACGTCCTGCTACGAGATTACCAGGGGAACCAAGTCCCCATCGTGGGCCAAGGCACATTCCAAATCCGTTTCAAGGACATCAAAGCCCAGCTGCCTGTGACCATCACCAGCGCGCCATTACAGAACCTTCTGGGACTTGATTGGTTTGAAGCCCTGGGGTTAGAAGTCACCGGAATCAACGCCGTGAGAAACAGCAGCGCTGAACAGATTTTTAAGGAGTTCGAGGATGTGTTCAGCCCCGGTCTTGGTAAGTATGTGGGTAAACCGATATCATTCAATTTAGACCCCAAAGTGGCGCCAATCCGACTTAAACCGAGACGAGTGCCCTTTGCACTCCGCCCAAAAATAGATAAGGAAATAGATAAGTTAGTGGAGCAAGGAATCCTTGAGCCGGTGGATCACGCGCGCTGGGAAACACCCATTGACTGTTTGGACTCTGGACCGGTTTCTTCATATGACGTTGCAAGGTTCTCCTCTAAAGACAATGTAATAAAGCAAGTTCAAACTTGGGTTTGGAGGGGGTGGCCGAAAGGAAACGTGGGCCCGGAATTCAAAATGTTTTGGTCAAAACGGGACGAACTCTCAGTGTTACAAGGTTGTTTATTGTGGGGGGATCGAGTTGTTATTCCGTATGTTTTACGTAGGAATGTATTAGATGCTTTACATGTGGGTCATCCGGGGATTGTTAGAATGAAGGCGTTAGCAAGAAGCTACGTTTGGTGGCCAAACATGGACAAAGAAATAGAGGAGTGGGTTGCCACTTGCAACCCATGCCAGGAATTGAGACCAGCACCCCCGGAAGCACCCGCCACAGAATGGGAGAAACCTAAAGCACCCTGGTCGCGAATACACATCGACTTCGCAGGGCCATTCCAAGGTCAGACTTTCCTTATAGTTGTGGATGCATACTCAAAATGGCTAGATGTAGTCCTAATGACTTCAACCACGGCAGAGGCAGTCATTAAGGTTCTACGGCGACTTTTCGCCACTCATGGCCTGCCCGACCTCCTAGTCTCCGATAACGGGCCCCAATTCACGGCCATGCATTTCGAAACGTTTTTAGCAGGTCAGGGAATTCGGCATGCCCTCGTCGCGCCATTCCATCCGGCATCAAATGGACAGGAGGAGAGAATGGTGCGATTCGCAAAAGAGGCCCTCGCTAGGATGGGTCCAGGTGATTGGCAAACACGCATTGACCATTACCTCCTAATTCAGCATATTACCCCAAGCGCAACGACGGGTAGGAGTCCCGCTGAACTACTCATGGGCCGCCGTCTACGGTCTCACCTGGACCGTCTTCACCCAAATTACTCTGCCACAGCTCCCCCAGACTCCACAAGCAAAATTCGGTCTTTCAGCATAGGGGATTCAGTATACGCCCACAACTATGCAGGGGGAACATTGTGGATGCCGGCAAAGGTCATTGGCATCACGGGTCCACGATCGTATTTGCTGGAACTAGAAGATGGGCGGAACTGGAAAAGGCACTTCGATCAACTTCGGGGTCACCTAGCACACTCAGACCTTCGAAACGAAGACGAGATTTCCCTGCCTACAGAAAGTCAGCCACGCGAGAGCCCCATCATAGAAAACTACGACACCTGCGAACCAAGCTTGGAACAAGGAAACACGCACGAAGCAGAGCAAACCCCAGACAACGCAACCGAGCAGACTCCAGAACGCCTTAGCAACGAAGGCACAAAACCTCCCGAACGTGAAACAGGAAAAGCACCCGATCCTGCAACCACTTCTAACCAACCCGAACTACGACGCTCCTCCCGAGCAAGACAAACACCAACATACCTAAAAGACTATGTTACCTACCGCAACGTTCCATCTAGGAGGGGAGGGGTGTTAGATATTAGCATATATCGTAGTAAGTCTCCCCTCTGGTCCGCTGCTACAGCGGGAAACAGGTATTGTTCTGATTGGTCGAGGGGCGTACCCGATCCCTATAAAAGGGGAACCCTCCGACCACAGAGCAAGCTGGATCACTACTACTACTAATAAAGAGCTGTTAAGTCACTTCGTGTCCGCAGTCTGTTCTCTCGTTGCCCAGATCTAACAGAGACTTACCACTTTCAAGCTATATGTGGTTGCACTACCCCCAAATAGACTCAATGTGCAATTTAGACATCTTTCTGGTGTTATTACTTCTGGTTGAAGAACAGATGAGTTATGACTTGGAAGGTCTCTGTGTGACTTTTTTACTGTGAACCAGTTGCACTATATTGGGAGGCTTTATTCTCAGGCACTCACACTTTGGTCACCTCCCATATAATTCCTGTAACATGCAGTACATGCTCTTGTAGATTGTCTAGAATCTGCAGGTATTTTAAAATATGATGGTACAAACAGCTAGGTGTGTTCCTCATACAGCACACACTACACTTGTGCCTCATGAGCTGCAATGGTTGCCAGTTTCTTTCAGATTCAATTTAAGGTGCTAATAGTGATCTCTAGAGCCATACCTGGAATGTGACTGAGTTATGGGGGGGGGGGAGCTGCATTTTCCCAATTATATTTACTCATCCCCTCAGATCTGGTAGGAAAGGTATACTATGGGTTTCATCTATTACACAATATCATTTAATGGGTTCCAGAAACAGAGCTTTTCTGGGACATTTCTGAAAACTTGTTTTTGCCTTCAGGCTTGGGGATTTGGCTGTGGTATGGAATTGAAATGATGGTTATAATATTTGTGATATATGGTTGAATATATGAATTATAAAAACTGCTAAGTATGTTTTTATGGCTTTAGTAAGGTTTTACTGTGGTTTTATTGGTACTTGTCTTTTGTTTCTTGTCTTTTGTTGTGGTTTTAATTTTGTGAGCCACCCAGACTCCCTTATGTGAGGTAAACATATTACAGCTTATACATTTGTGGCTGCCTTCAACCCTGGTACTAACCAGATCTTCTTAGCTTTTCAACATTTAAGATTACGTAGGTGATACTAGTTAGTTGGGACAAAGAACTGGTAGAAGAGAAGCAGAAAGGACTAGTACTTCTACTCATAAATCTAACCTGGTACTTTATATTGTTCTTAAATGGAGGAAAATGGAAATGTGCAAGTTATTTGACATGCACAGTATGAATATACTTAAGAGAAACAAAATAGTTGTACTGTTTTAAGTGCTCTATCAGTGTGACTACAAATACATCCTAGCAAAATGGGAGCTGTTTCTCTGCAATGCAGTGCCATTGTGCTGAAAAATGTATGTATATTATCATACTATTCACTTTTCTTAGGTATTTTCTCAAGTTGAACATTGAAGTGGCCTGTATTCAGAGAGCAGGTGGTAGGGTTACTCTTCCATGTGGACATTCATGTCTGCCCCAGCCTTACCTCATAGTGATAGATAATATGTTAAATGTGAATGTTTGCCTTTTTTCCAAGAATGTACATTATATTTCTTCCTACTGTTCTTTTTCCTCCACCATTATCATCTAGGATGGGCTGAAATGGTGTGACTGGTCAAAGTAATTGAGATTCCATCACTGTCAATTGATCTGATTCCTGGTTCAACAACAATAATTGATTTTCCATGATAAATTAATAAATTATGTAAGCAATGTTGTGAATATCACCATTATCTTTAGAATTAGGATCTGCATCATAATTATTAAAAAGACATCAACAAACTTTATGATTTCACTAAAACACCTGGTGAAACTATTTACTTCTCTTGGGATTCTAATATTTCTTTTTCGTTCCTTCTTTAACAGACATTAATTTAGCCCTGTATCTGGCCTCATAATATTAAGTTCCTGAAATGAGTTGAACTGAAAAAGAGATCCATACTTTTTAATCTCAGCTCCTATGAATCTGAGTAACAAGTTTCAGAAATTATGAATCCCTACCACTATTAAATAAATACAAATAAAAAGATAGATATTTATTCTGAGAACGTAATTTTCTCACCTAGCCCCTGCATGTATGTCCTACTGTACATTCCCCATCCATCCTAAAAACAACTCCAGGAAATGCATCTGATGCAAAATAAGCAGTACGGACTAAAAACTGAAGAAACTCTCCCAAAACTGATTAAAAGAAAGAAATGTACTTAGTTCATAAAAGCACAGCTGTTATATTTATAATGCAACAAAGAGGCCAAAGGGGATGCTTATTAAATTCTTCCCATCTGACTTCATCTCCAGATTGTGTGGTGCTACTAATGCACGCATGTTCTACCATTGTTCTGTTATGGGGTTCTTGACTCTCCTTAAGTGACAGATGAAGCATAGCTTGCTGCAGCTGTAATTTCCTTCCTTCATTTCTTAACTGCTCATAGGTACATTCAAGACATGCCCCAATGCTGATGTACATTGATAAAACAGTGAAAAGGAAAAGCTTCAGAAACACACTTGCTTTCTGATAAAGTTAATGGAGTTGGCAGACAGGGCGAAATTGGCTGTTTTATTTAAAGAAGATATTTTTTTAAAAAAACCTTTGGACACTTTTGGACTTTTTGCTTCAAACTGAAAGAAATGACCTATTGAATTTAGGAGAATCAATGCATTTGATTCTCCCCCTTAAAACCCGGGCAGGATTCATTCTATCCTGGATTGGGCCATGCCCTTCATCCACATCTAAATCAGTCTAATTCTTGCTTTCTTGATCTTGCCAACCATGTAGAGTTTAACTAGGTTACAGAATAAAAGGTTGAGAAGGCTTCCTCAATGGTAAGACGTTGCTGGCAGTTAGCAAGGTTTAGTTCTCATTGCTGCCAGCAAGTCACATTACCCCGATGAGAAGTTGCAAACTTTCAAGAAAAGAAAAAGAAAAAAAAAGGGAGGGAAGGGAGAGAGAGAAGGTAGAGAGAGGGGGGGGGGAGAAGGAGGGAAGTCATAAAAACAAACAAATAAATAAATTATTATTTAAGTGTCTTCCTCACCTTGAAATCATTTCCAAACAATTCTGAAATAGCTGCTTGCAATTTATCTTCAGTGAATGCTTTTGGAATGGTAAACATTAATACATTTTTGACATCTCCAATTTATCAGTTCCTTCCTTTTGGCGACTCAAAATTAAGCTTTGTTTTTTTTTTTCCCTATCACATTGGTAAAGAAAACAGCATGACTCCAGCATATTGACTGAAATACAGTTTTCTCACTTTTCATTTTATTTCTATATTTCTTCTTTTTTAAAAAAAAAACCCTGACACTACATTCTGGGTACTTGGAAGAGATCTGAAAGCACTTTATTCACATCTCTAGAATTCCAAATGTATCACTGAGCTGATGAATTGCTAAGGTGCCTGTGGGCATCCTTAACAAAAGTGAAAGCGATGCCTCTCTTCAACATATTTACATTACTGAGCAGATGCCCTGGGAATCTTGGCATTGAAGGCTATTGACTATTGAGCCTCTATAGTTAGGATAGCTCTGGCTCTTTATTCATTTGGGGCTTTGTTCTACTCTACTGTAGCCTATATCATAATTTCAAACATTTGATTAGGGTGCCTTTTAGAAAAGATTCACTAAAAACCAATAATACTCTGCTGAAATCATCAATATTTTCTTCCCCTGTGGGAAAAAAAAAAAAACTTCTATTTTATTGCTCATCCGCAGGGTGCTTTTGAAATTCTTAGAATTCCTTTTGTTCAGCAAAATGCGACAGAAAGTGTTTCTTTCAGTTGCATGTCTCTAGTTCACCCTGTAACTATTTAGACTTTTAACCCTTCCTGATTTTAAAAAGGACTGCGGAAAGAACTTCTTTGTGGTTTTTCCTTCTTCAGGATTTATTGGAAAGGTAGCAAGTAAGGATTTAGATTTGTTCTTTTATTTTTTCAATGAAAGGGGGGGGGGACCCTCCCAAATATCATTAATACAGTATGTGTTAATTACATGTTAGCAAGTTAAGTTAATGTTAATTAACTATGTACAAGAATACTAGGCTCTGTAATTTTCTGATAGTAGATCTAATGATATTTCCACTGGTGATAGACAAACTTTCAGAGACAGAGGGAGGGAGGAGGAGAGGGAGGAAGGGAGAGGGAGAGGGAGAGGTGGAGAGAGAGAGGGAGAGGTGGAGAGAGAGAGAGAGAGAGAGAGAGAGAGAGAGAGAGAGAGAGAGAGAGAGAGATGTTAATCACTATAAAAGTTTTGTATATAATTATGTGGATTGTTTGTATATGTTTACTTATCTTTTGTCATGTTCTCATCATACACTAAATAAATAATAACCACTGTACTATAAAATGGATTGTAGTAGCCAGCCAATGACTGTACAGTCCGAATTTGTTGTATATTCACAATTTGTAAAACTCTGTTATGTTACATATATACATTTATTTCTTTATTTGAAAAATATGCATTCAAAATAAGACAAGTAGGATCAGGGAAAAAATTACACACACACACACACACACACACACACACACACACGGATTTCCTTTTAATACTGTCCCTTCCTATCTTTTTTCCTTCCCATTATGTCCTTTTTATTGGGTTTATCAGCAGTGGTGACCCCAGAAACCCCTCTGCCATCAAGATATGATGGTGATCTTTCCACTGCTGTCAATACCCCTGCTAGGGCAAAATCACTAGTTGGTTCACTTTGGGCTGATGGTCCTTAGAACTGTTCTATATATCTCTTCTGTATCAGTACATAGTCAAGAAAAAGGGCATAGAGCAAAGTTAAAATACATAGGATATTTCAAAGTTAAATGATCTTTCTCTCTCTGTGTGTGTATGTGTGTGTGTGAGAGAGAGTGTATATACACACAGTATGTATGTATGTATGTATGTATGTATGTATGTATGTGTATGTATATGTATATGTATATAGATAGATAGATAGATAGATAGATAGATAGATAGATAGATAGATAGATGATAGAGAAATAAAGAGAGAGAGAGAGAGAGAGAGAGAATTTGTGTGTATGTGTATGCATTTGCAGTGAAAAAAATAAAAAAGTAATAGTAATTGGCAATAGCTTATATTCATGTATATTTGCATCAATTAATTTTACTGCATTTTAGGGATCTCTCTGTGACCCTCTGTAAGGAAGAGAATAGTACCATGATCCTTATATATTCTATCTTGTTCCAAAGAATTTATTTAACAGCTGTCAGTGATAGCTATACTAGAGAGTCAGTGCCATTACCATAAAAAGTGATAATATTTTTTTGCAAGAAATCTAACATGACTTCCTTGTTTTTGTAGGTCTTCTAACATAACCCCCAAATCCCCTTTAAGTTATTTTGAACATCTTTGGCAAATTTCAGTTCATACTGTGTACACGTTTCCCTGTCATTCTCCCTACAACGTTTCATATTCGTGATAAGCTTTGACTCTTTCTCCATTGCCTATATTTCTTTCTTTGCCTTTCTGTCTCTTCCTTTTTTTATATTTGAGCTTACTACAATGCCTTTTTTTTAAAGATCAATGTGAAACTACAACTGTCTTCTTTTTTACTGGAAAAACTGACTATTTAGTGCATCTAGTATTTAAGGGCATTGATGGGATTCAATTAATTGAATCCCCGAGTCCCTTTCTGGGAGAGGGGCGGTCTAAAAATCTAAGAAATAAATAAATAAATAAATAAATAAATAAATAATTTAACAACCGGTTCTCTGCCTTAATGACTGGATGGATGGTTGCCCATGGTGGGAGTGGCCAGGGGTTGTGACAGGCAGCACTCGGCTTCCTGCATCCCTTGAGAACAAAAATGGGTCGTGGGGGGGCGCTGCACTCCCCATGCCCAGTTTTGGGCCTAGGAGGCCTCCTGGGAGCAAAAACGGGTCCCAGGCGGACATGCCACACCATTCCGGTATCCCGTTTTAGGCCTAGTAGGCCTCCCTGCATTAACATGGGAGCCAAAAAGGGGCATGTGGGGACTCCTGGAAAGAGCAGGGCAGGGCCAGCCAGCAATTTAACAACCGGTTCACCCAAACCAGCTCAAACTGACAGAATCCCACCATTGTTTAAGGGGCTTTAAAATCACAAAAGTGGGGAAGGCAACCCATAAAGCTAATTCCAGCCCAGTGAAAATAAGCAACACCTCTTTTTGAGGTACCTTTCCTTCAATCCCTCCAACATCAGAATTGATTAAGCTTTTTGTATGAAGAAGCAAATGTCATCATCTTCTTCATCGTGGAAAAAACAGTGCAGTTGCCTTTGAAAAAGCACCTCTGAGACTAAAGATGGAGATTGGTTTATGGTCATCTTTGCTTTATATGGCAATTGGGACTGGAATTACATTAATTAGTGTTTGAATATGTTAAAGTATGATGTCACATGATCACATTGCTTACTAACAGCAATTCCACTGGTCTTGTTGGTGTTATTAATTGAAGATCATAAGTTGTTCAGTGAGGATCTCACAAGACTTCACTTACAACTTCCTCCTGGCTTCCTGCAAACAAAGTCAATGGGGAGTCTAGCAGGAAGTTGCTTACATTTGGCTTGTAAGCAGGTTGGAGAGCTAGTGAAGGTATGACGGCTGGTAAGGAGTGGTGCTGCACATAGTCTAGAGAGGAGTTGCTGTGGCATAGTGAAAGTATGTGCAGGATGGGGAAGAGTTGCTACATGGCCACCTGAATGTGGCTGATTGAGGAAGGATGCTCAGATGTGTGACCACTCACTGCTGAGTATGCGATCCTTGGGATCTCATACTCTGTAGCTGGACTCCTTGAGATAAAAAGTGGTAGAAGCAAATTGCCAGCTTCCCCATTGATTTTTCTTACTGAAAGCTGACAGGGAAGGTAGCAAAAAGTGATTACATGATGATGTGGTTCTACAACTGTCATAAGTGTAAGCCAATTGCCAAATGCCCAAATTGCAATCTAATGACCACAACAGCCAAAATTTTGAGGATCGGTCAGAATGTAATGCAATATACTAAAATGGAATTGAATATTTTATTGGTCAAGTGTGATTAGACATACAAAGAATTTATCTCTGGTGCATAAGCTCTCAGTGTACATGCAAAACAACAAAATAATAATAATCATAACAAAGGATGATAAGAATGGTGGCACAGTGGTTAGAGTGCAACACTATAGGCTGCTTCCGCTGCCTGCCGGCTGCCTGCAATTTGGCAGTTCAAATCTCACCAGGCTCAAGGTTGACTCAGCCTTCCCTCCTTCTGAGGTCGGTAAAATGAGGACCCAGATTGTTGGGGGACAATAATATGCTGACTCTGTAAAACTGCTTAGAGAGGACTGTAAAGCACTGTAAAATGATGTATAAGTGCTATTGCTATAATAATGATATGAATAGAGAAGGTTGTGGAACATATGAGAAGGATAAAAGTAATATAACCATACCAAATGAGTAATATCCTTAGCATAACACAGAGTGGGAAAATTAGGTGTTCAATAGAGGGATGACATGAGGGGAAAAACTGTCTCTGGATCTAATTGCATGCTCTATAGCAGCATCCTCAGGGGAGAAGGATGTTAGGGGTTTGTAGATATTTTCTCAGCCCTCTTTCTGACCTGTGTGATATACAGGCCCTCAATGGAAGGCAGGTTGGTATCAATTGTTTTTCTGCAATCCTAACTATCCATTGAAACCTGTACCTGTCATGTTTGGTTGCTGTGCCAAACCAGATAGTTTTAAAGAAGTAGAGGTAGCAGACTCGTAATAATAAGTACTGATACTTGCAAATGTATTCATATTGCGACTTCAAACAGTCACTGAACAAGTGATTGTTAACCAAGCACTACCTGTAGTTATTGGCGCTAAGTGATGGAAGTTTTTGCTGTGACTATCTGGTCCATGAGTGTGGGGGGAGAAAATTAGTCTTGGCTTCCTTTTAGATTTGCCCAGCTGTTCCTCCTAGTCCATCCCTAATATGTCTTATGTGTTCCCCAAGGTATTCTTTGGTGCTGTTCTCACCAAAAGGTGGAGAGTGTTCATAATGCATAAACAGTGATATATGGATTCAGCCCATAAATTTTAATTAAACAGTGGTTAGGCCATATGTCACAGCAGGTCAGTGGAGGAGAAGGAAAAGATAGCCAAAATCCCCCTGTATTCAAATATGATTTAACCTATTTGTTCTCTTTTCAAAAACAGCTTTGGATGGATTCTGAGCAAACCACAATTTTGAGGTTTGCCAAATATCCCCTGGGAGAAAAGAGCAGATGTTTTGTTGTACTTTGCTCTTTAACGGAGAAGCACAATTGTTTTTATTCTGTTCTGGTTTTTAAGTGCTTAAAAATTAACTACTGGAACATATGACAGCAATAATGGGATTTTTAAAAATGGTTGGGCCAAATTTCATAAAAATGGAATAAAAAGAAAACACCTGCCTTATAAAGAGCTTTTGCATTTCAATTCTAAACAGATGCACTTTCAGCTAAACCCTCTGATTTGTATGTGGTCTATTTCCAAGAAAGTGTCAGGCTACTGAAACCTTCATTGAGCTCTTTCTCAGCCAGCTCTTTAGAAGATGCTACACATTCTCCACTGTTGCAACAGTTCTAGTTAGAAATCAGCTTCATCTGACCCACCTCTCAATAAAATAGGGTAGGAAATAAAAAAGAACGGCTGCAAGATTTGGGTTTGGCTAATCTAAAGAAAAGAAGAATTAGGGGTGATATGATAGCAGTATTCCAGTACTTGAGGGGCTGCCACAAAGAAGAGGGGGTCAAATTATTCCCCAAAGCACCAGAGGGCAAGGCTAGAAACAATGGTTGGAAACTAATCAAAGTGAGATGCAACCTGGAATTAAGGAGAAACTTCCTAACAGTGAGGAAAATTAACCAGTGGAACAGCTTGCCTTCAGAAATCATGGGCTCCATCACTGGATGTTTCTAAGAAGAGTCTAGATCTGTGATGGTGAACCTATGTCACATGTGCCACAGGTGGCATGTGGAGCCATATCTTCCAGCAGAGCAGTCCTCTGGTGCACATGTGGGTGCTGGCCAGCTGAGGTTTGCCTTCCAGAGGGCCCGGGGAGGCCGTTTTCGCCCTCTCTAGTCTTCAGGAAAGCCTCTGAAGCCTTGAGAGAGCAAAAACAGGCCCAGTAGGCAAACTGGAGGTTCATTTCCAAACCTCTGGTTGGCCCGTTGGGCCTGTTTTTGCCCTCCTCAGGCTCCAGAGGCTTTCCTGAAGACTAGAGAGGGTGAAAACGGCCTTCCCCAGAGGCCTCCAGAGGACCAGGGGAGGCCGTTTTTGCCCTCCCCGGGCTTCAGGAAAGCCTCCAGTGCCTGGGAAGAGCAAAACTCCCTTCCCCCCAATGTGGCCGACACTCACACATGCAAAGGTGGGGGGTCACTCGTGCATGCGCAGGTGGGTGGGTGCGCATGCACATGCAATAGCACGCACGCACAGAGTTTTGGCACCCTTTTAGAAAAAGGTTAGCCATCACTGGTCTAGATCGTCACTTATCTGAAATAAATAGTATTGGTTCTCCTGCTTGAGCAGGAGGCTGGACTTGAAGACCTCTAAAGTCCCTTCCAGCTTATTTATTCTATTCAGATATTTTCTTCCTCTCCAGAGCCCTGATTCAGTTGTACCTGTTATGCAATTGTATTATGTAGTTCTTTATTGCTTCCTTAGAGGTTAATTATTTTTCTCCCTCGAAATGCTATTTGTTCATTCTTTTGTAAGAAACTGTTGTTTTTCTCTCCCTTCCCACATTGCTTACTTAAGAGCCAAGAATCACAAATAGCCCTTGGAGCTACATCTTTTTTGTATCAGCTGCTTTGAGCTTTTGTCTTCTCGTGTTTATTTTCCCTAGCATAATTTTAGTGACAAGTTCTTAATAGTGGAAAATAATGTCTCTGAAATCAGCAACTATAAATAAAAAAAAAAATTTCTCCATTTTGGATCCCATCGTCAGCTATCATATGGGGCTTATACTAAGTCTTCCTTCCTTCCTTCCTTCCTTCCTTCCTTCCTTCCTTCCTTCCTTCCTTCCTTCCCTATCTGAGGTGGTAAGAAAAATGCTAATGTCAATATTTAGCAAACTTAGAAAGGCTCTGGAACCTTCAAAAAGAAATTTTCTATGATCCTGGTGCTGCAGATTACCTCCCCACTTAAGGTAAGTGATGAAGACACGGTGTTGATCTTGGACTGAGGATACCCAAATTCACTTCTCCATTCAGGCATTAACATCATTGGATATTTGGATTTCAGTAAAGTGGTTGACAAGAGAAACCATAACCAACTTCTTGATAAGATAGAAAAATATTGGGATAAACAGCATTACCACCAACTGGTTTCGCAACTGGCCAACAAACCTCACTCAAGATATAGTCCTAACTGGAATTACAACTACATGAATGGAAGTATGCAGTGAGGTACTCCAAGGTTCTGTTTTAAGCCAAGTACTCTTCAATATCTTCATTGACAATTTAGGTGAGGGGATAGAAAGGGAAGTTATCAAATTTGCAGATGACAGCAAGCTAGAAGGAATAGCCAAAACTTTACAAGATAGGTTCAAGATCCAGAAATATCTTGATACTCTTAGAACACTGGGCTGTATCTAACAAAATGAAATTCAGTGGTAAGAAAAGTAAGGCTTTATACTTAGGCAAGAAAAAACAAACGCATAGGTGTGGACTAGGTGGTTTCTGGGTCAACAGCATAATAGTGAAAGGGAGAAGTCCTAGTGGACAACCATGAGTAGGAATCAGCAATATGCTACAGCTGGCAAAAACAGTCAAAGTAATCATAGACTGCATCAACAGGCATAGTATCAAGTTCACATGAAGTATTAGTACCACTATATACTGCCTTGGTAAGACAACAAAACATCCACTTCTGGTCACCACTGTACAAACACACACACAGAGAGAGAGACATGTTGAGACTCTAGAAAAGAGTGTAGAAAAGAGCAACAGAGATGATGAGCGGTCTGGAGGCTAAAACATTTGATGAATGGTTGCAGGGACTGCCTATATCTTGACTAATGAAGTGAAGGATTAGGAGTGAAATCATAGCAGTCTTCCAATATTTGAGAGCCTTTCACAAAGAGCCTATTAATCTGTATTTTGTTATTCTGTATTCTCTACTACACATGCATGCACACACACATGCACACACACAATCTCTGTGTGTCTGTGTGTCTGTGTGTACTATATACATCCATGCATACACAGAGAGAGACACACACCAAAATATAGGGAATACAGAGCAATAGAATAACATTATCACTTTTTCCATGCAGGCATTCATTTGTACACAAGTTGGACTAAACAAGGAAATTACATGGATTTTCAGGCAAACTCTGTATCCAACATATCTACTCTCCAGGTTGCTTTTAGAGTTGTCCTTTAAGTAAAATGTAACTACTTATACCAGTGATGGTGAACCTTTTTTGGCTCGCGTGCCAAAAGGGGAGTGCAGAGGGGCCATGCACAGGCATTCCACACATGTGTGTGCTTCCCCCCTCTGCGCACAAGACCAGCACTCTCCCCACTCTCTTCATGCTTTTTTCGCATGAAGGCTCCAGAGGCTTCCTAGAAGCCTGGAGAGGGCGAAAATAGCCCCCCCCCCCGCACCCCTGGAGGCCCTCTGGAGCTTCCCTGAAGCCTCCAGAGCGCGAAAAACCGGCCCTATGGGCAAACCAGAAGCTCAAGAACGGACTTCCGGTTTGCCCATAGGGTTGTTTTTCGCCCTCCGGAGCCTTCAGGGAAGCCTCTGCAGGGTGAAAAACAGCCTCAAAAGAAGGCCAAAGTCAGCTGGCCAGCTGCCAGAAACGCCTCGCGTGCCATAGGTTCGCCATCACGGACCTATACAAACAACTTTCACTGAAGCTTACATCTACACATTTTACACATCTACACATGTTGCAAGGAAACAACCACGTAGACCTATTACGAACTTTACTGCCTCTCCTTCAATTCACTGGGTGCTTCTGCTTATTGCTATGAAAAATAGTTTTCAGAATGGGCAGATTGGCAGTAGTGTGTGATTTGGGTCTAAACCTGAACCAATATCCACACAATCACACAACTGAAATACAGTAAGGACTCATTAGACCTTTTTCAGGAGTATCTGTTAGTTCTTATAATAAAAAAACAAAGCAGCCTTTATAGTCAGGAAAGTTTCTACTTCATTTTTGTTCTTGCTGATGGAAAATGTCACTATTAAAAACATTAATGGCTTATGGAAAGAGCTATATTTCATAGGTCCTGCTATTGCATAATGTGTCTAAAGTAGAATTATATGAGCCTGGTCATTTATGCTTCTGGATTGATTTGTTTTATAATCCTTTTTGTTTGTTAGTTTACTTGACAATCCAAGATATACTTAGGAGTTTTCTCCAACACCAACATTCAAAGGAGTCAATATTCTTTTTATCTTTTCTCTTCAAAATGCAATTTTCACTTTTATCACAGCCCAATGTCACTTCCATTTCACAGGGACTAGCATTGCTTGAACTATCATGATCTTTATAGATTTAGACCCATCTGAACATCTGAATATCTTGTTCAAAGTGTTGTGGCTGTTCCTTTGAGTTCTACGGAGGTTTATAGTCTTGATTACTTTTTCTTTTACTGTTGAGCATTGATCCTAAACAAATATCATAATTTATTAAAATAATTAATTGTTTTGGATCTTTTCCATTAATTATATTAATTTATCTAATTTGAATTAGTACATTTGGGGGCTTCCAAATGGTGAATAAGTCCTTTAGGGGGACTGGGAAAATGACAAATGAAGAGTTTCTCTTCAAGATTCAAAGTACCTGATTGCATTCATTGTGGTTGGGAACAAGGAACAACTATATATGTTTGTCTTTTTATTTAAGGTGGGGGTTGTATATTAAAGCAGCCAAACTTTATTTCCTTGCTGTGTTAGTAGAAGATTCTGTTCTTTACTTGTGCTATGTGGAGCATGGTTACTTTCTGCTACAACTACTACCGTAATTAAACTTCCTGATGAAAACAGGGAGAATTCAACCAAAAAAAAAAAAAAAAGAAACCCTCTGAACCTAAGCTCATTTTGGTTTTCCTTTAGGAATATCTAGCATAAATGATCAGTGATGTTCTTTATTCTCTCCAACCCAAATAAATGTTGAGAAGAAAGGATGTAAAGAGAGACTTCCATCACTATGATAATGAAATAGGACAGCCCTAGATTTTGGAGTGCTGAATTACTGGTGGTGGAAGTGAAGAAATCTGGCAAAAGAAAAATCATTTTTTTGAAAATGGGCCGGATCTGAGCAAGGGCTGTCAAACATCAAGATCACGTGAAGTACTAGTGCCATTTTATAACACCTTAGTAAGACCAGACTTACAACACTGCATCCAGTTTTTGTCACCATATTATAAAAAAGAGGTTGAGACTTTGGAAAGTGTGCAGGAAAGATCAACAAAGATGACTAGGGGACTGGAGGCTAAATCATATGAAGAATGGTTGTAGGAATTGGGTGCGTCTAGTCTAGTGGAAAGAGGAACTATGAGGTGACATGATAGCAGTGTTCCAATATTTGGGGGACTGCCACAAAGAATTAGGGGACCAACTTGTTTTCCAAAGCACCTGAAAGCAGGGCAAGAAACAATGGATGGAAACTAATCAAGGAGAGAAGCAATCTTGAATTAAAAAGAAACTTCCTAATGGTGAGAACAATTAACTAGTGGAACAGCTTGTCTTCAGAAATTGTGAGTGCTCCATCATTGGAGGTTTTTAAGAAGAGACTAGGTAGTCATTTGTCACAAATGACTAAGGTGTCCTGCATGAGCAGGGAGTTGGAAAACATCCAAGCTAAGGTCCCTTCCAACTGCATCATTCTGTTATCTTCCAGTGTATTTTCGAGGAGAAGCAACTGGGCAACATTCAGGATGTTACTGACTTCTCTAGTCTTCTATTCCTACCTCTTGATTACATGACTCACATTGCAGCATATGCAACTTATTCATTCACAATAAAACAAAAGGAGAGAAACACATAATACAATTCAATGTCTATGTGAGTTTTATCATTTTTATGATTCGTTTGAAACTTTTAAAACAGGAAACTGTACATATCTGTTTGAATAAATACATAATTAGCTGCCAAAAATGCTTATGTTCCTTTAACACACTGAAACTGGGTCTGAATGAAAGAACAGTAATTAAAGATGCTTAATACAAGGAAGAAATTGGATAAACATCTTTATGATAGACTCGAGCCAAGCAGTATATAGATAAATATTTAGAAATTTAACAAATTAATTAAAGTAAAATAAAAGCAATTTAATGAAAACTATGTTGCATTAGTCACTTGAGGTGACTGCAGATCACAATTACAGTTTACACCTTCTTCCAACAATAAATATATAGTTTTGTATGCCCATTTTCATCCGAGAAACATTGGAGTTAATGAAAGTAGCATAGTGATTTTAATTAGTTGGCAAACATGGAATAGTGATTTTTTAACAAAACGTTTTGCTTCCTTTCAATATAAATGTGCTGTCATAAAACTATTCCATTAACAAAAAATCATCAATTTATTATGACCTTGCAGTGGTGCTTTACTTGAAGAATTATCTTTCAGCTGTGGTGTGTGCCATTTTTGGTATGCACTTAACTATGTGTTGCTGTGGTGTCATTCATTTGTATTGATAAACCAAGGATAAATGAAAGATTAGAGATACTCAAGCTTATTACATATTGAATATAAGCAGTGTTATATAATTACAGTAACTGTTAGGAATGTAAGCTAACAGTTGGGTCAGCAATAAATAAGCCATGAGAGTAGTACTGTTTCTTTAAGTACTGCTGTAATGGGATTGGTTGCTGTTACCTCAAGCAGCCATAAGATGGAGCCAGAATGACTCTTAGCTCTCTGTTTGTTAGATGCTGATCGGTGGATACTGTATCGTGAGTTACTGTGAGTTTTGCTACTGTTATCGACTTTGTGTGCTGAACTGATTATATGATACTGGACTGTGTTCGATGGATCACTCCTTAACTGAGAACATAGATTAACTGACTGACTGAACCGTGTGTAAATTGAACTCTGAATACCTCTATTTTCCACATTAGTAAAATACTATTACTTTTACTATTCGGTGTCCCTGTATGCTGGTTTGTGCGTGTTCTTCCACACCACTCTCATTACGCTTCTCTGCACACTCGCTCTCCTAATGGGGAGCTTACCTAAGAGTAACCATTGAGTCACTGATGGTATACAAATTTAATAAATTATTATTATTAAAGAACTAACCACTCATTGAAATTCAGTTTGTTTGTTTGTTTAAAAAAAATATGTCTAGAATTCTCTGGAATTCTCTGGAATTGACATTCCAGTCCAACTTTGAATTTTAGTTTCTACCTAGAATCCTAATATAACAGTTGCATTCCAAGGAGGTCCATTAGGGCAGCTAATCATCTGTACAAATCTTTTGCTTCTGAAGGGTCAGGTGTAATCATGTCAAATTCTATTCATGTCAAAGCTTAGATATTGGCCATTGACTGCATATAACACTGTGGGACTTTTTATGAGTCACAATTATTTTATATCTGCATATGTATTTTAATATAGTATTTAAAGCAATGACTGTTACAAAAGAATAGGCATAAATTTATTTATTTTATTTATTTCTTTGGATTTCTAAACCGCCCCCTCTCCCAAAAAGGGACTAAAATAAATATTTTAGCTTCAAATAATAAAGTATAACAAGATATACTGAGTTGTAGTCAGTAATATTATTTATGCTTGTCTGAAAGTGAGAATTGACATTCCAAAATGTCAATTCTCAGTTTACTGTGACTGATCATTACTTGCTTATTCAGTGTCTGTTTCCCAATTCATCCATATTCCTGAAAACGTTTCTAAACATAAAGCATATCTGTGAGGTTTAAAAAAATGGAAATGGACTATTAAATTTGAAATTATTTCCCCCAATTCTTTCCTATATTAGTTGTTCACTCATTGTCTTTCGGGAAAAATAAATCAGTGTTAAGTGTTTCCTTCATTTGATCAATGCCATTTTTAAAACAAGATGAATATTGAAAGTATCTCAACCAAGGTCATGGTTGATCAGAAATATTAATTCAAGCTGCCACTATCAAACTTCTGACTATGATATATTTATTTGTGTTTTTCCTGATCATTCCTAGATGCTGGTTTCTGTGATTTATTATTGTAATCTTTACTGATTTCTTCATTCTTCATTTTTAATGGTAACAATTATGGATTTATTTGGAGCAACTCTAGGACTTCCTAGAAAAACAAACTCTAAGATCTCTCAGATCTTTTTACACTAATCAATTCTCATATCTCTTGATTTTGTATGCTACATTCAGAGGGAGTCAAAAGTGGAGGAAAATATTTGGGTTTTTTGGTTGGGGCGGGGGGTGTGAGAAAGGATTGCATTTTCTGCCATTGTATAATAATTTTTGTCTTCCTACATATTTTTTTCAACTGACTCCTATTTCATTCAAGTCACAGATTTACTGCAGAGGCTTTGAAGTATTAGATGTTCTTTCTAAATAAAGAACATATTTAAGAAGACATTGTAATTTTATTTTACTTAACATGTCACTCAAAGAATAATATTTAAAGAACTCTTCAAAAGTTAAAATCTCAAAGGTAGACTTTTATATATGCAATGTTTCCTTGAATGTTCCAGCATTTCAAACTGAGTAGATAAAAACCAATTATATCAAATGTTTTACAAATTAACTGGAATTTTATTGTATCAACTTGTTTGATTTTAACAGGAAGCCATATTTTCATTTAATAATATCCTTAATTCGAATATAAGTATATTAATTTACCAGTAATCATTAGAATTAATTATTACGCTTACACACTGCTTTACACACACACACACACACACACACAAACACACATAATGTAAAACCAAATTGATTATTATAAAAAGGTGAAATATGAATATTTACATCCTACTTATACAATATATTTTTGGTCCTTACCTCTTGAAATCTACCAGGTAAACGTTATATTATACTTTTGATTATCAGTGATTTTTAGGGTTGTTTTGGTAAATGTGAGGTTGAGCTAAAATATAATTTAAGAAAGAAATTTTTATTAATTAAATTAATTATTCAAAAAACATTAATGATGATTTAAAATTATTTCAGTCACCTAATCCCATATTGCCACTAAAAAGCAACATTCATAGATTGTCACATCTGCAAGTTATACAGTATATTTGTCTTTTTAAAACAGCACATAACTTTTACACTCATATCTAATAATATCTAGATATTGAAAATATGCCAGTTCCCACACACATGTGCACACACACATGCACACACACAAATTTTGTAATAGTTCTTTGAGAAGGCCACTATTATTGTTACAAAACATTTTAAAATTATAAATGGTCAAGCATAAATTAATGGAATGAAATACCAATAGCAATAAGCAATAGCACTTAGATTTAAATACCACTTCACAGTGCTTTACAGCATTCTTTAAAGTGGTTTACAGAGTCAGTATATTGCCCCAAAGAATCTGGGTCCTCATTTTACTGACCTTGGAAGGGTGGAAGGCTGAGTCAACCTTGAGCTGGTGAGATTCGAACTGCCAGTCAGCTGTCAGTAGTCAGCAGAAGTAGCCTGTGGTACTGCATTCTAACTACTGTGCACCATGGCTCTTTAAGAGTAATGGAATCAGATTTTAATTTCAAATGTATATATTGTTCAGTCCCATCGGTGTCTGCCAAATTAAATCAGCCCTATGGATATGGATACGGACGGACAAACACACACACACACACACACACACACACACACACTGGATCCTTCCTGAGGTAATTTCACATGAATGAATTTATATAAGTTGGCTTCTGCATAAGAAAGACCTGATAATAGGCTTTTTGCGTACACGAAAGCCACTGTATTCCCAGTTGCATATGGAGACTCTTTTGCACTCTGGGCATGGATGTCCTCAGGGGATGACATAATTTGATCCACTTAGCAGAATTTATTGGAAATGCTGACATGAGTAGATCTGATTGATTAATTCCAACTCAAGTGATTCCTGCTTAAAGTTGTTAAATATAAGCAGGGTTCAGACCGGGGGACCAGATCTAGTATGTCCGGAGATGTCCGAAATTAACAGTGCAAACATTCAAGTAAATATGCATTAGGATCACCACATGATACATGATGCCATAAAGATTGACAAAATCCTTAGCAGTATATCTAGTCAACAGAATTTCAACAAATGTGAAATTGTAATATTTATCAATTCTACCTATGGTACTTACCAACCATAGAAGATTCTCAGTAGTCTTAGTTTTCCCTTTCCATTGTAGCATATCACAATGCAAGTGTGAAATATTACAATAACCATCTCTTTTTATTTACCAAGATGCGTTTATATGTTTAACTAAGTGTTGTTTCATTTTATAACAAAAAAATAGCAATATTTAAAGTATTTAATTCTAGGCTCCTGCAACGGAAAAGGCTCCTTAAAGTATTTAATTCTAGGCTCCTACAACGGAAAAAAGAGTTACTCTATTATTTAACAAGCATGTTCTTCTCATTCACAGTCAATGGTCAATGATACCATAATCCATGGTTGATATCAGGAGTTTTGTCAACATGCCACATGCTGTGCCTCCTGCCATTGTACTCATCCTTAGTTCTTTCTACATATGGATTTATTTCCAGATACTCACTGATGTAAAGAATCTGGACTAGCTACTGAAATCCAAATTGGCACAGGTATTGTGGAATTGGAATTCAGCTTAGTTTAAAAGCTGAATTCGTCCAGAGATTTTGAAAGTACTTTCCACAATGGGGGTTCTCCTTGGAGGTTCTTCTGAGCTCATAAATGTTGTTAAAGAGCAGGTGACAGTTGTGACCAGGAGGGCCTTTGCACAGATGTAACTTGTGCTCCAATTGTACCCATTCTTAAAATGAACACCCCCTCAGATGGTCACTCAAGATGGTCACTGTGCTCCACGTGTACTCTACTGGGGTTACCTTAAAGACCACCTACATATGATTCAAAAATGAATCCAATAAATACACCTCGGTATGACATGTCAGTAGTTCCCTGGAAGATGCATTGTTGCATTTTGCTTCCAGATACAATTGAAGACGTTGGTTCTCTATTGTGGTACCTGACCTCTGAAACAGCATCCCCCTTGATAATTTGCATGGCTCCTACAAGGGTTCCATAAATCCCAGTTAGGATGCTTGTTGAGTTCCTGGTGGGATTTCTTACAATACCATGTATGGTCTTGTCCAAGTTCACATTTTAGTTATAATTCATTTTCTTTAACTATGTAAACTACCCAGAATATTTTGGGAATTGGGCAGCCTTCTAAATCTGAATGAATAAATAAATAAAAAAGCAATATGCTGATAACCATTATATTGATTGGATATAAAGGAGGAGAGAAGAAGATGGAAGATACAAAACCTTTTTGGAAAGAAATTAATCTGAACCAGTTTATATAGAGTCTGTCCTATCTATTCTAAATGTGGAAATTGTGATGATAGATAGATAGATAGATAGATAGATAGATAGATAGATAGATAGATAGATAGATAGATAGATGATAGATAGATAGATGATAGATAGATAGATAGATGATAGATAGATAGATAGATAGATAGATAGATAGATAGATAGATAGATAGATAGATAGATAGATATAAATAATACTACTATTCTATAAATCATGATGTAAGTCTATTATAAAAGTACTTCTATCCATATGGTGCATTGCACTAAAAATGTTATCTTCCATCATCCTGCTATTTAAAGAAGTCAGTTAAAAATCATAAAGAACCTTATGAAGAGAGCAGGAATTTCTATATACTCTACATACTCCCTTATAATCCATACTGTTGAGTTGAGAAAAGTGATGAATGAAACCCCTGTGCTTATTTAAAATCAGTTAGACAGGTAAATCCATGAAGATGGAAAACTTCATTTAAAATGTTGACCTGGGGCAGGAGCTCTTAGAGTATAAAGTCATGTAGGATAATTTAAGATTAGCTTTATAGTCTCCTCCAAAATAAAAAAAAATGAAGCTATGCAAATAATCAGTCACCTCAAGTCAGGTATATTTTGGCTTTCTATGTAATATATAAACCTATTATAATACTTGTTATGTTGCTATGACTACAGCCGGGAATGTCAATCATGTAATTGGCAAGCACTGATTGGTCCAGACCCAACTGCAGTCTGGCGGGAAGATTCCAGGCTTCCCACTGGTTAACTGTTTTGACAGCTAGGCTATATAAGAGCTGTCAGGTTAAATTGTTTCTTGGTTCACTGGCGACGAGGATGGGATCCTGAGGGAAACTTTTAGTGAATCCTCAGAACTACCTTGTAATTAGGAAGCAATGGCAAAGCTAATCTCTTTGCCTCCATTTGAGGCTTTGCCTCCATTTGAGGCTTTCACCCCGGAGAAAGAATCTTGGGAAACATTCATGCTATAATTTGAATGTTTCCTTTTAGCTCATGATTTGGCTGAAATATCTGCCAAAAGGAAGAGGGGATATTTCCTAAGTGTATGTGGCCCAGAAATATTTTCCATGGCCTGGGCTCTAGCCGCTCCAGCTTCTGTCTATGCTGTGCCATGGGACACTTTATTGGCCAAATTGAAGACACACTACGCTCCTGCTCCCTCATGTTTCACCAGGAGATATTCTTTCCGATTGTGTAAGCAGAAAGAAACTGAATCCATAAACTAGTTTATGGTTTCTCTGAGAAGAGCAGCACTTTACTGTGATTTCTCTGATTTAGAAGAAGCCTTATTAGAGCAGCTAATTTGTGGCGTTGAAGATCTGCGGCTTCAGCGCCGGTTGTTGGCAAGGTCTGATTTAACTTTGACCATTGCTCTAGATGAGGCAAGATCAGCTGAACAGTCAGACCTATCTGTGGCTAAAATTCAAAGATTTCAAGCCGCACACAATGAGCCCTCAGCTGCAGCCATGGTCAATCCTCAGATGGCTGAAGATGAGGACGAAGAGGGGGCAGCTGAAGATGTCAGCCATTTAAATTTGACTGCAAACCGCCAGTGGAAGCTGCCTGCAAAATCTCCTCAGAGGGCCTGCCTTAGCTGCAGAGGCAACCATTTGCGATTGAATTGTCGCTTCAAGTCAGCTGTCTGCCATCAGTGTGGCAAAACTGAACATCTTGCTTCTGTTTGCCACGCTGCCCTTCCAAGTCAAGACAAGCCGGCCGGTCGCCCTGACTACCGACCTAAGGAGAGGCATCCATTCCAGACCAAAGATGACTGCCATGCCATAGACCACGAGGAGGACAACGTGGACACTGTCAATACCGCAGTTGTGAGGAGTGCCAGCCACAAGAAGCTGTTTGTCAGTGTACTGATTGAGGGGACTCCATGTAGAATGGAGGTGGGCACAGGAATTGCCAAAGGGACCATGGGCCCGTCTGCATTTGAATTTTGCTGGCCCAGTGAACGGCCACAATTTTCTGATAGTGGTAGATACTTTTTCAAAGTGGGTAGAAATATATACCATGCATACTACCACATCAGAGGCCACCATAAAATAATTGTGGCGCCTTTTCACCACACATGGCTTACTGGACATCATAGTGTCTGATAACGGGCCGCAATTGACATCTTCTGTTTTCCAAACCTTCCTGTCCAGTCTGGGTATTAGACATACATTGGTCACTCCCTATCACCCTTCTAGCAATGGGCAGGCAGAATGGGCTGTCCAATCTGCTAAGGAGGCTCTACAGCGCAAGGCGACCAGGATAGTGGGAGCAGAAAATGAATCAATACTTACTGGCCCAACACATCACACCTTGCCCAACATCAGGGAAAACTCCCACGGACCTTTTAATGGGCCGCTGTCTCCAACATTACTGGACCAGTTGCATCCTACCTATCACGCAGACTCCCCTCCAGAGCCGCTGGGACATACCAGTACTTTTGGCCTAGGGGATAGAGTATTTGCACGAAGTTTTATAGCAGACCCGAAGTGGGTTGAGGGACATATTGTTCAAGTAACTGGCCCGTGTTTTTATAGGGTCCAGTTACATGACGTATAGCAGTGGCACTGCCACGTGAACCAGCTGCGGCACCACAACATGCAGCCCAATCTATTATCTCAGCCCGCTGTGCATAGCGGGGAGCCCCTTCCAAACCTGCGTATCTCTGCCGCCTGCCGGCCGGACTTCAGTCCATCTGAGACCAACCTCACTTATACACCCGCCTAGTTCTCATCGGATGACATACCTGTTGTTTCCCATAGTCCAGTGAGGGCAGAGTCTCTGGAGGGCCTCAACCAGCAACAGCAGCAGAGGTGGAGTCAGTGCAGCCTCCTTTCCCAGCAGCCAACCCAGAACTAAGACGCTCAGAGAGAACGCGCCAGAAGCCTGCCTATCTTAAGGACTATGTCTGCACAATCCGGGGGGAAGGAGTGTTATGTCACCGTGACTATGGCCAGGAACGTCAATCACATAATTGGCAAGCACTGATTGGTCCAGATGCAACTGCAGTCTGGTGGGAAGATTCCAGGTTTCCCATTGGTTAACTGTTTTGACAGCTAGGCTATATAAGAGCTGTCAGGTTAATTTGTTTCTTGGTTCGCTGTTAGTTCTTAAAATAAAGCAGTTGTTCAGCAATAGGTTTCCATGCCTTCCCTCAGAGCTCAGGCTGTAGCAATACTCATTGGAAAATGTGATGTATAATGAGGTTGTATGAAGCAATTTACTCATAATTTTACTGTTAGAATCACATTTATTTACTATTGGGATCTTATTTAGAGAATAATGAATGAATGTGTCCCAAGTCACATGAAAATTTATCTGAATATATAATTACTGGATTTTTGTGGCTTTTCCTTCATAGTATTTATAAAACCTTGAAAGGGTCATAAGAGAACATTCGAACACCTAGCAGAGGATATTTCTCAGTTTTCAGAAGATAAAGAAAAGCATTTTATGAATATAAAATGTATCACACATTATATATCTGGAATATCTTTCTTAACGATAATTAGGTTTGTTTGCAATTCTGGAATTGCAAAGTGGTGCTTTGGGGTCACTTTAATATTAATATTTTTTTTGAGGACAGATTGGTGAACTTGTTAAGGATAACCAGGGGATCACTCAAAATGAAATAGTTGGTATGCTTGGCTTTCCCTGGAAAGTATGGGTCACATTATTGATGGTCTTCACTATCAGATTTGTGCAAGATGGGTTTCTTGCATGGTCACGGTGCAGATGAAACTTTCAGGAGTCAAAATTTGCCAGCAATTGCTGTTATACTATGAAAATAATGGTGGGCAATTTCTTCTCGGGAATCATGATAGGTGACAAAACTTGCTCTCATCATCATTAAAGAGAAATGCATCATTTGTCCAATCAATGTTATTACAAACCCTTCATTTGTGAAAAAATAAATAAACATAGGCTTTAGCAGGAAAACATTATGTTTAGGATTCAGATGCAAAGTCTCATAGATTTCTTTAAACCTGAGACCGCTGTCAACTTAGAGTGCTACACTGCAGCACCTTTAAACAATGGTGAAGCAGAGTTGGGAAACAGGAAGAAACATGATAATGTTAAGCCTCAGATATCATGAGCCATTCAAGAGGCAATTTGAATCTCGCTGCTTTATCCCATCCAACATAGTGTCCAGATGTAGCACCATGTGATTTCTATATTTTCCCCAAAATTGACTTTCATAGACATCATTTTGACTCACATGAAGAGATGGAAAAGGCTGGTTGAAAAGGCAAAATGTGGAGTCCTTTTGTGAAGTCTTTAGAAGTCTGTCTATCATTGGCAGAAGTATGCAATGAGTGGTAGTACTTAGAGGGAGAATGCATACTAAAGACCTCATGTCAAGAATTATTTTCCAGTTTCATTCATGAAAATAAACTAAAGATGCAGACGTGAGACAATACTTTTCATTCAACCCTCATAAAGTTGGTTCTTGATTTACAACCACAAATGCGACTAATTTTTCTATTTGTAAGCAAGAAAATTGTTTTTCCTATTTTTGTCTTTTTTTGCTACAGTTGTTAAGTGAATCAGCGCAGTTATTAAGTTAAAAACATGATTTTAAGGAATCTGACTTCCCAGATGATCAAATCTCTCTAGGACACTCCAACAATCATAAATAATGCCAGTTGCCAAGCATCTGAATTTTGATCACACGATCATGGGGATGTGCAACTGTTGTTAGTGTGAAAAATGTTCATAAGACAATTTTTTCACTATTGTTGAAACTTCGAATGGCCACCAAACAAATGGCTTTAAACCAAGGACTACAAGCAGTTTGGAACTGGACTTAAGTTTTTGCCACTTGTTTTCAGCCAGATATTCATCAGGATCTCTTATAATACTACCAACCTTTGTTTTATAGCTATCAAGAATTGACTGAAACTTACTAGTAAGAGGTTGAATTGATTAAACCTGTTTCAAATTTATTAATAACACTTAACTCTTCTATTTATCTGGTCCTAGCTGTACTTATTATCATGTTTTCACTAAAGTCTTAGTAGAGTGATACCTCAGTACTCGACTGCTTCAAAACTCATCAAATTTGGTTTTTGACATATTTTGAACATTAAAATGTTGTCCCAGTACTTGGCCTTTGTTTAATATTCAGTGCACTGCTATAGGAAAAGGGGAATGGCTGTGGGGAATGGACAGAAGTCAGCCATTCTAGGAAGGCTACTGAAAAAGGAGGAGGACAGCCACAGAAGGCAGACAGAAAGTCACCCATGCTGGGAAAAGAGGCAGATAGAATCAAAGGGTTACATGATAAGTCACTTGATTTGTTTGCAGCTCATCCTTTTAAGAACCTATCACACCTCCCAGAATGAATTAACACAAGTATCGAGGTGCCATACTGTATTGGTACTCTTTGTGTTCCCATAGAGAAAGTTTCAACAATGGTAGCAGTGCTTAGTTTACCTCTTTTATTCCTTTGTTTTATTAATTTCATTTTTAACCATCTTCTAATTCATTCTGTGCTAGACATTAGGCTAGTCATTGACCAAAATAAGGCTGTTGGCTTGACTTGATCATTTTGGAACTGATCTAAATTCAAGAAAAATAATATAGTAATAGGAAATTCTGGGGGGAAAAATATCCTGCTGATGTAATGAATACTTTTGGATATCAAAGAAAGCCTGGTCTCTGTCTTAAAGTGTCCAGGGAATACTATAAATGCCATAAGTGCAATGGAGCATGATAATAGAAATACCATAGAAGCTATAGAAATACAGTAAGAGCTAAATTTAGAAATAATAGAAAAACAGTAGAAGCTAAATTGGCTGCTTCATGGAAGATAGAGAACCCTTCTAGTATTTTAGAAAAATAATGACAGCAAATTATTTTTGCTTGGAAAGTGAAGAAAGCAGATGTGGTAGTGATAAAATTACAGTTGCATCATGAACTTACAGTTGTTAAAACAGGAAGTACTGCATGCATGCATGGTGATCTAGGGCTTTTATAATTCCAAACTTCCAAGATGAACACAAAGCCCAAAAACTGGTAGCTTGCTTTTTTCTTCTCTACTTCTGTAAAAAGGAAAGCAGAACACAAGTTCCTTGCCTAGAGAAAAAGTGTGCAGTTGGATAAAAAGTTAGACAGATAGACGACCCAATTCTTTTCTGTTATCCCCCCCCCCCAATCAACCAATAATTATAGGTCTAATTTTAGATAGGTAGATAATTTACATCTCTTTTTGAGGCTCTATAATAATGTGTGCAATTCTCAATTGACATAAACTGGATTACAGTTAATTTGCAGCAGAACATACTGTATGTCTGCAATTCTCATATCAGTCCTATTCTTCTTTCAATTACTTAACTCATCCTGAGGATAGGGACTGTTCTATTTCTGTAGATATGCTGTTTTGAATTAGTGAAGTTATTATTAATAATGCCCTATTCTTTCCCTGACTCAGAATCAACTAATCCCTTGCAATTAATGTTTCTGTGGGATCCAATTTTAATGTTTCTCTAAATGGCTTTCTTCTGATTAAAAAAAAGTACTTTCCTTTATATAGAGCTAGAGTGATTAGAGAAAAAGACAGGATTTTGGCTATATAAAAAAAGAAAATTACAGTAAGCTATATGAAAACTAATTTTCATATAAGGATTGCTACAAACAGGCTTTATCCAGAAATGTCAAAATTGGCAAAGAAAATGATAGGCCACATGTTTTGTACATCTTGTACGAAGGATGAGTGCCTCTTTCAATTTCTAAAGCCAGCATCACAAACAATATGGCATCAAGAACTCTAGGAAAGACACATATAGAGGTGCTGGTTTATCTGCTCTAAGCAGTAATAGCACCAAAATCATTATAGAAAGTGGTAGGCCAGGACTATATAACCTCTTTCAGATGATTCAATGAGCCACTCTAGTGTTCAAAGTTTGCTTCCACTCTATGCCTATATTGTAAGGAGAAATTGATGGATGTAAGGTGAATGTTGTACCTTAAGTAACATCTTTAGGACAGTCACCTGCTGGCACTGTTACTAAGGCAAAACAAATAATAGCAATGCAAACAGAATACATTTAGGCTTCCATGCTTTGTGCTATCTTACATACTGGAGCAAACTATGCTAAACCTGCTGCCTAGATACTTATAAATTGAATACATTCACCTGGATGAATGTGTGTGCTTACAATGTTTGGATGTTTTTACAATAGTCTGAAATTTTGTCTAGTATCCTGCTCTCCTCTGGGAGACAAGCAGGTGTATTTTACAATAGCAGAGTTGGAAGGAACCTTGGAAGTCTTCTAGTCCAACTCCCTGCCTAGGCAGGAAATCCTACACCACCTCAGACAAATGGCTATCCAACATATTCTTAAAGATTTCCAGTGTCGGAGCATTCTCAACTTCTGGAGGCAAGTTTTTCCACTGATTAATTATTGTAACCATCAGGAAATTTCTCCTCGGTTCTAAGTTGCTTCTCTCCTTGATTAGTTTCCACCCATTGCTTCTTGTTCTATCTTCAGGAACTTTGGAAAATAGTTTGACTTCCTCTTCTTTGTGGCAACCCTTGAGATATTGGAACACTGCTATCATTTCTCCCCTAGTCCTTCTTTTCATTAAACTAGACATACCCAGTTCCTGCAACCGTTCTTCATATGTTTTAGTCTCCAGTCCCCTAATCATCTTTGTTACTCTTCTCTGCACTCTTTCTAGAGTCTCCACATCTTTTTTACATCGTGGCAACCAAAACTGAATGCATATTTTAAGTGTGACCAAGGCACTATAAAGTGGTATTAACACTTCATGTGATCTTGAATCTATCCCTCCATTTATGCAGCCTAAAACTGTGTTGGGTTTTTTGGCAGCTGCTGCACACTGCTGGCTCATATTTAAATGGTTGTCCACTAGGATTCCAAGATTCCCCTCACAGTTACTACTATTGAGCAAGGTACTACATATATTGTACCTGTGCATTTTGTTTTTCTTGACTAAATGTAGAACCTTACTTTTTTTCACCATTGAATTTCATTTTGTTAAATAGTGCCCAATGTTCAGGTTTGTCAAGATCCGTCTGTATATTAATCCTATCTTCTGGAGTGTTGGCTATTCCTGCCAGCTTGGTGTCATCTGCAAATTTGATGAGTTCCCCATTTATCACTTCATCCAAATCATTGATGAAGATATTGAAGAGTACTGGGCCTAAAACAGAGCCTTGGGGTACTCCACTGCATACTTCCCTCCATGTAGATGCAGTTCCATTGAGGACTACACGTTGAGTGCGGTTGGTCAGCCAGTTACAAATCCCTCTGGTGGTGATGCTGTCTAACCCACATTTTTCTACTTTATCTAGTAGTAGGTTATGGTCTACTTTATCAAATGCCTTACTGAAGTCCAAGTAAATTATATCCACAATATTCCTCTGGTCTACTAATTTTGACAGTTTGTCAAAAAATGCAATAAGATTAGTCTGGCATGATCTGTTTTTGACAAATCCATGTTGGCTTTTGGTTATTACTTTTTTTACTTCTAGGTGCTCATTTATTTGTTGCTTGATTATCTTTTCCAGAATCTTCCCTGGTATTGAGGTCAGGCTGATAGGTCTGTAGTTTCCTAGATCTGTTTTTTCCCCTTTTTTGAAGATGGGAACCACATCAGCTCTTTTCCAGTCCTCTGGAAGTTTCCTGGTGCTCCGGGATCTCTGAAAGATATAGTTCAGTGGTTCTGAGATCTTATCTGCCAGTTCCTTCAGAACCCTGGGGTTTAATCCATCCGGTCCTGGTGATTTGAACTCGTCTGGGGTAGACAGGTGCTCACTTACCATTTTCTTCCCTATTTCAACTGGTGTTCCTAATCTGATTTTTGTGTTGCTGTTTTGATAGGTTGAACTGTTTTTTTCCCTTTGTGTAAAGACAGATGCAAAAAACATTTTTACAAGTAGATTCATTCTAGAGACTGAAGGATAAATATTCTGGTGTTTCACCCCTGAAAGTGAGCTGCACAACACAAGATCAATATTAATATCAGCTTATATTAGATATGAACAATCACCAAATGACCTCCTAATTGGCTAAATTAGATAATCTTCTTTGATAAATGATACAATTCTATTTTCTTGTTTGCCAGAAGTCTACACAGCTTTATGGAACAGTTAAAGAGTGTTCCACCTCAGGAAGCACAAATGCTTATATCTGAACTGATACCAGTGACGTGCAGTCAGGTGAGGCAGGGGAGGCACAGCCTCACCACTGTCATCATAAAAAGAAAAAAAATGTAAAAGGAAAAAGGCGAGAGCTGAGATCAGGCTGAGCTAGTTGCTGCCTCACCATGGATGACTCTACTTAACTGTTTTAAAAAGCCTCTAAAAAAGCACCCTCTACTATGAGGCAGGAGAACTGCATGCCTCATCTAGTCTGACTTTAGGCGTTTTATGATCACTCAAGCAGAGTTAAACAAGGGTTAAAAGCCCAAAAAATCCTGACGTAGGTGAGGCATGCAGTTCTCCTGCCTCATAGTAGAGGGCACTCATTTGGGCGGGGCTTTTTCAGAGGACCCGAGGCAAGAGCAGAGTTGAAATCCTCTCTGAAACAGCTGGAAAAGGTATGTGTGGTCGGAGGGAGGGGAAGCAATTCAAACTTCATCCTCCTGGTGTGGGGTTTTGGACAAAGGCTGGAGGGAAGGACGCTGGCTTGCTTGTGCTCTCCCTGGATGTAGTTTGATTGCAGGCAGAGCCACATTTCCTTTTCAAACTTGTAATCAGTGAAGCTGGGCTGGATCCTTCCGGGGCTGGGGGAAAGTGTGTATGCTCCAGTATGGCTCTTTGACTGACTTCCTGCCTCCTCCTGTGGTCTCCTCGCTGGTGCTCTTCCCTCCAATCCAACTTTGTGTGTGTGTGTGTGTGTGTGTGTGTTTGAGAGAGAGAGAGAGTGAGAGAGAAGGAAGGGGGTAGGAAAGATAGTCCAATCCAACTTCTCTCTCTCTCTGTGTGTGTGTGTGTTTGAGAGAGGGGGGAGGGAGGGAGGGAGAGAGGGAGGAAGGAGGGTAAGGGAGAAGAAAAAGAAAAAGAAAGAAGAATCTTCTTTCGCAAAGGAGAAAAACAAATGCTGTTGCTTTTAATTGGAACTGAGCATGCCTGGCTGTGGAATTCTGGGAGTTGAAGTCCACAAGTCTAAAAACAATTGAAACCCACCACTGTGTCAGTGCCTCACCAGCCATAAACCTCACCGCACGTCACTGACTGATACTATATGGATATTTGATTCGGATAGTGTTACAATTGTATAGGACTACTCCTGTACAGGAGAGGTCTCCAACCCCCAGTCCATGGACTGCTATTGGGCCAGAGCCCATTGGTAATTGGCCCACGCAAATGGCAGGCAAGCACAAGAAGCTTCATTTGTGCAAGCGGTTTGTGCATCACCTCCTTTGCCACTGGATCCAGAAAAGGTTGTGGACTGCTGCTGTACACCACAGGATATCCTGATATCCAGCTTGTAAAATCAAACAAGTAGTATTTCAATACTTGCTTACATGGATACTTAATGTCATTGGGTGTAACTTTGGCAATTGAAAACAAAACCACCACATTTTAAAGAAAGTCAGGCCCACCTTTTTGAACTCGATCTGTTATTTCTGTGACTTCAAACTAGGAAAGAGTGTTTCAGACTCTACCTTCTCTCCCTTTATGTGATGCAAGGGGAACCAATGTCCAAAAGGAGATCTGATCTGCTGGCAGTTTATCTCTCCAAAATTAGCTAATCCCAACATTCCCGCTCTCAAGAAGGCAGTAAAAACAGTTCTTTTCCATTATACATTTTGGGTATAAATGACATTATGGGGCTGCTTCTATTTGCGTTATTTGCATATTTGCTATTTTATACATGGTTTTGTAATTTTAGAACAACCTAACCTTATTTCAACAGATTTTTGTTATTGTCATGATATATTTTTTTTAATGGACTACTCAGAAGAATGCTTAGATGGAAGTGCATACAAATCTTGTGCCAAGAGCAATCTATTTATCAAACAGACGCTTTGTCCTGAGCTCCGTGGAATAATCTGATTTAAGAAAAAATAAGAGGTGGATGTTGTAAGTGTCATGGAGGCTGTTCCATCACAAAATCTATGTCTTATAAACCAAGGATTTAGAATTCAGGAAGCGTGTGTTCAGACTTTACATCTGCCACCTTTTGTGCTTCTATTCATCCAAGGCTAGTACTTTTGGCCAGAGTTAGGGAGAACCATTTTAGCAAATGTCAAGCCCAAATAATATGCCGTGTTATCTTACTGAAGTGCTGTCGCCATCAGTCGTTTTGCAGAGCCATTCTGCCATGAATTCCTGACAATTGCTTCCGAGGCTGTTGTTGTCAGTGCTATGGCTAGACAACTGAGAAGGGGCATGTTAGCATCAGCAAAGTAGAAGCAGGCATGCTGGCACGTTTGCTTCATGAAGCAAAATATTCATGTTCCTTCACTCACTTCCTTTTTACTGCTGCTATCATTTATGTCAGAACAAGGGAGGTATTTGTCACTGTTTGGCTCCTGTCAGAATTGCACATCATTTTTGAGTTACAAGGAACACTTAAATTATAGAAAAGCCAATAGTGAAACCAATAGTGATTGAATCAGGAATGCCTTATAAAACAACAGATGCACAGCAGGGGAAAATGTCTTCTGCTATTGGTAACAGCAGGTGGCTATTTCCTTTTTTCCTTCTGGGAAACTATATATGTATATCTACACACAAACACACACACAGTGGTCTAGTTAAACATAAGACTAGCGAACTAAAATTATTTTAGAATGTGGTACTAAAATTTAACATATAGCAGAACAGAATGGCTGGGCTATATAGTAGATTTAGCATCCTGGAGAAATTAACTGCCCATAAATTTTAATATTAATTGACCTGCTCTAACTTTAGATTTTGCAAATGGATGAATTTGAAATTATTACCACACTGCTGAAATATTATATTTCCCAGTTTGATATACATTTAAAATAAAAATATATTTAGACAACTGTAATTTGATATATTTCTAAAATATGTAAGTAAGAATATGTTCAATGGTAACTTTTGGCATAAAATTAAATTTGTGAATTTTAGGAGAAAACCTCTGATGTCTTGGTGGCAGATCTGTTGACTTCTCTTTTTTTCCTCCTATATTTGTATATTTTAATCTATACTTTTTCATGGTTCAGTCTGGTAAAATGAAATGATAAAGTATAAGGCTGGATGACCCAATGTCCTTAACCCTAACCCTAGAAATAAATTGTCGAAAGAAAAAATTCTTCACTTATGTAAACTTTCTCCAGCTTTTGTGGTGGTGGTGAATAATTTACTTTATTCAAATAAATTACTAGGTTCAATTCTTAGATTACTCAGAAAGACCCCTCCTTGGGTTCTACTACCTTGTTCTTAAAAGCCAAGCCTTATTTCTACCTATAAAAAGAGGGGAAAGCTAGGGTAATCTGACTGGACATGATCAAGAACAACTCTTTATTTGTGGCTGTTGATGTTGTATGAGATAAGGGATATGTATTAGGAATGTCCTGCTTGTTCACAAGACAACTATGTTCAGAGCAATTGTGGACTGGGCAAATAGCAGAATCTTTGAACCATTAACACACAAGAAGTATAGCTTCGTGCAACAAAGTTCATTCTTCCCTCTGTCTCATAGATAATGAAAAGCCAGGGAGCACAGATGTGAGATGCTTTGTAAGATTAGCTCTGAACAACATCCTCAGTTAAAATACTGTGTGTTCTATAGGTTATGAAGAGGCTACTCAATTATAGAGCCTCCAAATGGAGTGGAAGAGACAGCCCTGATGGATGAGGAGACTCTTTGCAGTCCTGTTCCTACAACAAACATATAGGCTAGAGAGGTTAATCCTGCTGCATACATTAAACAGTAGTCAGAAATTGCTAAGTGTTACAACATATGCTTTACAGTATTGGCAGGTTTGCTGGAAATATAATGTCTCCTTCATTTAATAGCAAGTATTATTAGAATGCTGTGCTTCACTAAATAGGGATCATTAGGGTTTTTTTTTTCATTCCTTATCCAGAGTGCCTTCCACCTTACAAAATACTTTTCATGAAATATATATTGCTCTATGTTACGGTTGTTGATTACCTCCAAAACCCATTTTATTCTGAAGCCATTATCAAATGCAATTAATTCTCTTGAAGCCCTCCACCTTCCCCAATCAATAGCAAACTTCATGGCATTGTAATTAAATTAACCAATCACTTCTCTGGGAATGGACCATATATTTCGTTGACTGCGTAGGTTGCATTTTGCATGAAGAGCTCTTTTGTAAAAAAAAAAAAATCCCTTGGATTAAACTTGTGCTCTTTATTTTACCTGGTTGTTTCTTTCAGAATAAATTCCATTTGTAGCTTGAATATAAATTTGTCCAAGTAAATTGTCAGCCAATTAAAAAATCTGTAGCTCACTAATGTTCAGTTTAATTCCAATTTCATTTCATTATTTTAAAAATCTCTAGGCCACTTACTTTTATTAGTAAGTGGACAATGAGGATAGCCATATGCAATGAAATATCTAAACTGAACAAGAAATTTCCACAACCTTCTTAGCTTCCTAGGTGGGGATGGATGGGTGGGTGGGTGGATGGACAAATAGCCCTCCTACATTACAAAAAAAAAAATGAAGAGACTTAGTTACAATTTCAAACCATAGTCTAATCAATGCGACATAAAATAGAACATAATTAGCTAGTATATTAAGTATATCTGTGGCAGTGAATATAAAAGGTGACTCACTGAAGCTCTAAGAATGTTGGCTGGTGTATGCAGTCCTACAAGAAATCTAGCCAAGCTATATAAAGTCTTATACTAATTAAACTGAATCAAGAAAGCAACTGCTAATCTGGATAGCTGTTTCAGTATGTTCATGATGCAATATTCTTTGGATGTATTATAATTAATCCATATGTGTTCTAGATCAGTTGTGCATCATTTCCCAGGCTGACCTACAAACTATGGATATATATAATTTAACCATCTGATTACCATACACACATCACTGTTGCCAAGTACCGTGTTTCCCCGAAAATACGACCTGTCCTGAAACTAAAGCCTTGCCACATTTTTTGTGTGGGCAAAAATATAAGCCCACCCCTGAAAATAAACCTCCTGGACAATCCCCCCCTCTGGCCAGGCAGAGCACCGCTAATTGACATAGCAGTATCCTGAAGGCGCCAAGCCACAGGAGCCAAGGGGGGGAGAGAAAGGCGCTCAAATTGCTTGGAGCCTTCGGGAAAAACGAAGGTTGGGGAGTGGCGTTCTGCCTGGCCAGAGGGGGGAGTTGCTGGGCAGCTGCTCCCTTGCCTCAACATGTCCAGGCCCAGCTCTCCCTGCAGCCGCAGCCGCCACCACCACACTCCGAGCATAATGTCTTCTCTGGTTACAAACTCCAAAACTCTGCTGCTGAGTCTTCCAGCAGTGGCCTCTCTTGGAGTGTGCTCTATGGTTGTGGGCTGGCTGCTGGAACTCTCTGTAAGAGAGTCTTCCAGACAAAGAGTCTTCCAGCAGCCAGCCCACAACCACAGAGTGCACTCCTAGAGCGGCCGCTGCTGGAAGACTCAGTAGTCAAGTTTGGGAGTTTGGAACCAGAGAAGACGTTATGCTCGGAGGGCGGTGGCTGCAGGGAGAGCTGGGCCCGGACATGTTAAGGCTAGGAGGCATGCCTGCTGGGGGCGGAACAGGCGCTCACGCAACTCCCTTCTCCAGCCGGGCAGAGCTCCTTGCACTGAGCTAGGTGGTATCTTGAATGTGCCAAGCTGCGGGAGCTGGGGAGCGGGCAGAGCTCCACGTGGGATACCCCCTAGGTCAGTGAATGGTGCTCTGCCCGGCTGGAGAGGGGGTTTGCCGGGTGGTTACTCGTGAGCTTGGTCACCTCATGGCTGCTTTGCCCCTGAGGCTGTGCCCAGCTCTTTGGGAGCCAGTTCGCAGGGAGCAGCCACCCGGCAACCTTAAAACAATAAGCCCTCCCCTATAATAAGGCCCAGGCCAGATTTTGTAAGTAAAAAGAAAATAAGACCCTGTCGTATTTTCGGGGAAACATGGTATTCTGCTATTAGCTTTATTAGCTGATAAAAACCACTCCTTTCCACTGATGTAATACCTGCATTAATGTTAAGTACAAGACAATTTGAGAACACTGAATCCTATATTTAAGAAGAAATATAAATTACCCAGTTCAGGCATACATTTCAACTCCCAGAATTAGCAGCCATTATATTTTGTTTAGAGTCTGTTTCTGTTCATTCTCAGAAACAGGTTGTGGCTAAAATATGTCCAATTCTGAACTTAAAAAGAAAATAAAGTACAGTTGCATCCACCATATGGATGGCATACTCTCATATGAGCCTTCACAGAAAATTCATATGATATTAACTAATAAGAGAGATGAGGTAAAACCTTATGCGACTTTCCAGGACAATTTCCAAAAGTCCACGTAGAATTCTCTTAAGGACAATTTCTTATAGTGCCCAAGGTGATGGAAGTGAAACTATTACAAAATAATACATTGCATATCCAGCACATTCAAGTGCTTCAGCATTAGTAATCAGTGATATTAATTTATTTATTTTTGACAGATCCAGGAGTGACGATCACACTGATCTTTTTTAGAACCATAGAGCTTCAGGAGTATTAATTATTAAAATAACAGTGAATATGGGACACATTTTGTTAAATAATAATACAATAATATGGTAATTGTTAAATCAGCTAGTTCCAGTAGGTGGATGCTTAATCAAAGGTCCCATTGCCATCTTGTCTAAAGTGGCACAAAATCTGCATATTAAAGAAAGATGTTAATAATTTTAGAAGTGTTTGGAAGGCCTTGTATGCCAAAATAGGTAGGGAATTTTACGAAGAGTAAAATGAATCTACCTCTCAAGAAACAAACAATATCTCTATACCATACAGATGTCATTACATGTAGCACTCTGTAGAGGTCACCCTTCACAATTCCTCCTTTTGCATTCCAATGATTCCACTCGTTTTTGGTGATCATCCACTGTTTACAAAGGAAATTCCTATCTGCATCTTTACTCAGGAGCAGGAAAATGGAAAGCCATCTGTCTTCTTAACCTACTGGTCCCTTTGTAACTATTAGGCTGATAGGATGTGTACTGGTAAATCACATTATCACTAACCAACATAAATAATCAAAATCCAGCCTGTAAGCCATAGGTAAAGGTAAATGTTCCCCTCGCACATATGTGTTAGTCATTTCCAACTCTAGGGAGCAGTGCTCATCTCTGTTTCAAAGCCGAAGAGCCAGCACTCCACAAATCTCCGTGGTCATGTGGCCGGCATGACTAAACACCAAAGGCGCACAGAATGCTGTTACCTTCCCACCAAAGATGGTCCCTATTTTTCTACTTGCATTTTTACATGCTTTCAAACTGCTAGGTTGGCAGAAGCTGGGACAAGTAATGGGAGCTCACTCCATTATGCAGCGCTAGGGATTCGAACTGCCAAACTGCCAACCTTTCTGAACGACAAACTCAGCTTAATATTTAACAATCACCTGGTGCTACTTCAACAGAAATTGGTCCATGCTCATTCATTCAAAGGCTTTTTGAAAGAGTCAAGGGTTTGGCCTCTAAGGATAGATCTGACCTTATCTCTGGGATTTCCTGTTCTAGAATGAGACAAGTGAAAATATATCAGTTATTTATTACGTAGATTAAAATTAAGGCGCTAATGGAAAATTGAATGTGAGAAAGGGAAAAGAAAAATATCAAGACATCTGTAGGCCTTGATGTTCCGCTAATCTTTTAGAATAGATATGCAAATTCACAATGATAAAAAGAACCAATTCAGAGCAATCCATAATGTACCTTAAAAAATCTTTATTCGTAACCACTCGTGAGGTTATTTCCTTTTGATTTTTCAATTCATCTCCAGACTGAGTTGGATTTCTTGTCTGCTAATCCAGTCGAAAAATGAAAACTGACTCTCTCTCTGGTTCCAAAAGCTCAGCTGGGAGGGAAACCTGAGCTCAGAGTTTCCCTCAGAGCTCACTTTTGCTGACCATGGGTGTCAAACCTGATCATGTGACATGATGTCACATGACATTGTGATGGTTTTTGCCTTTGCAGGACCAGGGTAGGCATGGCCCATGCGTAATGCATCCGACCTGTGGGCCGCCACCCCTGATTTAAACCAACAGGTTCAGATTTTATTAACTCTTCAGTAACAACCTCATGGGATATTTTCTCCTTCTTTCTTGTAGTCCTCCACAGAACGATCAGAGAAGAAGTTCAATATTTTCCTTTTTTTTAAAAAAATACTGTTCAAGGCTTCCTAAAGACAAGTATACCACAGGCAACCAGTTTCATCATTAGATGTGCCTCATCACACAAGCTCTTTGTGCCTATCCTTTATGGTTGGGGAAATATCCATTAAACAAAACCCAACCAACTTTAAGATGTAGATACCCAAAGAGTGCCACATGTTTCCTTTCCCAATAACTATTCTATTCTCAATTGCACAGCCTTAATTGAGTCTCCTGTGTCTCTGCTGCTCCATCACTATTATTTTATATTTAAAGCAACCTCTTTTACTCCAGTCTGGCTAAGATCCCCCACCAGCTGCCTTATTGATTACATTGAAATACAGATGATGATGATGATGATGATGATGATGATGATGATGATGATGATGATGATGATTTGATGATGATGACCACCACTAATGATTATGATGGCATACATAGATGTACCTTTGAAGGAAAGGGGGTACAAGTTCTTCCTTCTGTATATTTTGTATAACCCTAAGGGGGTACAAGTTCTTCCTTCTGTATATTTTGTATAACCCTAGTGAGAACTATCTAGTCTTTATTGGCATGTAGTGAAGTGATTTTTCAGACAATATCTGCCCTAAATCTCTCAGAATTGCTGTTGATTAATATTGATACTTGTTAGCATTAATATCACTTTACAGACATAATGAGGCTATTCCTAATGAGGCTTAGCACTGCTAATTGCCTAAGTGTCTTAATCTTCCCACAATAGAATCATCTGTCTATTTGTGGACAGAAACTGCATTACTTTATGTTTGAATTATCTACAGGAATAAAAAGGAGACAGCCCACTGAAGTTATGCACAGTGTTATTTATTGCTATTCATATGCCACACACACATACAGTATAGTGTATGGTTGACATGATCTTTGTTTTTTCTATCATCTGGAGCATCTGAAGCATAGCGAAATCTTTTACATTTATTAGTCAGTCCAGTACACCCAAGAAAAAATTGACAGGAAACTCCAAGATTTGCAAAAACATGGAAATAACAGTAACAACATTTTAAGAATGAGAGGACCTAAAACAAATCAGAGAGGAGAGCTCATGCTGGGTGGGCCAGTAATGAAGACAAGTGGAAGTAATAGAACCCTGGGAAAAACAAATATAGTGGAAGATCTAAAATTCTGAAGAAAAACATTCAATGAATCTTTTTCCTCCCAATCTTACATGAGGATCACAAGTTCTTTTATGTAACATGCCATTTCAATCATATGTAATGTTAGCATGCCCTCTCCTAATCCCTTCTCCTGCCCCCTCCTCCATCCCCAAACCTCCAAAGCTAAGAGGCAGGGATTCTTGCTATTGATAACCATTTTACTGTGTTTCTTCTAGAAACACAGTAACATGAGCTGGTTGGAATCAAGTGGTATGAAAAAGTTAATTATAATAAATATAACAATTATTATATAATAATTATAATAATAATTTCACTAATAATAAATTTTAATCTGTTTGAAAAAGTTCTATTAAATCATGGTTTGTGGGGACCTAAGAGTATAATGACAGTCTTGGATTGCGTAGCATGAGTGGAAATTATATTTATTGTAGTTGTTTCTAGGGTTCATCTCTGCATTTGTGGAGCAGCAGAAGCAGAAGATGTCACTCACATCCTATTTGATTGTTTCCTGTATAAGAGGGTGAGGGACAGGTACCTTGGTTTATATACTAAATGAATGACCCATTGAGAGCCCCATATTAAAACAATTTACCATATGTGTGGCCAGAATTTGAAAACAACATTTAATATGGCACAATACTTGAGCAAAATGGTTTGGTTGAGATTGCCATATCTGGGAATGATTGAGGTAGATTGTAGCGGTGATACTTAAATATAATTTATATAAATATAATTAATATCCATATATTAAATTGTTGTATTTTATTCCAATTTCATTTTAAATTGTATTTTATTCCAACTGAAATTGTTTTTTATAGGATTTTAGTAATAATTTGTGTTTGGAAGTCTGCACTTTAATATGGCCTATGGGCTAATCAATAAACTAAACTCTAACAGTTGCTTCTATGCCCTATCAAAGAAGTAAACCTAAGCAGTTAACAAAGAACTATGCCTCTTTAAACAGATGGCTATTGACAAGATGTTTTTCAATATTAAAGGCAAGGAGGATTTGTTCTGACGATAGCTGTTCCATTTTGACCCAGTCTCGGCTGGAAATGAAATATAAACATGCAAATGTAACATGATCCAGATAAAGCATCCCAATTAATGAAATGTCTATGTGCCAGCTAGAACACACATAACAATTTTCAATAATTAGGTTAACTCTTGTACAATTCTCCTTTTCCTTCCTTGTCCTACACAACAAAAACTTTGTCTAGGACTTACGTGTATAGTGAGATCTCAGTAACAGCAGGAAAATATTTCAAACATTTAAAATAAACTACATAAGGATATTTAATAGCACAGCTGTAGCGTTATGTCACTGTCAAATGAGTTTTCACTCCAAAACACCTCATATCTATATACTTAAATAACTGTGCATCATTTACAATGTTCTGAAAAATGGTTGGCAGGAAGAAAACACTTTTTTTCTTCATTTAAAACCCGAATATTTCTTTCTTTAAGTTGACCTGAAATCTTGATCTGTATTATACATTTTTATTTCAGACTTACATCTATTAATTTCAGTATAACAATCCATTTTATCATTTAACCCTGTTCAATATTTGTATTTCCAGTTTGATCCTGATTCTTTGTTTGTTTGTTTATTGATGAGACTAGGCTTCAATAAAAGTGTAAAAGCAAGCAGAAGTACCCAACCTAAATTTCCATAGCAAATATGTCATCCCTAATCCTAGAAACGGCCAAAGATTGTCATCTCATATAGACTTGTTCTAGTCTCACTCATTTTTATTTTGAAATTGCATAGCACTCAAATGATAAATATTTATCTTGGTCTCCAAGAATGTGCACCCTGCTGTATAGCTTATCCCATTGTATGAATTTTTTCTCGTGGCTGTGTTCAAGGGCCAAAGCTATATACATGGAAAAGGAGTTAACTGGTTCAGATCTCGCCCACTGGTACCTAACAGCATGAAGATTCCTGATGGGTTATGGCAAGTAAATCTCATCAGAACGTTAGATTTTTTTTCTCTATAGTTCTCCGTGTACTGATGATTGATACACTATATGGGTAGTGCAACAATTTGCTTAGTGAGCTCTCAAAGTTACAACAGCACTCAAAAAAGTGACTTTTTACACTTATTACTGTTGCAGCATTCCCATGCTCACATGATTTACATTGGGATGCTTGACAATTGACTCACATTTATGACAGTAGCAGTGTTCCAGGTCATGTGATCACCTTTTGCAACCTTCTGACAATTAAACCAAATTCACTTAATTGGGCTACTAATTTAACAAGTGCAGTGATTCACTTAACAAATGTGGTGAGAAAAGTCCCAAAACGGGGCAAAATTCATTTAACAAATTTCTCACTTAGCACCATAAATATTGGGGTCAACTGCGGTCATAAATTGAGGACTACCTGTATATGATATACTCTACCAGTGACTGATTGCCCTCTTCTATAATAAATTGATTCGTTCCCATTTGAATTGAGAATCATCATTATGACTATTGGGAAGAAATCCTGTACGTTAAATATGCTTAGCGTAAATTCATTGTTTGCTCTATAAATCCTGAATCTCCTTACACTTATCTTCGATAGAAATAGTGTTTATGTCTATGTATCAGTGTCTGTGCCTAGGTACATTTACCACAACATGTTTAAAATTTGAGTTTGTCTTCAAAAGTGGTCTGTGATCAGTGGCTTATGTGGTTGTGGGAAGAATAATAATGTTAAAATAATATTTTAACTGGTCGTTTAAGTGAATGGATTTTCCCCCCCTTTCAACCAGGCAGGAAACATAAGATGAACTAATTCTACTTTATTGTAAGGCTACATTAACAGAATCTTGCACATCTGAAAGTGAAAATCTCTCACCATCTCTTTTTACTGCAGCTGCAAGTTCACCCCCATTAATCCGATTGTTCTCTGGACAGCATCTCTTCCCCTTGTTCCCCAAGGTCATTCTCACGTACCATTACAACTTTTATAATATGTAAATATTGCATCATTAAGAATTTGCTTTAGCAATCTAATGTATGAACTGTTCTCTTGATATTTTCAGTTGACTTAGTTTTCATGATCTTTGGTGTTCCTGAATGTGAGCCAGATTTCACAACTGTTGTGATCTATGAGCTGACATGATACAATCAGCACACTAATGGATGGATTCTGCAAATAGCAAAAAGGTCCAAATCTTAAAAAGTGGAGCCACCTTTATGAATGCCAGTTTATATGACCTCATAGTGAGATAAAGTACTAAATGTCATGACAAAATAAACAGTTTGGTTGGTCTTGAAATGTTCATGGTTATTGCTTTGCAAAAAAGTGTTGATTTTCTTTTCTTTTACTTCCATTTTTTCCTGCTAATAGAAAAATATATTACAATCAACTAGTCACAATCAAAGCAGCCCCAATGTTTATTGGAGTTCAAGGAGACCATTTAGGATCAGATTAAATATATTGGCTGTGTTTGAATACATGGCTAACCTAATTTGATAGTAAAGAGAAAACATTTGCCCCTGTGAGCCATTCCAGAAAATCTGGAAGAACATGGAGCAGTCAGCCATAGCAAAAGGAGGGCTTCAATTTCTGCTTTTCTTTAAAAAAAGGTATACATTTTTTAAAAGATCAGTAGAAACCCAAAGACAGTTGGAGACATTGCAAGACAAGAATTTGGATAGACTTGTTCCCACTCCTATCTACCATAGGAGTGGTAGTGAAAGATCAATGAGAGAAGTCTCTAGAGAAATCCTGTTTTTCTGGGTTAGCATTAGCACTAAATAGTATTAGTTTCTGTGTTAATAGCCAGAAGGAAATGTTAATCTCTGTTGTCTCTTTGTTCAGTGTTTGCATGACTAGAGAGATTAGTTTAACCACAAACGACCAGAATTGTTTTGGATTAAAACTGATATCTAACCCCGATGCTAATTTGTTAATAACATTCATGTAACATGTTGGCCCTTTTAACCAGGTTGTGTGAATGGTGTGACCAAAAATACCCGTAAACTCCTAATAGCTAATTTTGTTCTGAGATGTTTAAATTCTAAAGTTTACTTTAAATACTAAAAATGTATGCAGCTTTTCTTTCCCATAAATATTACAGTATTGGTGTTAAAATAGAAAATCATGGTTTTAATTTAGAATGCATTTTTTTCATTATGGAAAAGAATTGCACGCTCCCTTTAGTCTTTTGACTATTTTTTTTTAAAATAAAACAAGACCTGTATATTTCCATACATATTCCTCATTATGACCCTTTGTTCCCACTTACAGCACATATAAACTTAACGATAAATAGCTGAGACTAGCCCTTTTTGTTTTTTTCAAAGCAAAAGTCTATAAAGATGTATTTGTTTCCATAAAATTGTAAAATTTTGGGATGGATCCATGTTTATTTCCCATTTAACTAATTTCTTAATATATTCCATTGTTTTAGTCTTTCATTGGGAGCTGAATTTTAAGATCTATCAGAATATATATGATCGCACCTAATAAACTATATTTATTAGAAGAAGATGAAATATTTCTTTTGGTTTTACTTCTTCCTATTTCTGATTATTTTTACTCTCATTTTTTTTTAATTTCACTAATAAATAATTGTTCAAATTTTGGGATGTCCTTATATAAAATGGACTGAACAAATGAAATTGCCATCTATCTGCATTAGACACCTTCAGTATGGTAAGTATTTAGAGTATTGGGAAGATCATGTAGTAAATGTTCTATTAAATATATGCAGCCTATTAGAAAACTTTTAAGAATTTAAGAAATTTGGTGCCTGAGCGAAACACCATTCATTTTCTCCCAGATTTGATTTCATTTTAATTTGTGTTTTTTATCCTGTTTAGGAGAAATGGATGAACTTAGTTTAAGGTTTAAGGTTTAAGGTTTATTTGGATTTATATGCCGCCCTTCTCCAAAGGACTCAGGGCGGCGTACAACATTAAAAACACACATCACAAAAGTTAAAAAAAGATTAAACCCAATTCCAAAAAGACCAAATCAATTATTATTTTAAAAAAAGAAACAGTACATTTAAAATAAATTAAAATTAACATTAACATTAACAGGCCAGGCCGGCTTGCTGGAAAAGCCAACTTTTTAGGGCGCGTCGGAAGGACCGGAGGTCAGGGATTATGCGGAGCTCCGGGGACAGCTCATTCCAGAGGGAAGGCGCTCCCCCTGGGGGTCACCAGCCGACACTGCTTGGCCAACGGCACCCTGAGGAGGCCAACTCTGTGGGATCGTACTGGACGGTGGGAGGCTACTGGTGGCAGTAGGTGGTCTCGCAGGTACCCTAGGCCTAAGCCATGGAGCACTTTAAAGGTCATAATTAATACCTTGAATCGCACCCGGAAAACAACCGGCAACCAGTGCAGGCCGCCTAAAAGGGGTGTGACATGGGAGCACCTAGGTACCCCCATGACAACCCGCGCGGCCGCATTCTGGACCAGCTGAAGCCTCCGGGTGCTCTTCAAGGGCAGCCCCATGTAGAGAGCATTGCAGTAGTCCAGGCGAGAAAGGACGAGGGCATGAGTGACTGTGCACAGCCAGATCCAGGAAGGGGCGCAACTGGAGTACCAGGCGAACCTGGTAAAAGGCCCCCCTGGTCACAGCCGTCAGGTGTTCTTCTAAACTAAGCCGCGTATCCAGGAGGACTCCTAGATTGTGAGCCTTCTCTGAGGGGGCTAAAATTTCTCCCCCTATCATCAAAGATGGAACAAGATGTACAAATCAGGATGCCGGGAACCACAGCCACTCAGTCTTGGAGGGATTGAGCTTGAGTCTGTTCCTCCCCATCCAGATCCGCACAGCCTCCAGGCATCGGGACATCACGTCGAGGGCATCATTTGGGTGGTTTGGGGTAGAGATGAAAAGTTGGGTATCATCAGCATATTGATGATACCGTACCCCAAAACCACGGATGATCTCGCCCAGCAGTTTCATGTATATGTTGAACAGGAGGGGTGAGAGAACCGACCCCTGGGGCACCCCACAAGTGACGCGCCTGGGGGTCAATCTCTGCCCTCCAGTCAACACAAACTGCGACCGATCTGACAGGTAGGAGGAGAACCACCGTAAAACGGTGCCCCCCACTCCCACCCCCCCGAGTTGTCGCAGTAGGATACCATGGTCGATGGTATTGAAAGCCGCCGAGAGGTCTAATAGGACCAGGACAGAGGAACAACCCCTGTCCCGGGCCCGCCAGAGATCATTGACCAACGTGACCAGTGCCGTCTCCGTGCTGTACCCGGGCCTGAAACCCGACTGAAATGGATCCAGGTAGACAGCTTCATCCAGGTACTGGGGAAGCTGACGTGCTACCATACTCTCAACAACCTTCGCTACAAAGCGAAGGTTGGAGACCGGACGATAGTTGGCTAAAGTAGCTGGGTCCAGGGAAGGCTTCTTGAGGAGGGGCGTCACCACCGCCTCCTTCAAGGCGGTGGGAAAGAACCCCTTTCTCAATGAAGTGTTGGTAATCGCCTGGAGCCAGCCTCGTGTCACTTCCCGGGAAGCCGAAACTAACCAAGAGGGACACGGGTCCAGCACACAAGTGGCAGCACTGAGTTTAGCAGTGTTGAGAAGTTGTAAATAAATTAAATCAGCAAAATTCTTACACTTTCTTATAGCAATATAAGTAGCACTTAGACTGATATACTCCTTCATAGTGCTTTTTGGCCTTCTGTAAGCAGTTTACAGAGTCAGCATATGACCCCCAACAATCTGAGGTAATTTTACTGACCTTCAAAGGATGGAAGGCAACCTTGAGTCATTCAGAATCAAACTCCTAAGTATGCGGTGAGTGAGGTTGCAGTACTGCATTCTAACCAGTACTTATCTTTAAAAAAATCAGTTGGTTTTCAGCAACTAGTAGTAACTTCAGAGTAGTAAACTCTGAAGCAGCCACAGCTTTCCCAAACTGCATTCTCTCAGGAGTCATGAGTCCCAGATTTTGGACACATTATTTAAATTAGGGAATATTTTTTAAAGAAAAAAAGCATGAGTGAATAAACTGTTTACAATAAACATTAAGAGAATTATACTGAGTAATACAAAGCTGATGAGTGAAGCTGTAATTGTGAATGCAGGACACATTATTTCTTGATAGTGTTAAGGGTACACAAAAGGCAGGCAGTGGTTATGGTGGTGGAGTCAAAAATGAGTATAAAGCAACTGCAGAAAGAGACAGTGTGAGTTGAAAGTCTTATAAGATAAATTAAGCTGCTAATGGAAGGTGAATGTAAAACAGGGGAAAGGCTCTCCTAAAAATAATGAAAAATGATGATGCAGAAATGTATAGAGTTATGTTAAGAGCAAGTATGTTTAGTGTAATGAGGTAAAAGAGGCTATAACTAAGGAGAAAAAATATATGTTAAAAATAAGAAAGATAATGACAATTGCAAAGAATACAGTCAAAAAGATCAGGCAAGAGTTAAGATTTAACGAAAAATAGTGAGCAATAGTGATTAAAAGTTTTACAAAAGCTTTTGAAAGTAGGCGAAGGAAATTAAACAAGGAGGCTCCAGTGGAGTCAGTGAAATTAAACAATAGAAATGATGAAATGATTCTGAATGAAACCATAGGGAAACATGGAATAGACTAGAGATTTAAATGGGAATATTACTGATAGGTCAAAGAATGGAATTTAAATTAATATCAGTGTTACAATTCCAGAATATATGATGAAAAGCAAGCATTAACTGCTGTGAGTATGTTGGAAAAGGGTGAGACTGCTGATATAGGTAGACTAACTATTAGGAGGAATATTAAATTCTGACTATAGTTTGCTTGTGAAGTGGTCATACAATTTATTTAACATGTTTGATAACTGGAATAATGATATTATTGTTCCCTTGTACAAAAGAAGACAAAAAAGGGACAGCAAGATGAGTTTTGGGGATGTGGAGTTATTGTTAAAAATGCCTGTGCAGATGTTTGGCTAAATTCTGATGAAAGGGAAGAAGCGGCGAAAATGAGCAAAATTTGAGAAATGTAGTCTGGCTTTAAGCTGGGTAGGTGGTACATTGTTCAATTTTTACTGATCAGCAAGTCATCCTACAATGTGTTAATGTCAAAAGGAATAGTAAGTTTTCTGTACTGTAAGTTTTTTTTTTTTAATTTAGAAAAAAGTATGGAATAAAGTGAATAGGCTTGAAGTATGGAATGTTCTACATCATGAGTTTCAAGCTCAATTTTATTGAGGGCTGCATCAGGGTCATGTTTGACCTTGGGGGCCAGGATGGGTGTGGCCAGAGTGAGCATTGTCACTTGTGTCAGGGGCATCTGTGGTGGCCTGAGCGCTTTGCCAGTGAAAACGGCTCCCGAACTCCGATTTCACTCTCCTGCTGCTCTCTGCAAGCAAAACTGGAGCTCAGGGGGACCTGTATCAAAGACCAAGGCAGTTTGTTTGATAAGGAAAATGAAAAAAAAGTGGGGGAGGCCAAGTGGAGTTTGGACTTCTTGACAAAAAATTCACTTAAGATGGGTAAACAGATGAAGAAATTTAAAGTCAAACAAATGCTAAAAAAAAGTTCATACAATGTGTTGCAAAGAATGAATATGTATCAAATGAAATGAAAATTACTGTTTATGTTTGTGCTTGCTTTGTATATGGAAATAAAAGTCAGAGGACTATAAAATTAAACTGAATGAGTTGTTTAAGAAATGTGTGGCAAAAGAGCTAAGATCAAGAATAAATTTGGGCTGAAAAAATGTGCATTAAATACAAATAAGACTGGACAATACAAAACAGTATGTTGGAGTGGCTTGGTCATACAAACAGAATAAACTATTATATATGATATGGGCAAGAGTCATTCTCTTTCCTTTGTGAGATCTCCATACTTGCCCAGGCAGCAATGTTCTTCTGTATTTCCTCTTCTCTTAATATGTGGTTATAGTGTATACTCCCAATCCCGGACAGGTATCCGTTTCTAATCATGATAATGGCATAATATTAAAATGTACAGTATAAGATTGTGCTATAAACTCTGCCCGTCTGTATTTGCATTACAACATCACGTACAACTAATGTAAGGGACAGAATTTGCCTCACAAAATTATAAAACATATTTCGTCCCTTGCCCTCCATTGCTCCTCTCTATAGTCAGCGATCACATGTTATATTGAAATGAGGCCACACTACTCTGTAGCTAATTAGATATAGCTACCCTTCAGTGTTATGGAAGGAAAGTTAAAGCAATTGCAGTTCAATGGATTTCACAAGTTGCTCTGCCGAAAAGCAAAAATTAGGGAATTTAATGAGCAATGAAGTTTCAGTCCACTTTTAATCACATGGCAGAAATTTGACATGAAAGGAAAAATTGACATGAAAAGCTTTGTTTTGCAAACATAACACAAATAAAAGGCATACTAATCAATCATTTGAACAGAATGCAAGTAATTTAGTCTGGGAAACTAAATCAGCTTGTTAGTGACAGTAGCACTATATGACATGGAAAAAAAACTGCTTTATTTTTTTTAAAAAAGCCTGTGCTTTTCTCTCATAAGAATTATGTCTCCCTCCAATTTATTTGTTGATTGTTGTAAGAGGCTAATGCAGGAGTAGATAGTTTAGTATCTCCCCCCGCTGAGTAATATGAATTTTAATTCTTACTATGTCTTATGATTGAGCAATTCAAAATGACATCATTTTTTTAAATTGAAAATTTTGATTAAATTTTATTGAAATTTAGTGTTTGATAGAGTATCACAGACGAACCTCCTCAGTATACCATGTGAAGGAGAAAAACTGGACTGTGCATTTTTAAAATGATTTTTATTTCCTTCTAGGGAATTTGGCCGTTGGAAGGTAAACAACTTAGCTGTTGAGAGAAAGAATTTTCTTGGCTCCCCGTTGCCTCTTGCCCCTGAATTTTTCCGAAATGTAAGGCTACTAGGACGTAGGCCGACTCTTCAACAGATCACTGAAAACCTTATCAAGAAGTATGGGACCCACTTCCTGCTGTCAGCTACCCTGGGAGGTAAGATCATTTTCATTGACTAGTTGCACTTTCAGCTCAGATACTGAAACTTTACTAGAAACATACCGCTAGTCCTCATTATCTGGTGTTTTGCCAATCTGCAGTTAGCAAATATAGCTCAGGCTTCTTTATCTGCAGTTAAACATTTTGTGTAGCCATGGTTCAGGGTATCTGCTTCTAATTGATTATTTTCTGTGACTCTGGAACATAATTTCCCAAATTCCATAAAGTTATTCTCTCATCAGAGGAGTTATCTGCAATTTTAGGCTGAAAATCTCTGCTAATAAAGAAAGTGGGGTGGGGTGTTCATTTAAAAAAAAAAAGACATCAAAACTCTGACAGGATTATATGTCTTTTTTATTTTAAATAAAAGTCAAGATGATGATGAAGATTGATGATGAAGATTGATGAAAATGATGCTTAGTGGGGAAGAGAATTTGTTGGTAGGATTAGAAATTGCAAACCAGAGCAAATACAAGAGATACATTAAATATGTTCACCAAACTTCAGCTAAATGCACACTTATATGGGAGTAAAAAGTATAGATTTTAAATCCTACTTTTTAACTTAGCAGTATTTTACAATGAATGTCTTAGAAGGAGGAGGCGGGGGAAGGGAGGGAGGGAGAAGAAAGGCCAATGTGACTTGAGACGGTCCTTTATTGTCATTGCACAGCAGGTCACAAAGAGAGTGTTTCTCTGTCTGCTGGAAGCCAAATATATGATTGTTTCCACACTGATTATTTTGATGTATTCTAATCTGTTTTCTGTTCCTGGTTTGATATAAAGTGATTGATGATTGTTGTGTCAAGAGGAGGAGGCAATATTACCTGATAACTTCCTTGGAGGTTTTTTTCCTTTTTTTTCCACTGATTTTGGGATCCAAGGTTTGCTTTGGAGATGCTGCGCTCCATATTTTTTTCCATATTTCCATATTTCCATTTCAGAAGGTTGCACTGGAAATATTATCATAATGCTCTGATGAGCTGCAGGATCTATTTCTCTTTTTGATTTATATGACATTGCTGAGTGAGGTCATTTAAGGATATGATAAATGATTTATCACTTTGTTTCTCAGGTTCAGGGTCATTCTTGTGAAGTTCAGTGGAATCATAGAAATATTGTGCCAGCACCTGAAATAATTACAGTTTGGATGAGAGCTAGTAAAATTAACTCACTCCAGACAAAGCAGAAGTATTCTTGGAGAGCTAACATAGATCTGAAACTTCTGATGGACATGATTTATTTTTCAAATCTGCAAACTAGATTTGCAGTTCAGGAATAGAGAATGCCATCTATTTTGGGGGTAGGATATCTTTTATATTTCAGTAACCAAGGACTGATAGACGTTTGAGAAAATTTGGTGGAATTATGCAGCAGGAAAGATCATTGGTGCTCAAAATTGTTTATGTGGGCAGCTATTCCCCCTCAAAGTGACAATGGAGACAAAAAGCATTTTATACTTTGGTGAGTGTTTATATGAAAGATAATTACTGAGATTGAATAGCCTTTTGCTGCCCAACTTGGCAAACAACCTTATTAAAAAAAAAACTACTCATCTTTGATTCATTTTCTGCAGGCAACATCTCAACTGTATGTGGAGAAAATGACAGTCCCTTCATCCTGTTTTGGAAGCAACATGCATTTCACCACAGTATTGATTTTATAGAAGTCCTTTCTAGATGTAACTTCCTTTCGTCATTTAAGATTACAACATTTTAAGTTTCATCCATTTTTTTTGTAGCAAAGTACCAAATGGATGAAAAATGAAAGCATTCCACTATATTTACAGTGTGTGTGCCCATTGTGCCACGATTGACAGTTCAATTGTACAAAATTTATAAAATACTGATAAAAACACGGTACGTTTTTCAGTTTCAGGCTAAGAGTAATGTTAGATATTAGCATATATCGGAGGAAGTCTCCTCTCTGGTCCGCTGCTACAGCGGGAAACAGGTATCGCTCTGATTGGTCGAGAGGCGTACCCGAGTACTATAAAAGGGGAACCCTCCGGCCACAGAGCAAGCTGGATCACTACTACTACTAATAAAGAGCTGTTAAGTCACTTCGTGTCCGCAGTCTGTTCTCTCGTTGCCCAGATCTAACATTGGCGACGAAGGTGGGATTGAGAGACAGATAGGACGAAGAACGCTACCTCCAGAATCTCCGGATTTGATCCAGCCTAGGAATTCGGCAGAAATTCCGGCAGCCATCTCAGGTCACCACAGTGCGGCAAATTCAAATGAGAGAAGATGGCGATGCACACTCCCCCCGCTCCATTCGACCCAGAGAACGACGAATGGGAAGCCTTCATGATTCGTTTCGAGTGTTTTCTCGAAGCGAACGAATACACGGGGATCACCGACGCCCGAAAGAAAAACATCTTCCTCGGCTACTGCGGAAAAGAAGTCTTCAACACGGCCAGAGACCTCACCGCGCCTACTCCAATACAGGCAGTATCATGGGCGGCGTTGCAACAGGCTCTACAGACTCATTACGCGCCAAAACCTTCCCGCCATGTTTGCCGCCAAGCATTCAACACGAGGAACCAGAAGGCGGGAGAATCTATCAACCAGTAGGTTGCAGCCCTACGAAAAGCAGCCACACATTGTGGATTCAGAGACCTGGATGAGCAGATTATGGATCGACTCGTTAGCGGGCTGAGAGACATTTCCCTACAAAAACGGCTGTTAGCCAAAACCAATTTAAGCCTACAGATTGTACTCGACGAGGCAAGAGCTTCAGAAGCAGCAGACAGATCAGCGGAGACCATTCAACGCGGATTCAACACAGGCCAGCCAGCGCCAAGACACACCAGAGTCCACTACGAGGACACCATTCCAGATTTCGGGGATCCCGAGCTCGAGGAAAGTCACCTGATGCGGAGCAGTCACGTGAGACCTGGGGGGAGACCCGGATCCCGTTTGCCGCCCTGCGCAAGCTGCGGAGGGAATCACCCCCGGTCTACCTGTCGGTTCAGGAAAGTTGTTTGTTCGCACTGCGACAAACTGGGGCACATCGCACGAGTGTGCCGGAGCGAAGCCCCTGCCTCCAGGCAACCACCCATGTACCGCCAACAGAAGCCCAACCCAGGGGCTTGGCGAAATCATAAAGGGCGCCCAGAGAGAAATCCACAAGTGTTTACCCAGAGAGAAAATTCCCAAAGAGCTGAGCGAGCGTATCCCCAGAGAGATCACACACAAAGAGCTGAAAGAGCGTTCTATCAAGATGCTCAACGAGAGTATTTTCAGGATTCAGATGCTGAGATAGAGTTGACCCAGAGAGAGGAGTTGCGAACATATCTCACCACAATAAGTCAGGTCCGCACCAAGCGGCCAAAAATGCTGAAAGTCACAGTCCTCTTGGAGGGCTCACCTTGCGAGCTGGAAGTTGACACAGGATCGTCCCTGACGATCATTTCATGGGCATCCATGAAACAGGCTATCCCTAGCCTCAAAAAGAGCCAACTACGTGTTCCAGACATCCTGCTACGAGACTACCAAGGGAACCGAGTCCCCATCGTAGGCCAAGGCACGTTCCAGATCCGCTTCAAGGACATCGTAGCCCAGCTGCCCGTGACCATCGCCAGCGCACCATTACAAAACCTCCTAGGACTGGATTGGTTTGAATCCTTGGGGCTAGAAGTCACCGGAATCAACGCCGTGGAAAACAGCAGCGCTGAGCAGATTTTTAAGGAGTTCGAGGATGTGTTCAGCATGTCTTGGTAAGTATGTGGGTAAACCGATTTCATTCAATTTAGACCCCAAAGTGGCACCAATCCGACTTAAACCGAGACGGGTGCCTTTTGCACTCCGCCCAAAAATAGATAAGGAAATAGATAAGTTAGTGGAGTAAGGAATCCTTGAGCCGGTGGATCACGCGCGCTGGGAAACGCCCATCGTGACCCCAGTCAAACCAGACGGATCAGTCCGCATCTGCGCGGACTATAAATGCACAATTAATGTCGCGCTACAACAAAGCGCATATCCTGTGCCTGTAGTACAGCACTTATTGCACTCGTTGGGGCCAGGAAAGGTATTTGCTAAATTAGACATGGCACAAGCTTACCAGCAGCTGCCCGTAGATAGCGCCACAGCCACAGCGGAGGCCCAAACTATAGTGACGCATAGAGGAGCATTCAAATGCAACCAGCTACAATTCGGTGTTAGTATTGCTCCAGGATTGTTCCAGAGCGTCATGGAACGACTTTTGCAAGGGATACCGGGAGTCGTCCCCTATTTTGACGACATCTTGGTGTCCGCTGCAAACGAGGAGCAATTAAATAAAAGAGTCAGAACTGTTTTGGCCAGAATCAGAGAAAAGGGTCTCCGCCTCAAAAAGGAAAAATGCCAAATTAACGTGCCTAGCGTAGAATTCCTGGGTTATAGAATCGATGGTCAGGGAATACACCCCACTTCAAAGAAAATTAAGGCGATCCAGGATGCCCCCACACCACGAAATCAGACCGAGTTGCAGGCCTTCCTCAGACTACTTAACTTCTACAGCGTTTTTCTGAGACAGAAGGCGACCGTTGCTGAGCCACTACACCGTCTACTCCAGAGGAACACACCATGGAAATGGGGACGATCCGAAGCTGCAGCTTTTGCCGGAGTAAAGCGCCTGCTCACCACAGACTCACTGTTAGTCCAATACAGCCAGACACTACCGCTGGTATTGACCTGCGACGCATCACCTTTTGGAGTCGGCGCAATCCTCAGCCACCGGATGCCCGACGGAAAAGAAGCACCCATCGCCTTCTACTCCAGGACTCTTTCATCGGCCGAGAGGAATTACAGCCAGATGGACAGGGAAGCGCTAGCTGCTGTAGCTGGAGTAAAACGTTTCCACGAATACCTCTACGGCCGCGATTTTGAACTTATTACAGATCACAAACCGCTGTTGGGATTTTTGGCGGGAAACCGCCCCACTCCAGTCTCCCTTTCTCCTCGCATGACCAGGTGGACTTTTCCTGGCTGCGTACTCATACAAATTGATTCATCGACCGGGCTCCACTCTAGGACACGCAGACGCACTCAGCCGTTGCCCACTACTGGACCTTTTGCCAGACCCCACTCCCGAAGTACCGGTGCTGCTCATTGATTGTTTGGACTCAGGACCGGTTTCTTCCTACGATGTTGCAAGGTTCTCTACTAAGGACAGTTTAATAAAGCAAGTTCAAACTTGGGTTTGGAGGGGGTGGCCGAAGGGAAACGTGGGCCCGGAATTCAAAGTGTTTTGGTCAAAACGGGATGAACTCTCAGTGTTACAAGGTTGTTTATTGTGGGGGGATCGAGTTGTTATTCCGTATGCTTTGCGCAGGAATGTATTAGATGCTTTACATGTGGGTCATCCGGGGATTGTTAGAATGAAGGCGTTAGCAAGAAGTTACATTTGGTGGCCAAACATGGACAAAGAAATAGAAGAGTGGGTGGCCACTTGCGACCCATGCCAGGAATCGAGAACAGCACCCCCGGAAGCGCCCGCCACAGAATGGGAGAAACCTAAATCACCCTGGTCGCGAATACACATCGACTTCGCAGGGCCATTCCAAGGTCAGACCTTCCTTATAGTTGTGGATGCATACTCGAAATGGCTAGAAGTAGTCCTAATGACTTCAACCACGGCAGAGGCAGTCATTAAGGTTCTACGGTGACTTTTCGCCACTCATGGCCTGCCCGACCTCCTGGTCTCCGATAACGGGCCCCAGTTCACGGCCATGCAATTTGAGACATATCTAGCAGGTCAGGGAATTCGGCATGCCCTCGTCGCGCCATTCCATCTGGCATAAAATGGACAGGCGGAGAGAATGGTGCGATTCGCAAAAGAGGCCCTCGCTAGGATGGGTCCAGGTGATTGGCAAACACGCATTGACCATTACCTATTGATCCAACACATTACCCCCAGCGCAACGACGGGTAGGAGCCCCGCTGAACTACTCATGGGCCGCCGTTTACGGTCTCACCTGGACCGTCTTCACCCAAATTACTCTGCCACAGCTCCCCCAGACTCTACAAGCAAAATTCGGAGTTTTAGCATAGGGGATTCAGTATACGCCCACAACTATGCAGGGGGGACATTGTGGATGCCGGCAAAGGTCATTGGCATCACGGGTCCACGATCGTATCTGTTGGAACTGGAAGATGGGCGGAACTGGAAAAGGCACATCGATCAACTTCGGGGTCGCCTAGCACACTCAGACCTTCGAACCGAGGACGAGAGCTACCTACCAACGCAAAGTCAGCCACTCGAGAGCCCCAACGCAGAGAACTACGACACCTGCGAGCCCAGGTCTGAACAAGAGATCGAGCACGAAGCAGAGCAACCCCCAAGCAACGTAACCGAGTAGACTCCGGAACGCCCTAGCCATGAAGGCACGAAAACCCCCGAACGCGAAGCAGAAAAAGCATTCGATCCTGCAACCACTTCTAACCAACCCGAACTGCGACGCTCCTCCCGAGTAAGGCAAACTCCAACATACCTAAAAGACTATGTTACTAACCGCAACGTTCCATCTAGGAGGGGAGGGGTGTTAGATATTAGCATATATCGAAGGAAGTCTCCTCTCTGGTCCGCTGCTACAGCGGAAAACAGGTATCGCTCTGATTGGTCGAGAGGCGTACCCGAGTACTATAAAAGGGGAACCCTCCGGCCACAGAGCAAGCTGGATCACTACTACTACTAATAAAGAGCTGTTAAGTCACTTCGTGTCCGCAGTCTGTTCTCTTGTTGCCCAGATCTAACAAGTAAGTTGTGCCAGAAATTGCCCATTTTGAAATGCTATACAAGCAGTCTCTGGCTGAAATGCTGTGCCTATGAAGTTTGTTGCACATACAATTTTACTAAAAGTGTTTTGTTCAAGTTGGACTGAAAACTATTGAAACATTTTTTGGAAGAATATACCACCAACTCTTCTGCATGATTCAGAAAGGCATTTTTGGGAGAACTATATGGCCAATTCAAAATCGTAGTTGAGTCATTTTTTATTTTCTCATGAAACACGGAAATGCAGGTTTTGCATTTCTTGAGGAAACATTTTGATGCAAGAAACACGCTGATGCAATGGGTTATCCTGTGTTCTCCTGATCCCATTCTTGCCCTCTTCTGGTTCTTGATATCTGACAAAGGCCTTTAAAAAAAGTTTTCTGTCTTGGTTTTTCCCACCAAAACAAAGTTATTCCAAAGCAAGAAGTATTTTTTTATAAGAATTTTATTAGAGTAAGTAGGTATACAAAAATTTTTGACAGTTACATAGTGCCAAAGTTAGAAATCCCCCCAAATCTCACAACTTTTACAAAAGAGAAAACCAAAAAGTAAAAGATAAACAGTAACAGCTTTTTGTTTTACATTGTATCAACCATATGTTCAATCATCTCTTGTGTCACTTCCAGCAATTACATTATATCAACTTGCAATAATGTTTCAAATGTATTTATTTTTGTGACCTGAGTCTTTTCAATATTGCTTCCTCCCCGCTGTCTTCTGGCAGAGCCACGGCCCCTCCCTCCTAAAGCAAGGAGTATTTTGAGGACTACGTTAAAGAATGACTGAATCTCTGAGATTCAGATATTCAAAGTTGTGATGGGTCGGACACCTCTTGTCATCAGTTACAAGAATGGATTAAAAAAGAGGAATTAATTTTTATTTTTTTTTTTTGTAATAAAATTTTATTGGTTTTTCAAGATTTATAGGGAAAAGGGTAAATGGACAGGTATACAAATTTTGGCAGTTGCAAAATGTGTGAGGCCCCCTTCCCTCCATACCCATAATATACATTTATATATAATGCATTAGTATATAATTGATTACAATCAGCATATTAGTTCTATTATTAAATTCAATCAAATTAAACATTACAGTATAAAATCCAAATATAATTCCATTTTCACTTTCGGTCAATTTATAATAATATGATTTTCTTGTTTATTTTTGTGATCTGAGTCTTCTTGCTATTGCCCCATCTCCCTCCACTGGCAGAGCTCTGGCCCCTCCCGTGTCCTGCGTGTCCGCTGTGGTGTCTGGTGGTTTCTCTAGGAGTGTTTTATTTTTTTCCATAAAGGCCTGCGCCTCTATGGGTGAATTGATTCTAATTCTTGTCTCCTCCCAGAATATCAGCATACCTTCAGGCATCAACCATCTAAACCACACCCCTTTCTGGTATAATTTATTCGCTAATTGTGAATAATTTTTTCTTTTTTCTCTAATCTTCTTAGGGATCTGCTTCAGAATGGTTATCTCCATATCATGATATGTCAATGCTTGCCCCCTTTGTACACCCAGAATCTCATCTCTTGTGGTTTTTCTAAGGAATTTAATGTGAACCTCCCTGGGTACATTGTGTGTTCTAGCATAAGCTGAGTTCACTCTATAAACCAGATCTATATCCCACCCCATCTGTTGTTTTTCTTTGTGTGTGTAGTCAGCCAGAATGTTTGTCATGATGTCCCTTATATTTTCCCCATCTTCTTCTATAACATTTTGAAATCTAAGATAATAGGACATTCTCTCAAATTCTAATTTCATCTGTTGGATGTCAAGATCTTTGTTCCCTTTCTGCACAGCTTCCATCCCCCCCCTCACCTCCTCCACCCCCCCTTCCACAAGATCCAGTCTCTGTGAGTTCTTATAAATTTGGACTTGATTTTCTTTAATTTCATCTTTCATTTCCCTTAGCTGTTTCTTGATTTCCTCCTGGCCCTGTAAAATTTGTTGAAGCATTTGTTGAAAGTCCATCTCTATAGTCTTAGGTTGCATCAGTTCTGTTATCTTTGACTGTGTGGCTGGACTGGATGTTACAGATGTTGGAGCAGACGTGGCAAAGCCAGGTTTCCCAGGAGGTGGTCTTTTGGATGCCATCCTTTATAACATTAGAAGTTCAGTCCATATATAAGATAAACAGTTAGAAAAGAAGGGTAGCCAGGTGAGGTCCGGGAGCAGAAGAACCAGGCAGAAGAGAATATCTCTAATAAGTCTGGCAATAGATGAAAGGTTTCCCCTAGAAAGTTCAAAAAATACCAATCCACAAGAGATTCCTCTGGGAGACACGGAGACAAAGACCGGAAGCCTGAATTTTAAAGGTGGAGTCAGGTTTCACAATTCATAAAGACAACGGAAGTGTGCCATCTTGCCCTGCCAGTTTTGGGCACAGAGGCATAACAAAGTTTTAAAAAAGTTCCAAAAGTCCACAAATCACAGTAGAAAGTAAAATTAAGTTGAAAAGAAAATCATCTCAGCCTGGGTGAGGCTTCATTCGTTGGCTCTCCCCCCTCCTCCTTCCCCGGGGGCTGAGAGCAAAATTATTCCTAGCCGCTTGTCCAAGGGGGGGGGAAACCCCCCTCCCTCCAGCCGCGCCTCCAGAATACTCCGAAAGTTATTTTAAAGTTATTTTATAACTAATTCTTCGTGCAAAATAGGGCATGAAGAGAGAAGCAACCTCACCGCACCGCAGCTGCTTCCTTCAATTGCTTCATTCTCCAGACGGCTTTAGCGAGGCGCGAGGCGCAGAAACGCGAGGCGCCCTCCGAGCTAGCTCCCCGGTGCCTTGGGCGCGCGAGAGACCTCCCGCCGGCCGCCGCCGCTGCAGGAGCTCCCCGCGATGCCGCCCCTCCGGCAGGACCCCTCTGTGGGGTGTCCTGTGCCCCCCAAGGAGTGGGGAAGCCCACCGGAGAGCCGGAGCGGGCAAAGAGCTGCCCGTCGCCGCTGCCGCTGGAACCGGGAATTAATTTTATTTTTTAATTAAAAGTTAAGTTTACATAAAAGGGAAAATGTTTCAAAGTTCTTATACACAAGAATTGCTTGTATGATCTTGGGCCTAAAATGAAATGATTTCCATGATATAAAAGGCAACATTTCAATACATTATTTTCTACCAGCTCCTTGGGATATCTAAACATCTGTTATGATCACACAATCCTCTCAGAAGGTCAACTTGTCATGTGAATATTGAAAGAAAAAATCAATATTCACCTAACACAATTCCAGTGCTCTTTTACCCTATGGGTGACGTCTGATATGCATTTAGCATTTGCAGACACTTTAACGCCTAATAAATATTAATCGAGATTTGTATTTCTTAAGGGAAATTATGTCAAAAGGGGGAATTGTGAAGCTGGTCTCTTGCAGACATCAAATGTGAAAGGAAACATTACATTCAATTGTGCCTGACAATTGAAGTCTTATAAAAAAGGCTTACGGATACAACATTCATATGTGGCTGTCAGATAAACAAAGAATCCCGACTTATGTAGGCATCTGTCTAAAACATATAGATTTTATTTAATTATGAAATTTCTATACTATACTAGTCTCTCAACTATGGACTATGAGATATTAAAATGTATGCTTATATATGCATTACATATATCCTGTCATCTTTTCCCTATTGGCTTGATACTAACTCACATATAATTCAGTGGATCTTCTGGACTGAATTTTGAAATGAAGTATCATTAAGTGATGGTATCACTTTGGTATCATTAAGTAGGCATGTCTTTAATTTGACATGCTTTCAAAGTTATTATAGCTATGGTTACTACTTCTAGATGAAATTATTTAAAATAATGTAGAAAATAACTATGTTGACCCTGAGGAAGGGGTCAAATGCACCACCAGTCTTGAGCTTCTTTGTACCCACAACAGATCTACGGTTAAGTCCAGTCCACCTTGGATTCCATTAATTCTTATCTACTGCCAATTTGCTTTGACTGTTAGAAGTTCAGATTCCTGCAGAGATCTTAAGCTTAAATTCCATATAGTCCTCAATTTACTTAATTGCATGATTCAGACTTCTTTAGAAACAGTAAGGTTGTATTAGAACTTAATCCTGAGATTAGGGCTTCAGCTATTCACTGTATTGTCAAATAAATGTTTGCATATATGTCAAATATTCTTTATATATTTTATTGACATTTTATCTCTAGGAACTGCAATATTTAATATCCAATATACAACTCTATATATAACAGTTCACTGGAATTTAGAACACTTGAAAGTCAAAATTAAAATGGTAAAAAAATTTGTCAGAATTGAAATCCACATCAATAAGAGACAAGACACTTGAGTAGGAGTTAGTTATAGTAAAGAGCCATGTATTTTGTTTGAATCAGGCGTTGTCTTGAATCTTTTGTCTGAGAGTTTATTATAGATGAGACAGATCTGCCTGAAATACAGACACTGTATCCCTTGTGTTCTGCTTTTTAAAGATTTGATTAAAAATAGGTTTTCCCAAAGAAATGTTTCTCTTTCCCCCAATTGTACCTATATTTTCAATGCCTTCTCAGCAAGAAAGGAGAATGTCACTGATGCTTTTTGTGTTCTTTAGTAGAGATGCCAAACATTGGTATTCACAGGCATAGAAGGCCAGCTTGGCAAATGGATGCACAATAGTTTGATTTGCCTCTGCCATTCTGTCTCCCTTGGACAACCAAGGGATCTCTAAAAATTTTCCCAGGATCTCTGTATACATGGAGTACTGATGAAGGTTGCCCATGGAAACTTAAGACAAGTTTTTGTTGAGTTTTGTTTTTAAAGCTATTCTGAGGAAATACAGCCAGTAGCATTTCAAGCCATTCTTTTCCCATTTGACTATGGTGATTTTTTCATGACTAAGATTTTTGTTAAATGCTGTTTCAATTGAAATGCAATACTTCAAAATAGACAAGACAATAACCTTTCTTCTGAGAGTAAAACAAAGAGGTATGCCTTTAAATTATGGATTATATCTGACAAACATTCCACCTGCTCTAGGAATATTTTAGTTTTCAATAAAAAGGACAATTTGTAGTATATAGTATATACGCCCATCTATCCATCTCTTTCTTTCTCTGTCTATAAGTCTATTTCATTATATGTTACCACGTTAATGAAGGTTAGTCCAGTTTATAATTATAAATAACAATTTATAAAATTGGGGAGGTAGCCTTCTAAAGTAATATCATGTCAATATCTCACATATATTATTCATTCTCCCTACATTACTATTTATTTATTTTTATTTATTTATTTATAAAATGTATCAACTATCCATCTTACCATATGGTAACTCTGGGCATCTTACAATCATAAATTATTAATGCTAGTTCTATGATTTGTAAATTATATTTAAGTAAGAAAAGTTTGAGTTTGTTTTCACATACAGTACGATATACACCTTTTGACACCCCCCTACTTACCCATTTCTAATAAATGCTACAAGTAAACTTCTCCCAAATCCTCTCTTTTTTTATACATATATGGATTTTGCAAAGGTATACTTTTTGTATATGGTATTCCTAAATAATTGCTGCTCTATTTGAAAATTTGACTCAAGAAAAGAAAAAAAAAACATAAGTGCAGTTCTAGATGGGAGAGTCTGCTCCCAATTTGAATGTAAAATAAATTTGTGACTCTACCCCCCAATGTACAGTTTGGTCAAAAAAATTCAAATACTGATTAAAGGTTCCTATCCACAGCTCTGTTGCTTTATGTAAGATTAAAGATGTCAGATATACAAAAGAATTGCAAATAATAGTTCACAGTATTTCCTAATGGACTTGATTATCTCAGTAAAATTCTCTCAGTTGAATATTTACAATGGGATAAAATAGCAATACAAAACTGCAGTATAGTAAATGTTGAAAAGAGGGAGAAATATTTTTGTGTTGCTCAGAACAGCATCTGAAAGGTGCAGCATCTGTAATCTGCAAGATGGCAGATGTAATATTATAAACCAAGCCATAACTTTTTTTATAGATCTGTGATGTTGATGCATGTAGATTGCTTTTCCTCAGTGGAGACAGCATCCCTGTGTGGAGTTATACTCATCTACCATCCAATAGAACTGAGTCTGCAAAGTTTAAGTCCCACCTCTTCCTGCTGAGATTCCCAGCTTTTGTGACTCATCAGCCATTTGAATTAGACATGTCTTCTGATCTCTCCCTGAATATTGTCCTAATTTCTCTTCTTTCTTGACTTTTTATTTCTTAAAATTTCTCTTTTTCCTTCCCCTTAGATTCCCTTAGGTTTCTCCTTTGTTGGATCACTGGAGGCTGCCTGGCTTCCCTTGGAAGCAGCGCTGGGGATCCCTGGAGGGCATCTGCAACTGCAGATGCTCCTGTAAGTGATCCAGTGGGCTCCAGGAAGCACGGAGGCCAGAGAGGGGGCGGTTTTGTCCCCATTGGTTATTAGGCAGCGGAAGAGCTAGAGAGCCAGGATTGGCTCTCTTTAGCCTTGTTTTGCCACCAAACAGGTGGTAGTGGCCATTTTGGAGGCAGGGAGAGGCTTCTCCCTGCTTTTATAATTTCAAAGCCCCTTTTTAGAAAAAGAGGCAGTTTAGGAGTGCAGGCATTGGGAGGCAAGGAGAGGTTTCCCCTTGCCTGTTTGAACCTCCGGAGTGTCTTTTGGCTCCAGAGTTAACTGGGGGTGTCATTTTTTTGGCGCCAAACAGGTGGCGGCTGCCATTTTGTAATCAAGCAGTTGGGTTGTGGGTGCTATTTTGGGCACCAAGCAATGCCATCTTGAGGTCCACTTTGGCGCAAAAAGCAATACATTTTGGTTGGTTGTAAGTGTGAGATGGTCACTAATTGTGAATCATTGGTTCTAATTGGAGCTGCCCCTTCCATGTCGACTCCAGCAGACTCTCTTTAGGCTTCCAGGTCTTCTGCAGTAAGGATTACAGCTAGTTTTCAAGGATAGACAGTTAGTGTGTGGGACCAACTCCCTTGTTCCCTTGAATTGGAATTGATTGACCTACCTCGCTAAGGCTTGAAAGTTTTTGCACAGGGACCAGTGGGTCTCTTGTTGTGGGCAAGGGACAGGCCCAGGTGTGCCTGTCTAGAGGTGCCACTATCTGCTCTCATATTCCCAGAAGCCGGGCCCTGGTGTGTCCTTAATTGGGATAATCACCTACTTTGATTAACCTTAAGCAGCTAGTTAGACAGTTTTGCAGTATGGATGGAGGTGCAGGAGAGGCCTCATCCCCCTTGTTGGATGACCCTCTCTGACCCTTCTCCTACCCAGCAGGCACAAGCTTCCTCCCCCTAAGAAGGGAGGCAGAACCAAGGGCAAGTCTAAGGCCACTCAGAGAACCGAACGCAGGATGCAAAAGGCCCTAGACAAACAAATTGCCAAGGCCCAAAAGGAGGTGCAGAAACAGTCAGAGGCAGTGTCCCAAGTGGTGGCAGTTACCTCTCCTTCTGAGAATCCTCCACTGGCCAAGGCCCCAGACCCTGAGGAAGTTCTATCCACAGGCAGTGAGGGAACTGGAATTGAGGATCTAGATACTGAGGTGGCCCTTCCTCCCTCTGCCCCGAAAGGGACAGACAGCCCAGGGCCCATAAGTTCTATTGCTTCCCCCAATGGCACAGGTAGCTGCCGGCCTACATAACATCCTCACCTGATATGGCGACCATCATTACTGAGGCCATTGGACAAGGTATTGCTGCAGACCTCAAACAAAAGGCCTCTTCTGCCTCCAAGAAACTAAGACAGCCAAAAGGAGGACAAGGTCACAAGACCAATCTAAGGTGGTCCCAGAACAGGAGGAAATGTCCCAGGGATCTGCAGTCAGCTCCTCCTCCTCAGAGGACGAGGAGAGCCAGACCCTTCAGGATTTTGAACTGTCAGGTGATGAGGATTCGTATCTTGAACAGACCCCATTAGCTGGACTATTCAAGCCCTCCATGTTTTGGTCTCCTTTGATTAAGGCTCAGAAAATAGCCAATTTAGAGGCTGCTCGGGCCATTAAGTCTCCTGCGGCCAAAAGGGATTCAGCTGGACTGGTATTCACTGAGCCCATTGTGCAAAAGGTCGTTCCTTCCCCGCCTTTCTTTCTAGACATCGTTCAGCATCAATGGAAGTCCACCTCAAACATCAATGATATCTGCGTTTTTGTTACTGCGGATGCCATTATCAGTTTCAGGCCCTTCCGTTCAGCCTCTCGTCATCCCCCAGGGTGTTTACCAAGCTGCTGGCAGCTTTGGCAGCTCACCTGCGGGTCCAACCCATCCGGATATTGTGCTACCTAGATGACATCCTCTTGTTACCCAGGTCCCCTGATCAGGCCCGCAGGAACCTACGGGATACCTTAAACATTCTACAGGACCACGGGTTCTCAATAAACGTCAAAAAGCCATCTAGCTCCAACGAAATGCAAAATTCACTTGGGTGCACGCATAGACACCCGACTGGGTCAGGTATTCCTATCAAAAGACCGCCAGCAGGGTCTTCGGGAGTTAGCACAGTTGGTCGGGAGGCAGAGCCGGGTGCAGCTTCTTCAGCTGTCCTAGCTACTAGGCAAGATGGTCTCATGTTTTGCAATAGTGCCCTGGTCCAGACTCCACAGCAGGCCTCTCCAATGGTTGCTCCTTCCATTTCAAAAGGACAACAGAACTGCTCCAGAGTTCGAATCAAGCTGCCCCCCAGAGTCCGCAGATCTCTGACTTGGTGGTTGTCACCAGCCATAACGAAGGGGTGCCTGTTCCTAGAACCACTTTGGGTAACAATGATCACGGATACCAGCCTGGTGGGATAGGGAGCCCATTCCGGATCGGGGGTGGTGCAGGGTCAATGGACTCACTTGGAACAGCAGCAGACTATCAACTTCCAGGAGCTGAAGGTTATCTGCCTGGTGTTGCTATGTTTCCAGTAGTAGGGAAACATGTGTTGGTCCTAATGGACAACATGACAGTCAAAGACCACATCAACTGGCAGGGCGGAACCCAGTCCAAATATTTGATGAAGGAGGTTCAGCTGCTGTTATCATGAGTGGAGGAGCATCTCCTCTCCATTTGGGCCAAACACATCACAGACAACAACGTCATGGCAGATTGGCTGAGCAGATCGTAGGTGGATCATGCAGAGTGGGAACTACACCCAACCCTCTTCCAGGAGCTCACCCGATGGTTTGGAGCACCAGTGGTTGACCTCTTCGCCACCACTACCAACAAAAAGGTCCCTCGGTTTTACACAAGGTACACATCTCCAGGCACAGAAGGGAGGATGCCCTTCAATGTCAATGCGACCTATCCGCTCACACAGGGAGGGGCTCCTCCTGGTGCCATCCGCTAGACAATGCCAGCGGGCGACACCTAGGAGTAGGTCCTTCTCTGTGATGGGCCCAAACCTCTGGAATGACCTCCCCCCTGACATTCGAACTACCACCGACCTCCGTTCCTTCCATCAAAAGTTAAAGACTCACCTATTTCAATCAGCTGGCCTGGCACTTTCTTAGTTTTACCTCCCGGGGATTTATTTTAATTGGGTTTGGGGTTTTAATTGGGATGTTTTTAGGGTTTTAGAATATATTTATTTCTTGTACAGTCTATCTCCCCCCCCAAATGTATTTTAAATGTATTTTATTGTTATGACTATATTTTATTTGCATTGACTGTACACCGCCCCGAGTCCCTTGCTGGGAGAGGGGGCGGTCTAAAAATCTAAGAAATAAATAAAATAAAAATAAATAAAATGGCCGCCGGGCCTTCTTTATGCCTTCCCTCCATTTACCTTGATCCAGAGGATCATCAACAAGAGGCTGGAGGAGCAGGCGGAGTTGATACTTCTGGCTCCACACTGGCTGCACCACCCATGATTTGCAGATCTCCTGTCCCTGTTGGCGGTGCTCTATGAAGAGGAGGATCTTTCACCAGAGGTCATTCAAACAATCCAAGCCGCCAGAAGACCTTCCACGATTCAAATCTATGACGCCATTTGGAAGGCCTTCTACACCTGGTGCCAGGCCAGAGGGGTGGTTCTGCTCCATGCACAGACTTGCCAAATCCTGGACTTCTTACAGGATGGATTGACTGCTGGGTTGGCATCCAACACCTTTCGGTGATAGGTCACAGCCCTATATTCCGTTCTCTACTCCGGCCTTGATAGAACACTGACCGCTGATCCACTCATTTGGCAATTTCTAAAGGGTGCATCAAATTTGCGACCACCTACCCTACATCGCTATCCTTCTCCGGACCTACCACTTGTCCTTCAGGCACTCACTCAGGCTCCCTTTGAACCGTTGGTGGGCACAACTCTTCTCTATATGTCTCAAAAAGTTCTGTTTCTAGTGGCCATCATATCTGTCCATCGGATTTCAGAGCTAGCAGCCCTCTCCAAGCGGCAGGACTTGTACACTTTCTATTCTGACCGGGTGGTTCTCAGGGTGGATCCGGTGTTCATACCCAAGGTGAACTCTATCTTTCATTGCACACAGGAATTGGTTCTACCCAAATTCTGCCCTCAGCTAGTCCATCGCCTTGAACACAGCTGGCACACTCTAGATGTCTGAAGGGCCTTGAAGATACACTTACATAGAACATCATCTTTCCATCGTAGAGAGGCCCTATTTGTTTCTTTTCAACCAGGTTCCATGGGTCTGAAGGCATCCTCTTCCTCCTTAGGGAGGTGGATCAGGGCATGCATTGCAAGGATGTATTCCTCTCAGGTATAGCCCATTCCAGATAACATCACAGCTCACTCAACACGTAGAGCGGCCGCTTCGGCTGCCTGGGGCACTAGGGCACCAATACAGGAGGTGTGCAGGGCATCAACGTGGTCATTTCCATCCACTTTTATTCGACACTACAGAATTGACAGGTACGCATCGACTGATGTGCCCTTTGGGAGGAGAGTCTTGCAGCAGGTCAGTATTGGTCTAGGGGATTCGTCCCGGACAGTTTCCCTCCCGTGATGCTGGACAAGCTATGGTATGTCCCACACAGGGATGCTGTCTCCACTGAGTCAGGAAAATGTAGCGTTGGCTTACCTGATACGCTCATTTTCTGAAGAAGTGGAGACAGCATCCAGCCCACCCTTAGGGTCTGGGCCATTATTGTGGGAGAGATCATTTTGTTCTAGCACGTCTGTTTGCATGTTAGTTTTGTCAAAAAAGCTGGGGATCTCAGCAGGAAGAGGTGGCACTTAAACTTTGCAGACTCAGTTCTATTAGATGGTAGATGAGTGTAACCCCACACAGGGATGCTGTCTCCACTTCTTCAGAAAATGAGCGTATCAGGTAAGCCAACACTACATTTCCAAAACACACTTTTGTTAGGTTACTTATGCGTTCATAAATGTGACCAATATATATTTGCCTAGCTGCTTCCCCAAAATAGATAATTACCTTCTGTGAAATTTCTGTTCCTTGCATCACAAATAATTTTACAGAATGTGAAGACAGGCTTCAAACATATGTCTACATTAAAGCAAAAGTAAAAAACAAAACAAAAACAAAACAGAGAACAATTCCAAATGTTTCAATCATCAGAACATCTATTATTATACACAATATAAATATAGGCTCCCAAATCATATTTATGAATATTTAGCTAAAGCTGTCACCTTCTTTTAGTAATGCCTTTAATAAAGGGCCTTATAATTTACATCTCTATTGAACTAATTCATATAGCTATTCCTAAGATCTTTATGAATTTAATTCAATATTGCAACCTGCCATTTCCTAATTCTTCTTCAGCTCTTTCCGAAATGGTGCAGCATGACAATGCATTTCTGTTAATTCTTTGACACAAAATAAAAATGAATAGAGGAATTCTCCTGTGACTATTTTGAAGACATTACAGGAATAAAAAATTGCAGGATGAATTTCAATTGAAAACATGAATATTAAATTGGGATGGATGGGTGGCTGTGTGGGTGGGTGCATGGTCAGACAGACAGACAGACAGACAGACAGATAATTATTGAATATGGGTGAAAGCAAGTTGCTTGGGAAGAAGTACCATGAGTCTTACTTCTGGAAATGTATGTATGCATGCATGCATGCATGCATGCATGCATGCATGCATGCATGCATGTATATTATTTCAGTTTCTATCCTGATCAAGAAAATTGGGGGAGGGGAGAAAAGCATAACAAAACAGCAGTTCTAGTCTCTCTACTCACACCATAACTTTATGATATAACGTCTCATTTTGTTATGCTTTTTCCTTCTCTCAATATAGGAATTTGCCAGTCATGCAGGCTCAAGTATGGGGCTGACAGATAGGATAACATCAAAACACATGTTATTTATACATTGAAAAGAGGTCTGTCTTAAATCTTCAACATCTCTCTAGAGTTGTGAAAGCAAATACTGTCTCAATAATTCACAATGTTTTAGTTCCACTAGGTAGACCTGACTAGAAAACCAATCCCATAGGAAGATTGACACTATGCTATATTGACATATAATAATAGAACCTTTCTTATTTCTTTTACAATCACTTTCCTTACTCTCTGCAAATTGCCAACATAAAATTTATAACTATGAAGAATTAATCCTAACTGAAGGGTAGCTTGAACAATCCAAAGGTAATGGGAATGTTGGTCTGCCATATGGAAGGCAATCTTTCTAGTTATGAATTTGTGACCACAAGAACCATACTCATTAGAGTATGGTCATCATTCTGGATAGTATGCCGATCCCATGACCCAATTACTGAATCACTTGGCAATTTCTTTTTCCTGTGAGTGAGACTTATAAAAATAGCAAAATAACAAATATACTTCAGTTTTGCTTAGGGCTAGTGAAGCAAAATTACCTAGAATTGTTATAAATACTGTTTAAGAAATATTGAATAAATATAAAAAATTAAGGCTGTAGAGTAATTTTTCCAGTTCTTTTGTTATTCTGTTAATCTTCCTTCCTTCCTTCCTTCCTTCCTTCCTTCCTTCCTTCCTTCCTTCCTTCCTTCCTTCCTTCCCTCCCTCCCTCCCTCCCTCCCTCCTTCCCTCCCTTCCTCCATCTCTCTCCCTCTCCCTGTGAATAGTTCTCTAAATCACAAATATACATTTTACATTTGAACTGTAATTTACGGTTATTTCACAGTTTAACATTAGATTCTACATTAATTTCTGTGTTGATATTAATATGGAATTCTTAAATATCTATTATTCGATAGAGTATAAAATAAAACTATTAATATTTAAAACTAGTTACATATAAGCAATAGCTTATTTTAGCTTGTTATTGATCCTGTTAGGCTTTAGATAAAAGTAATTTCCAATGTTATTTCTAGAATCTTGCTAACTAAAGATATTATGAACAGAATCTGCAATCAATGGATATGAATAGGTCAACATGTTCACTTCATTTTTGGATTAGATTGTGGCACAAAGCAAACAACAGCACCCAAGAAAATGATCCTAATGTATATGAACACATGCTTTTGCTGTGCCTTGTTATCACACATGCTCATTTTTGTATTGTAATTCTATAATAGAAAACAATTGATATATTACTTTAATTACTATACACATTTTGTATATTTTTTATTTATTTATTTCTTAGATTTTTAGACCGCCCCTCTCCCAAAAAGGTATACCTTTAGTATACCGGTACCTTCTCTTTTGATTGGTGAACAGCAATGTCAAAAGTATGGAAAGTAGTAAATATTATAAAGAAAAAAAAATGTGAATTTGAAAGGACAATTTTCTTTTGGTTTGTTCCAAATGTAGACCAAGCAAAATTATCTTCTAACTATCTAGATATTTTTTCATGCCAGAGTCCCTACTTCTAGTGATTTCCTTGCAGATGAGATGCAGAGGATTAATGCTAGTTATGTCATAAGAAAAAACCTCAAAAGACAAAATAAATGCTGTAAACTTCTCTGACTTTTTTGTGGTATTGCTTGCACAGGTGAAGAGTCTCTCACAATTTTTGTGGACAAGAGGAAGCTGAGTAAAAGAACAGAAACCAGTGATCCCAGCATTAACAGTACCACAGTGACTCTGGAAACACTACACCAGCTGGCGGCCTCTTACTTTATTGACAGGGACAGCACCCTGAGAAGACTTCACCATATTCAGATTGCTTCCACTGCCATAAAGGTATGAAAACATTCTGCAACACTTCAGTGCAAAACTTCATTTTATATATCTACATATCTATCCCTGTGTGTGTGTATGTATGTATGTATGTATGTATGTGTGTGTGTGTGTGTGTGTGTGTGTGTATGTATGTATGTATGTGTATGTGTATGTGTATGTGTATGTGTATACGTATGTGTTGTATTTGTGCTGATAAATAAAGGGAGACTAGTATGGATCCATTTCAAGCTATTTAGCTCTCATCAGCTAGCCATACCCTTACTGGGATTTGAACCTGGGATGTGTTACATATTAGGCAGACTTGCTAGCCACTACACCACCGGTTCTCCTCCTTTATCAGCTAAGCTAATGTATATGTATATGTATATGTATACGTAGGGAGACTAGTATAGATCCATTTCAAGCTATTTAGATCTCATCAGCTAGTCATACCCTTACTGGGATTTGAACCAGGGCTGTATTACATATTAGGCAGTTATATTAGCCACTAAGCCACAGGCTCTCCTCCTTATCAGCTGAGCCAGGGAAATAGGTATGTATTTGTGTTACAACCCCTGGTATGCCCAAATATTAAAAACAAATCTTGTGAGTTTATCAGGATGGCACAGGGAACAAAGCTTTTACAAAATCTGGTAGTCCTGCTAGAAATGCCTTGAAACCTCTTGCCAGAGGGGAGCAACAGAAACAAACCATAAAGTGGGTATGTGGGATGTGGTGGTATGCAACCGCTTTAACAAACGGTTCAGTGAGTGCATGCAGCATTCAAAAAATGATCTTTTAAAGCTTCAACTTACCTTCTATGTCACTGCCTGGGAGTAAAACAGCTGACACATGGCAATCCACTGTGCCATGTGAATCAGCTGACCTAAGAAACAGGGAAATATAGGACAGGAAAGCCCAGGGGCAAGTGGACGGGGCAAAATGCTCACCAGAACTACTGGTTCACCTGAACCAGTCCGAACTGGCTGAATCTCACCCCTGTATGTGGGGTCTCTAACAATGCTTTGAGCTCCAAGCACATATCACTTATAAGCAGTATCCTGAATAACAGGAAGTGAGCTTCCTATAATCTTCTCGGCTGTCCTTACCATTCTCTATATGGACTTTCTATCTGAGGCATTACTACCACCAAACCAAACAGTGATGCAATTTGTTAAAATGCTCTCAATTGTACCTCTGTAAAAAGAGGCCAAGACAGAAGGAAAAAGGATGGCAACATAATCAAATGAAACAGCTTTAACACAATATGATACCAACATCAAGACACTACGACTGCCTGAATATTAAAACAAATGTTTGGACAGATGACCAATCACAAATCTATTCCGATTCCAGCTATAGTTCACAGGCACAGTTGCAGCCAAATTGAGCAAGAATGACTGTGTATTCACTTCTCTTTTACTTGTCATTTTTGGCTCTATTTCAACTTTCAATTCTTTTGCAGAATGATGTTGCCAAAGCTCATCATTAAATGCATTTTATTGATTCATAATGTTTTATTGACATTCAAAGCAAAATTGATTTGTTTCCAAATTTTTCCTTTGGTTCAAAATAGTGTGTAGAACTGCAGTATTTATGCTTCAGATCCAATATATTATTCAAGGCAATCTCCAATTATCTTCATCAACAAACATTCTACAATTTATTCAATCAATTTGCACCAGAGTCTTTGTAGGGTTGGATTTAGACCAAGTTAACTGCACATAGTTTATGCTGGAATCAATCAAATTGTTATAGCTCAGATTCTGCCTTTTCCAAGAACTGTACATCATCCATATTTCAAGAAAAGGAATAACAATGTATGTTCAAATGTTCCCATGCATTTCTATTTTTGTACCATATAAAAAGCTGTAGAAATTATGACAATATTAAAGCAACAGCAGCAAGTAAATTCATGTTATTAGCTATCTTTCTCCAGAAATCTCCATGCAATGTAATGACAATTCTTCTTTATAACATTTCATAATGTATATTAAGCTCAGAAACAGCATCTTGTTCTCAATTAGCAAATGGAGTCAAATTCCCCTTTCCTAGAGTCAAAACTTTAGTAGCTTTTAAGGTTGATGGATACTCAATATAGGTAGTTTTTGACTTACAACAGTTCATTTAGTGACCATTGAAAGTTATATGTGTAAAGGTTACATGTAAAATGTGACTCATGTCTGTTTTTCATAATTATGACCTTTGCTGGGTCCCACAGTCATGTGATCACCTTTTGCTACCTTCTGACAAACCAAGTCAACGGGGAAACCAGATTCACTTAATAACCAGGTTACTAACTTAGCGACTGCAATGTTTCATTTAACAACGGTGGCAAGAAATGTCGTAAAATGGGACAAAACTCACTTAACAAATGTCTCACTTAACAACATAAACTTTAGCTCAGTTGTGGTAGTAAGTTGAAAACTACCTGCAGTTCTGTGAAAATAACTGATTGAAAATTTTAACAATATAAAAACCTATAATAAAGCAACAATACTACTTACTCCTGGGAAACAAAGCTGTGCATTTATAGCCTACAAGAAGATGCCAGATATAAATGCAGTCACCTCTGTGTCTCCAAATAATCATGGGATACTAGCTATTTTGGTGCATTCCTAACATTGCACGGCCTTTGCACTGCATAATTGTGTCACATGGAAACAAGTGAACAAATCTTACACAACTGAATTGTGTCTACATTTAGCCTACTTTTCAGAAAATGTTGGGATCCCCCTGAGATTAAGGGTAACTGAATGAGAATATTGTAATATTGCTAGCCATAATACTTTAAAACAACAATTGTTGGTTGCTATTTACTTATCCTTGTAAATCACAGATGCTCAGAAGTTTTCAAAGTCTCCTGCAGTATACTCTTCAGTCTGCATGAGGTAGCAATACCACTTAGACTTATATACCACTCTACAGAGTTCTGCAGCCCTCTCTAAGCAGTTTACAGAGTCAGCATATTGCCCCCAAGTATCTGGGTTCTTATTTTACCTATCTCAGAAGGCGAGAAAGCTGAGTCAACCATAAGCCTAGTGAGAATCGAACTGCCAAACTCAGGCAGCCAGCAGTCAGATGAGCAAAGTCATCTCAGTAGAGAAATAATTATGTAAAGGTTTCCTCGACAATTTCCTCGGGCTCCCTGGTTTAACGGGGAGCTAAGGGCGATGAAACGCCACAGGAGACGCCTAGAGAACAAGTGGAGATCCTCCCGCTCCGAATCCAATCGAACACAGGTAAGAGCCTACTTAAGGACCTACCTTGTGGCAATAAGGGTGGCCAAACGTCAATATTGTGCCACCCTTATAGCGTCCACAGAGAACCGTCCTGCCGCCCTGTTTCGGGTGACCCGCTCCCTGCTGTCGCAGGGACAACGGGACCCCCCATTGCAGGGCAGGGCAGAGGAGTTTGGGGAATACCTGCAGGATAAAATTGATCAGATCCGGAGGGAGTGGACCCACTCCAGTTCTCCAGGGGGGGCGTCCGAGGCTAGTCTTGAGATTCCACGCTGGGAGGAGTTTGACCCTGTTGTCACCGAAGATTTGGACAGGCTGCGTGGACGACTGTGAGCCACCACATGTTTATTGGACCCGTGCCCCTCCTGGTTGGTACTGGCTTCCTGGGAGGGTTCACGAGGCTGGCTACTGGGACTGGTGAACGCTTCATTGGGTGAGGGCCTTTTACCAACCGCCTTGAAAGAGGCGGTGGTGAGACCCCTGCTCAAGAAGCCTTCTCTGGACCCAATGGAGCTAGCAAATTATCGTCCTGTCTCCAACCTTCCTTTTTTAGCGAAGGTTGTTGAGAGTGTGGTGGCTCAGTAGTTCCCGCGTCACCTGGAGGAAGATGATTATCTAGACCTGCGCCAGTCCGGCTTCCGACCCGGTCACAGCACAGAGACGGCCTTGGTCGCGTTGGTGGATGATCTCTGGAGGGCAAAGGATGGGGGTTGTTCCTCCATCCTTGTCCTATTAGACCTCTCGGCGGCTTTCGATACCATCGACCATGGTATCCTATTGCGCCGTCTGGAGGGGTTGGGGATCGGGGGCACCGTATTGCGGTGGTTCCGCTCCTACCTCTCTGGCCGGACGCAATGTGTGTTGACAGGGGAGCAGAGGTCGACCCCGAGGCCCCTCACTTGTGGGGTCCCACAGGGGTCAATCCTCTCGCCTCTCCTGTTCAACACATATATGAAACCGCTGGGCAAGATCATCCGTGGTTTTGGGGTGAGATATCATCTGTACGCTGATGACACTCAGCTGTATATTTCCACCCCAAACCACCCCAACGAGGCTGTTGAAATGATGTCCCATTGTCTGGAAGCCGTGCGGGTCTGGATGGGTGACAACAGGCTCAAGCTCAACCCCTCCAAGACAGAGTGGCTGTGGCTTCCGGCACCCCGGTACAACCAGCACATTCCATCGCTGGCCATCGGGGATGAACAATTAGCCCCGGTGGAACGGGCACGCAATTTGGGTGTCCTCCTTGATGCCCGGCTGGCTATGGAAGATCATGTGGCAGCCGTGGCAAGGGGGACGTTCCACCAGGTTCGCCTGGTGCGCCAATTGCGACCCCTTTTGGACTGGGAGGCCCTGCACACAGTCACTCACGCGCTGGTGACGTCTCGCCTGGACTACTGTAATGCTCTCTACATGGGGCTCCCCTTGAGGTGCACCCGGAGACTGCAGTTGGTCCAGAATGCAGCCGCGCGGGTAATTATGGGGAGATCGAGGTTCTCCCATATAACACCGCTCCTGCGCGAGCTGCACTGGCTTCCTGTGGCCTACCGGGTGCGCTTCAAGGTGTTAGTTACCATCTTCAAAGCGCTCCATGGCATAGGGCCTAGTTACCTGCGGGATCGTGTCCTGCCCCATACATCCCTGCGACCCATTCGCTCACACAGAGAGGGTCTCCTCCGGGTGCCGTCCTCTAGAGATTGTCAGAGGGCGGTGCCCAGGAGTAGGTCCTTCTCTGTGGTGGGCCCTACCCTTTGGAACGACCTCCCCCCAGACATTAGAACAACAACCGATCTCCGCTCCTTCCGCAGTAAACTGAAGACCCACCTGTTTCGGCTAGCCGGCCTGGCATAATTCGACAACTTTTCCACCCCTAGGTCATTTTTAATTGTCAATTTTAGTTTTTAAACTATTAATGTTATTGGGGTTTTAACCTTTTTCAGTATTGTAATTATTTATTTATTTTTTACCTCCTCTGTATGACACTGTGCTGACTGTTGCTTGTGTACGTCGCCCCGAGTCCCTGTGGGGAGAGGGGGCGACTAATAAGTTAAATAAATAAATAAATAATAAATAAATAAATAAATAAATAAATAAATAAATAAATAAATAAATAAATAAATAAATAAATAAATAAATAAATAAATAAATAAATAAATAAATAAATAAATAAATAAATAAATAAATTTGAGAAACTTCCATTCATATGTGATTTAAGAAAACAGTTTTCCCTTCTTATTCTCACTAGGAATTCTTACACTTGCTTTCAAGGACATGCTCCTTGTCTGGAAATATGTTCCCTTCAGCCTTGTGAGAGCATATTTAGCAGCAGAGTGAGCTAGGAGCCCAACCCAAATTACTGAAGCAGCATAATTATTTTAAAAGGAAACAACTGCCATTAAAAATTATGCACTCATATGATTAAATGCAATTGGATCATAGTATTTCAGTTCTAGCACCTGTAGCCTGTTCGTTAATCAAATGTAAAAAACCCTAAGCTAAACAAAAATTTAAACAGCTCCAAAACGTTTACATAAATGCTGTACATTTCCTTCACATCACTAATCCTATATGTACATAATTTCATGTATAAAAGTATTATGTATTTTATACATAATAACTTTGATAAAAATGTGAATGTCTTCTATAAAAGTACAAACACAGGGGGAAAAGAAAAACAAGTTTCACAAAGAGAAATAAATCACCACAGTTAAATCATACATGCAACTACTCAAAAGCCTGTTGTACCACAAGAGTTCCCACAGCTATCATGTTTGCAAAAAAAGAAGAAGAAGAAGAAGTCTGGAATAAATATCATCATTTTAGTACTTCAGTTTAATTTTTTTAAAAAAAACTCCTTTCTCCTTTTATTCATCCCATCCAGTGGTGGGATTCAAAAAAAATTACTACCAGTTCTGTGTGTGGCTTGGTCGGTGTGGCTTGGTGGGCGTAGCAGGGGAAGGATACTGTAAAAACCCCATTTCCTCCCCACTCCAGGGGATGGTTACTGCAAAATCCCCATTTCTTCCCAATCAGCTGGGACTCGGGAAGTAGAGAATAGATGGGGGCGGGGCCAGTCAGAGGTGGTATTTACTGGTTCTCCGAGCTACTCAAAATTTCTGTTACCGGTTCTCCAGAACTGGTCAAAACCTGCTGAATGCCACCTCTGATCCCATCCTAATGAGATCATGGGAGGATGCAATACAAAATAAGGACAAAATTACCTTAATATAATATTAATGGGGAAATTAATCCAGAATTTACACTGAGGAAATGTTGTGATATGCAATTCTAATTTGCTGAAATTTTGTACCTATGCAGGACAGAATCATCAAGGATCCACAAAGATTGGATCTTTGATACAGTTATAAGGTCAAGATCTCATTTACTGCGACATTGTGGTATTAAAAAATATAAATTATGAACAATATTCGGTGTTGTATTAATATGCTGATCTCATGCTTGCACAATTGTACCTCCAACATGACCCATTTTGCACAGTTAGTAGAAGTTTAGCTGTGTATGGTTACTTCAGTGATGTTTCTAATTGGAGAGCTCCAATGTTTACACATTGAGGCAATATCCTTTGAACATCCTTTGAACATTTACAGCTGGAAGAGCTCTTGTTATCTTCTTGGAAGTTAGGCACCATATTTTTTCTATGCAACATTTGAGAAGCTTACTTTTGTGAGAAAACTGTCATTGTTATTGTTGCCCTAGATAAGCATGTTACTGACAAAACCTCTCTTTGTTTTGAGAGCATTGTCTGTTGTTGAATTTTGCATGTGAACTTCTTTGTAATCAGTGTCTGCAACAATCAAGGACCATCATCTTGTTGACAACCAGTGTTATAACCTTCAGGTTTTGTTGACTTTCTTTATCCACTGGTGCTGATTATTTTGTCCATTGATTCATCCTTGCTCTTGTGATATAATCTGCTGTCTTCTGTCATCTTACTTGCTTTGTTTTAGGCATTTCAAATCTATTCAATCATTGAAATAGTTACACATCCATCAATCCTTTATCATGGTTACATACACCTGCATACACCCATGTTTGGAACATTCTACAATGTAGACAAGTTTTTGTCAGGATTCCAACATTTTTCCATGTAGATAGTTGTGGCTGCTTCAGAACCTTTTGATTTTATTTATTTATTTATTACCACTACAATGTTAGCTCATTTTTTACTGAGCTGCTTTTTCTTTAATTTCTCTTGATCCTTTTTCAAAGCTGCATAAATACATTATCAGAAGACCTCACCTGCTATCACAGCATCCAGCTTTTGGATCTACAGGTAGACCTCACAACAGTTCATTAAATGACCATTCAAAATCACAGCAGCACTGATAAAAGTGACTTCTGACCATTTTTCACACTTACAACCATTGCAGCATCCAATAGTTACGTGATTTACATTTGTATACTTGACAACTGGTTCATACTTATGACAATTGCAGTGTCCGTGTGATCTCCTTTTGTGATCTTCTGACAAGCAAAGTCAATGAGGAAACCAGTTTCACTTAACAACTGCAGTGATTTACTCAACAAATGCAGAAAGAAAAGTTGTAAGATGGGGCAAAACTCACTCAACAAAATTACCACTTAGCAACATAAATTCTGGGTTCAATTGTGGTCATAAGTCAAGTATTACCTGTATTGTCATCACGAGCCCATTTCACAAGTTTCAGCATCCTGGGAGTAAACTTCTCTTGTTACATGGGCATAAATTGTCCTTTTATTTTGCCTAATGAAGATCTTTCATTTGAATTGCATTCTGCCATGGTCTGTTTCCCCAAAACCATTGTATTATCCCCAGTACTCTAATTCCCTGCTTGCTGAAGCCACTTGGCCTCAGATTTTGTGCACTGCCATTAACCCCTGATATGTATCCCACTTTTCCCATAATGCACCTTCATGTTGATCTCTCTAGATATTATTATTATGCCTCTGATATTCCCTTGGTCTAGTTGACTTCTTCAGTTTTACCACTTCATGCTTTGTTTGGAAACCAGCTCAGATCCTAAATTAAACACATATAGATAGCATGACTTTCTTAGGCAACAGAGAGTCTGATATACCGGCTAATCCATGACACTTCTGCTTTTCAGTTTTAACTCCAGTGTTTCCAGTCTTACTGAAGATAGTGAAAGACTACAGGGCAACTTCAATACCACTAACAGCTCACTATTTTGAGAACCTTTACAGAGTAAAGGAAAAATGACACTTTATGAAGTTTTAAACATCCAAATCTATTACATAAGAGGCATCAACATCTCTCATTATTAACAGCATTCTGTACTCAGGAATAAGGACAGTAGAAATATTTCACTCAAATTTGATTTAAAGAAAGAGTTTGCTTTTCATTTCATCTTCAAGAATTCTTATACTTGTTGTCAAGGACAAACTCCTTGTCTGGAAGTACACTTCCTTCAGTTTTATGAGAGCATACTTAGCAGTATGGTGAGCTAGAAACCTAATACAAATTACTGAAGCAGCATAATTAGTTTTAAAAGGAACCATTTAAACCATTATTACTCATGGACAAGGACAGTGGGAAATCAGACAGTCTGAGACATGTTATACTCCCTGTGCTCAAATCCTTGTATTGCAGACTATAAAGCATCTATTGTGAAATAACCTTTTTTTTTGCTTTCTTTCTATGGGTGGGAGGAAATGTCTGTTTCCAAAAGTCAAGAAGCAATAGTCCTGGACTTTGAAGCAATAGTAGCCCATTTTGCTTAACAGGAATGAAGCACATCACTTTATACAACTGATTTAGCCACAAAAGTTATTGTCCTATGTTGTCATGTCTTGTTGTTCTTAGTTGTGAAGTCATGTCCATCACAACCCCATGGACAACATTCCTCCAGGCCTTCCTGTCCTCCATCATCCTCTAGAGTCCATTTAAGCTTACGCCTACTGCTTCAGTGACTCCATCCAGCCATCTCATTCTCTGTCATCCTCTTCTTCTTTTGCCCTCCATCTTTCTCAGCATTAGGCTCTTCTCCAGTGAGTCCTTCCTTCTCTTTAGGTTGAATCCTTCCTTGTCATTGTCATGCCTAGTTTGATCTACTGGAGGCGAAGGCTACAATTGAAGATTTATTTTATGAGAATGGATTATGCATTCAGGACAGGAATTAAAAGCTTTGTCCAACAGTACAAAAACGGGGACTGGGACAACTCTATTTTGTATTTTGAACAAAATACAAATTACAATCCACATTAACAATGAAATCTACCAGTCTGACCAAACAATTACTGTATGGATATAGTTAGAGAATCTTGACATTTTCTCTCAAGCTTTCTCTGTTTCATAGGCATAATGTTTGTTTTCCAAATATTATCGCCCCAAGATCATCTCTATGAGTTTCTTCAACACTTGGCAACTGTCTTCAGAATGATTACAACTTATTTTTAAGTACTTTATAATTTATCATAAGTACTTTTTAAGTCCTTTACCATAAGTACTTTTCTAAGTACTTTTTACCATGAGTACCTTTCTAAGGACTTCTAAGGATAGTTGCCTCTGAATTAGATAAAACCATTTTGTCTGCATATTTTTTGAGATACTCTTGCTTCAATCTGGAACTCATTACTTTCAATCTTCTTCTCTTGCAGAAAAGAATATGAAGCATATCTATAGACTTGCATGCTTTTACATATACATCGCTGCCATATGAATGGTCATATGGCCGCTGCAACCTCAGTTGTTCACATCACATTTTTTTAAATGTGATCCCTACAAGAATAGGACTTCCTTGTTCGGGGTGAGGACAAAGAGTATGTCCTTGCTAACTTTCCTAGCTATGTCAGAATATCTGTCAACAAAAGAAAACTGGGACAATCCCATTGGGACAAATTTCAGTCTGTCTATATCACAAGACCACAGACCTATTCCTTTTGCAGCATAGATAAGATAGAGGGATCCCCAGATTCTTAAAAAGCCTTTCTTTCTTGAAATTAACTTTTATTTTAAATGCTTCTACCCATTGTTCTTGCTGCCCCTTTTTCTGTTGGCAGAGACACACAGGGATTTGATCAACTGTTTTTCATCCCTTCTTCTATTCTCAGCTGTCTCTGTTCCTCCTGTTGTTCTAACCCACCTGTCAAATATATTTCCGTTTTCTAAGCCAAACCTTTTCTTCCTAAATCCTTCTTTCTCCTATTCAGAGAATTTGATCCTGCCTATATAATAATGCTTTTGTTTCAAGTTCCAAAAACTGAACAACTTTCAATGATATGCAGCCCTTCTGAATTTCATAGTTCTCCTGAACAGATACTCAAAAGAAGGACTTAGCTAAGTTACTGTATCTTCCATCCATTAAGGATGACTGCCCCCAGCTTCTTTTTCAGATTTTTTTTAAAGATCATCTCTTTAAAATTAAAAAAAATGTGTAAAAGTAGAATAGAATAGAATAGAATAGAATAGAATAGAATTCTTTATTGGCCAAGTGTGATTGGACACACAAGGAATTTGTCTTTGGTGCATATCTTTCTTAATACAAACAGAAATACATAAAATAATAAGCAGCTCCTCTACTTATGCTGACAGTCTTCCATAGCAATTTTTCACATTAAAAATATAAATAATAAAAAGAATGGTTGAAATAGGCATAATGAAATTTTATAATCCTACCGGAGATACTATTAACTAAAGATTAATCTTTAGTTTGTTTATGATTAACAGGAATGGAAGAAAATCTTGCTTGTGTTGAATTTTAATGTAAACATATCCGGTACTAGTTCCTGAAACAATTTATGACCTGAAGCACAATTATCTTTACATATTCATTCTTTTTCTGAGTTTTGCAATGCAGTTTTCCAGCAAATAAATGCATACTAAAACATGCATATTAGATAAAATTGCATGAAATAAATGTGAACATTGGAGATAAGTGCACATAAAAACTATTTGTGGTAGAAAATAACATTGAAAAAGACAATATATTAGAGAACATTGCTTTCGAAAAAAAATACTATGTCTCAAGAAAAGTGTTTACAAACTTATGTATTAGTGTACAAAATGTATGTATAAGTGTACAAAAATGGACATTTAGAACTTCATTCATTGAAATGATTAATGCCTGTGTCAACTCACATATTAATGTTTGCTACCACAATTCATTAATAAACCAAAGTTTATATTTTAGACAATGCAGAATGGCCTTAAAGTAGTTGTAATTCAAGAGACAATTCTGGGAGCTGTAAAATGCTTCATGGGGTGCATTTAGTTTATAGTTCATGAGCTACTCTTCCACAATATATATATACTCTGAGGACAAAATTGTGTCCTGTGATACTACACCATATAACTGCCAGATATTAAGGCACAGTATTGCAGGATTATTCTATAAGAATAGGCATAATATGACAACATTGTCTATCTAAAGCTTGAATAGCAATTCCAGGAGGATATCAAAATTGACAAAAGTGAGAGGCCAAGGAGAGATACATATTTCTTCTTCTGCTAAAGGACATTTTTTCCCAGCTAGTGTAGGGGTTAGAAAGGAGTTTTTTAGGCAAACACTGCTCGTAGCCTGAGTTTGATCCTGACAGGACTCAAGGTTGTCTCAGCCTTCCATCCTTCTGAGGTAGGTAAAATGAGGACCCAGATTGTTGGGGGCAATTTCCAAGAACATTGTAAACTGCTCAGAGAGTGATGTAATTTGCTTTGGGGTGATATATAAGTTTAAATGTTATTCTTATTTATTTTTTTGCCTATCATAAACCATGCCTGAACCACTGTTCCCTCTAAGGTGCGCGGCTGCGAGCCCGCACAGGTGGCAAGAAAGGTGGCTTTCTGCTGTCACAGGCGCCGGAGGCTGGGGAGGTCCTTTGCAGATGGCTAGAACTGGCCACCCGCAAAGGACCTCCCCGGACTTGTTTTGGTGAGCGCGGGGTGACTGACGCCAGGAAAGCAAGCCCGGGGAGGAGGTCCTTTGTGGGTGGCCAATCCTAGCTGCTTGCGCCCGGCGCTGCAGCTAAAGTAAAGCCCCTGCCACTACCGGAATATCTGCTGCCACCTCCTCCTCCTGTAACAGCACCCAACGCTGTGGCAGAGGTGAAGCCGCCAAAGCAGGGGTAACACGGTGCTCCGAGTGGAGGGGGTGCCAGCGGGAGCTTTGGCGGCTTCACTCCAAATGTAGTGGTGCTGTTGGAGGAGAGGAGGAGGCAGCTATTATTCTGGTGGCGGCAGGGGCTCGTCGGGATCTTCAGCAGCAGCCCTGCCCCCTGTCAAAAGAGCCGAAGATGGATCCACGCAGATGACGTCGCCGCAACATGACTGGAGGAGGAATTCTGGGAGTTGAAGTCCACAAGTCTTAAAGCTGTCAGGTTTGAAGACCCCTGGGTTTTTTTTTCCTAAAGGGTTAGGGGTGCAAAGGGTCTTGCAACTTGACAGCTTTAAGACTTGCACACTTCAATGCCAGAGTTCCTGAGCCAACATGACTGGAGGAGGAATTCTGGGAGTTGAAGTCCACAAGTCTTAAAGCTGTCAGGTTTGAAGACCCCTGGGTTTTTTTTTCCTAAAGGGTTAGGGGTGCAAAGGGTCTTGCAACTTGACAGCTTTAAGACTTGCACACTTCAATGCCAGAGTTCCTGAGCCAACATGACTGGAGGAGGAATTCTGGGAGTTGAAGTCCACAAGTCTTAAAGCTGTCAGGTTTGAAGACCCCTGGGTTTTTTTTTCCTAAAGGGTTAGGGGTGCAAGGGTCTTGTAACTTGACAGCTTTAAGACTTGCATGCTTCAAATGCCAGAGTTCCTGAACAAACATTTTGGTTGCTAAGCAGGAGCATTGTTAAGTGATACTGACATTATATAACACTTTTAATTAAGCGAGTACCTTGAAGAAACATAACTTTGAGTTTCAAACAATACTGATTTCGTTGTTGTCTTAGGTGACATTTGTGAAAAAAATTCAGGTGCTCAGGCATAAAAATGTGCCGCTCAAACACTATACTTTTCTGCTCACACTGAAAAAAAATTAGAGGGAACATTGGCCTGAACCCAGATGTTTAGATACTCAAGTGCCCTTTAAAAGAAACGATAGTGGCAATAGCTTTTTGCCACAAAAAGAATGGTTTGTAACTGCATAATGGTTTTCATAAACTTCAGGTTGCAGGGTATAGTTTTTCTTTTGTTTTTTCCTAAGAGCCCTGGTGGTGCAGTGGCTAGAATGCAGTACTGCAGTTCACTTCTGTTGGTTGACAGTTGCCAAAAGTTTGGCAGTTCAATTTTCATTGTCTCAAAGTTGATTCAGCCTTCAATCCTTCTGAGGTGGATAAAATTAGGAGCCAGATTGTTGGGGGCAATATGCTGAGTCTGTAAACTGCTTTGACAAGGCTGTAAAGCATTGTGAAGTAGTATATAAGTCTAAGTGCTATTGCTATTTTCCTTTGAAATGGAAAACTATTTAGATTATTAGGTACAGATGGCAGATTACAAATTCCATATGAGATATGTTGGCTGAAAAGTTACAGATTTGGCAAGATTAATATTCAATTTTTTTCCTGTTGGTGGTCTGCCACCAGCCTGCAGAGCTGGCAGCAGAGTTGGACAGTGAGGAGATTGGGGAGGAAAATGGATCAGTCCTGAATTCTGGGAAAGGCTCGGACGAGGGCTCTGCATCTGAGGCAGAGAGGGGGCCAGGGCCATCTGGGAGTTATGTGCTGCCTCCGGAGCCTCCAGAGTTGGACAGCAGTGAGGCAGAGGAACAGGCTCCCCTTGTTCCCAGTGCACACATGCGCAGAGCTGCCAGAAGGCAAAAACAGAAGGGACGACTCGGGAGTAAGGCTTGGAGGTGATTGGCACCTCCCATAGGACATAAAGGAGGAGCAAAGGCACATGAGCCTTTGCAGGAAGCAACTTGGTTCATGCTGGTCAGTTTACCTTCTGAAGTTCCATTTTGGCTCTTTGCTCCATGTGGCCTTGCCAAGCTAATTGCCAATTAAGTATTTGGCAGCATTTCAAGGAAGATAAAGGTGGGTGCTTATCAGCCTTATCCTGAAGGACTTTGGCAGCTACTGTAGGTCTCTGTACAACTATTTGGGACTCATTACAGGCTGCAAATGAACATAATTCAAAGCCTTTGAGATAAAAATAGGGTTTTGGGGACTAAGTGTGTGCTTTTCACTGTATCAGGAAGCCTAGGTCAGAAAAGTTGGATTTTTGAAGGCATCATAAAAAACATTGCTAATTTTCTAATCAAGAGACTATGAGTTTTAGTCCTACTTAAGGTAGAAGCATGAGAAGTGGCCTTGGGTCAGCTGTTCTCTCTTAACTGTAGGAAGGAAATAATGGCAAACCACTTTGGATATCTTGCAAAGAAAACTAATCCAGTAATCAAGTCCGACTCGAATGCACAGACATGGACTTAATTTGTAACAATAAGAGGTGATTCTACCATTGCAAAAAACCAATGAACAAGAAAATAAATAAACAGTTATAAAACTTTTGTGTTTGATTATTCTCTTGCTGTCTCTAGACCTTACACCTTATGTTAGTCTACTTATGAAGAATTTATTCTCGCTAAAATTCTACAACTGAAATATAATACAATAATACAATACAATAGCAGAGTTGGAAGGGACCTTGGAGGTCTTCTAGTCCAACCCCCTGCCTAGGCAGGAAATCCTATACCGTTTCAGACAAATAGCTATCCAACATCTTCTTAAAGACTTCCAGTGTTGGGGCATTCACAACTTCTGGAGGCAAGCTGTTCCACTGATTAATTGTTCTAACTGTCAGGAAATTTCTCCTCAGTTCTAAGTTGCTTCTCTCCTTGATTAGTTTCCACCCGTTGCTTCTTGTTCTACCCTCAGGTGCTTTGGAGAATAGTTTGACTCCCTCTTCTTTGTGGTAACCCCTGAGATATTGGAACAATTTTATCATGTCTCCCCTAGTCCTTCTTTCTCTTAAGCTAAACATACCCAGTTCCTGCAACCGTTCTTCATATGTTTTAGTCTCCAGTCCCCTAATCATCTTTGTTGCTCTTCTCTGCACTCTTTCTAGAGTCTCCACATCTTTTTTACATCGTGGCGACCAGAACTGAATGCAGTATTCCAAGTGTGGCCTTACCAAGGCATTATAAAGTGGTATTAACACTTGACGTGATCTTGATTCTATCCCTCTGTTGATGCAGCCTAGGACTGTGTTGGCTGTTTTGGCAGCTGCTGCACACTGCTGGCTCATATTTAAATGGTTGTCCACTAGGACTCCAAGATCCCTTTCACAGTTACTACTACTGAGCAAGGTATCACCTATACTGTACCTGTGCATTCCATTTCTGTTGCCTAAATGTAGAACTTTACTCTTTTCACCATTGAATTTCATTTTATTAGATAGGTCCCAATGTTCAAGTTTGTCAAGATCCTTCTGTATCTTAAGCCTATCTTCTGGAGTGTTGGCTATTCCTGCCAGCTTGGTGTCATCTGCAAATTTGATGAGTTCCCCATTTATTCCCTCATCCAAATCATTGATGAAGATGTTGAAGAATACTGGGCCTAAAACAGAGCTTTGGGGTACTCCACTGTATACTTCCCTCCATGTAGATGCAGTTCCATTGAGAACTACACGTTGAGTGCAGTTGGTCAGCCAGTTACGAATCCATCTGGTGGTGATGCTGTCTAACCCACATTCTTCTATATCTGAGATTGGAGTATGGAATATGAGATTGGAAGCTATATTGAACTTATTAGAAGAAATAAATAAAGCATATTAATACAAACCTCATAATTTATACCTTCAGTCACCATGAAATTGGAAGTCCTGAAGCTCTGAAAAAGAAGCTAAATTCATTACTTATAAGTAGGTGACTTTGTCATTTTAAAAGAATTTCCAATTCTGTGTTGACTATTATATTATTAAAGGACATTATATGTTCTTTAGCATAGGCATTGAGAGACAGATTGCAAAGGCTGTTATGGGATTACTGTGGAAAGACTGAATTATTATTTTTGAACAAATTGTGAATTATTGATTAATATTTTCACAACTTCTACAAATTGCTTTATTCTTCTTTCTCTCCATTCCTGTTTCTTACTGAGTAGAATTTCCTTTTCTATCTTCTTTACATCTCCTGTCAACAAAACTCATTTATATTAATGATGTATCAATCATTAACAATAAGGGAATGGAGTCTCCATTTGGAAATGTTTTTAAAATGTCATTTTTTTCAGGTTTCAAATATTTATCAGCAAAAAAATTGTTGTCAGAATAGAGTTTCCTGAATGGTTGATTTGTAGTATGGGTGTGTTTTAGCCAAAGTCCATTTCCCAATGTAGAAATGGATAACTTTGAATAGGTTTTCATGAATTTAACATCAAGTAGATAGGAAATGCTACTGATGTAGATCAGAACCTATTTGATTCCCATTCTGGACCTTCATAAAATTCTCTCTGTGGGGCATTTTCTGAGTGAAACAGCCAAAGCAACCCAAATTTCTGTATTTTTTATTTAAAAAATAAGTTTGTTTAGAAACACTCAGAAACACAAATATTACAAGACAATTCAAGCACTTTCATTTTTCCTGACTAATTTTTAAAAAAACTCTTTTGTGAGTGCAAAGGTTTTCTGCATTTTCCATTTGTTTTGTCTAGACCTGCATTTGTTCTTTAAAACATTCAAAGTAAACAAATCACACCATATGACTAAAGCCTAAAATATATGTGTGTTCCTAACATAGATGCATTTTTCTTTTCAGTTCCTAAGTTAGTGCATTCTTCTCTTCAGTTCCTAGTCTTATTTATCACTTTACATCTAAGGAAAGGCCTTAACAATGTTAGTTGGCATTTTTCTATGTATTCTGAGAATAAAGAGATGATTAGCAAATGGCTGGTGGCAGATGAACTGTTGATCTTTCTTCCATTTATTTTCAACCCAGTTTAGGATTAGCAGCATGCAGGCTGTGGAATTCTGAAAGTCCACACATCTTAAAGTTGCAAAGATTGAGAAACTTGGCTTTACAATGCTATTCCCCTTCAACATTCTTATTCTCCAGGTTTTGTCCTCTAGGAGTCATCCAGTTTTATCAAGCATTCTACCTACTGCAAACTCTCAATCCAGCCAGATTTACCAACCAGATTTACTTTAGATAGAATAAAGTTGACCTTCTATTGCCAGGAAAGGTGTCTAAATCACTTTAGCCTTTAGTTACTAACCAGAAGCTCCATTATTCAGCTTCTTCCCAGAGTCCTCTCTGATATGATTAGGTCATTCTGTGTATTTTTGAAAATTCTCTCTTTGTACTATTCTCTATCTGTCCACCTCCCCCAGTGAAAATATACAATAAGTCTCTGTGTCATTGACATTCCTTACCAGTAAAACAAAGCATAAATTGTTTTGTTTGTGTGTCTGTACAGAGCCCAACCTGCCTTTGTTTAGAGCTGAAGAAAAGCTTCTTCTTCCTACTTAAAGTAGGTTATCATTCTGTGTTGTTTCAGACATCTGCAATGCTGCTAAATACAAGTATTGTCATACAGTCAATGGGAAAAAAAATGATAGCTAATCTGATTATTGGAAAAAAAAACATCAGCCTTTGGAAAAAAGCCAACTTGCTGAAAAGTGGGGCTTCAACAACCTCTCAAACATTTACAGAAAGAAACAAAATGAGATGGACGACAATTAGAACATTCCTTCTATATGTACAGTATAGCTTGTTCTTGAATCATATCAGATGTTGAAATTATTCATAAGTCGCTGGATGTTGCTTTAATAAATATTACCTCTCAGAACTTCTTGGATTTCTTGTGAGCTTGTTTCACTCCAGCCTGTACAAGGAGCTGATACTATTTATAATTTTGCAATAATTGTTCCATCTAGTTGTTTAATTACATCACATTAAATACAGAGCAATCAGTGTGATCACTCCAAACATAATGACTTAAGAAGTAGAAAGATTTTGATCTATTAAGAGGGAACCACAATTTTAGTATTATGTACACTTACAGAGGAAAATCTCCCCATAAATATTAAAGTTGTGCAATTTTAAACTGAAAATTTCTGCACTAGTTTCAACAAAAATTTTGGAACTTCATCATATTGTAACTGATTTCCCTAGAAAAGGGGAACAATACACCTATTTTATTTTCTAAATTAAACTACATTTTTTCTGAAGACTGCTCCAGATTTGTGCATTAATCAGATTGGACTACTATTAAATTAATTAATTAATTAGATTGGACTAGATTTTGAGAATTCCAGAGCAGTTTTCAAATAAAACTGATGGTCTACCTCATAATACCTGGTCACTAGTGCTAGTCTCCTCCATAAATGGGAAAAGCTCTCCTTTTCATAATGTAGCTGTGGTGCTCCAAGACAGATAGCATGAGATATTGTGCAACAGTCTCCTCTGAGCATATATCTATAACTGAATCTGTATCCATCTCTGTGTTTCAAGTTTAACTGAAAATCATTCCTTCTTCAAAGACTTGGTGGGCTTGGTATTGCTCAATGCTTTTCATTATCGCCATTAAAGTGCCAAACAACTTGTTTTGCTTTCCTAAATTCTCCTTTGAATGCTGATTGCTTTCTTATTTCTTGGCATTGCTATCTGTCAAAAGTAGACTGGCTTTCTTTTCTGCTTTGTGATGTGGGGAAAAGAAATTGGGTATCTTTTCCCATCCTGAGCCATTGATTTTCAACAGAATGAGCTCATGGATTTAATAGACATGGGAGTTAGTTATCCTATTATATAGAATTGTACAGTCACTGTTACACAATCTGTAAATGATGTATAAATCTTTATTCATGTATTTATTATGGGCAAAGTCAACTGAACTATGAATGTGATTCAGTTGTCATTGATCTATGCGGTAACCTTTGTTATCTGTAAAATGCCTCTTGCAAACCTAAATAGCTAGGCATGTAAAGGACTTTATTTTAAAACCAAGGTGTTAAAGCTGAAGAATGTTGTTTATGTTTAAACAACAAGAGCTTTCTAGAAATGAAATAGTGCTTATAGAATTTGAGATTTTATGTAACATTGTTGAGATAACCTGATATCTGTTTTGTGTGTGAATGAGAGAGAGAAAGGGAAAATTCGACTCATTGATTTGTTCCTCATTCTAAATAATAACTAATGATTCTTATTTTATATTTCCTTATATGGAATTTTTAAACTAAGTTTTCACCTTATTCTCAATTCCCACCTGCCTTTCTAATACCAATAGCAGAAGCAGGGTGATCGTGATGAGCGTATCACACTATCCTAATTTATTAGCCCTGCTCTGAAACCAGTTTCATTGTGGAATATTTTGGATTGGAGGCCAATTATGGGCTGAACCCTTCCTACCAAAATAGTGGGTTTCTAAAAACTAATTTCTGCTCACGTTCTATTAGTGAGTCTTTCTGTGTACTGTGTGAAACAGAAGAATCCTATTCTTTATACATCTCTTTCATTCTGCCCTCATTTTGCTTCAATAGCTCTATTTTATGCCTTCTGCACAATGAAGCATGGAGGTACATTCTAGCCAAGTCTTATTCTATAACTAAGTTTCAAAAATGTGCATGCTGTTCATGCATCTCCCAAAGCAAGTATATGAGAAAATACACTGCCCTCAACACAACCTGCTGAATAAAAGATTAATCTGTATCAGCTTGGGTTTAGAGTGATAGATAATACCTCCTCTGAAATTACCTTCTTTTGCTTGTTGTGGAAAATCCTCTGCAACAAAACTGTTACAGACCTCTTAATTTTACCAATAAGACCAATAGTGTGTAGCTATCCATTTCACTGAAGTTCATGAAATTCAGCCTTTCACTATTTTGAACTATCTGAACTGTTTTTCGAATAGACTTTCATGGAACTCTTTACACATTGACTTGGCAGATGAAGGGCTCCTTCAATAGAGAATCATAGATTTTCAGAGCAATATTCTAAGACGTGAACCAGGGTTATACATAACCCTGACCTGTTGCAAATTCCTCTGTGTATAATTCACTCATTATTTTTTTCTTTATCAAGCTTTGCATTAAGCTTACATGTAACTTTCATTGTGATCTATCGAACCCAAGTGAGGCTTGCTAGGAGCATCAGATGCTTAGAGAGAGGGGTGGAATTTGTTAGTGGATATAGTCATACATTTTTCAATAGAGATTCAGAACAGTGAAATGCTCAAGGAAATATACAGATTGTCTTTGTTAATTTACAAAGTTTCCAAATAAATTAATAAAACAATTATTAATTATTATTGCTTGAGTATTACATGCACACTTGATCACTGCAAAATTGGTAATGCATTTATTTTGAGGAAGACAATTGTGATCCATAGATTATGATTGTGTGATTAGGGGTCTTCCAAGAGATATTTGTATAGCTTTTCCTTTTATTCTTTGCTGCAAAGCTGTGCTGGTTCAGTGGTTAGAATGCAGTACTGCAGGCTACTTCTGCTGATTGCTGGCTGCCTGCAATTTGGCAATTTGAATCTCACCGGGTTCAAGGTTGTCTCAGCCTTCCATCCTTCTGAGGTCAGTGAAATGAGGACTCAGATTGTTGGGGGCAATATGCTAACTCTGTAAACCACTTCGGGAGGGCTGTAAAAGCACTGTGAAGTGATATACAAGTCTAAGTGCTATTGCCATTGTCAGTAGACCTTATCCAGAATGGGACGATTCATGGCAGCCGACCTAGGTATGGGTATCAGCTACCAGAAATAGGAATTTCATGGAGCAGGTCACAGGAAAGCCATTCATCAAATAAACAAAGTCCAAAACTGTAGCTATGAAAGAGAAGAACTGCAATAAAGTGAATTACATAACAACACACAGTTAATGAAAGGCTGAGGCGATATAGAAAGGAGCATGTAATACGTATAGCAGTTCTTATCTTTCGTAGTTGTTGTTTTGGTCCTCGTTTCATTCCTATTTCTGGTAGCTAATACCCAAACCTAGTCTAATGGCTTCCTTGTTTTACTCTATACTATGTACATGATTCATTGGATTCAAATTCATTCATCTATTCCTCCCAATATTTTTATTTCTTATAATAACTGTTAGTTTTCATTGTATTTACCCAGACCTATTCTTTCCATGGGTATTAAGAGTTGATAATTATAGTGATTGGAAAGCAATGATTCAGAATAACCATTGCTTTCTTGTTCCAGACTCACTTAGAACTAATTCAATTTCTACCCATGTCAACCATTGGGTTTCAAAATCTGGTGCTACCAATTTGCTTGTGTGTGCCTGCTCGCATGTGCGATGCTTCTGTGCATGTGCAGAAGTCTCCGGTCAGGTGGGTGGAGCCTCCTGCTGCCACTACTGGTTTGGCCAATCCAGGCCAAACTGGGAGCAACCCACCTCTGATGTCAACCTAGTATCACATATCTCAGGAAACAGTTGAGTCATTTTAAGACAGATTTTTAATGTTCCTACAGCACATTTCTTATTGAAGTGAACATTAAGAAGTAGCTGAAGCTTATTTAACCCTTGTGTATCTAATAGAATTCATAATCCACTGGTATTGGTATTGTCTGCTTCACAAGGAAGGACAGGTATTCCCTGAATTATAATAAAATATTATTTGATTTCTTTTTTCGATGGTTGAATAATCTACCGCAGTAGTTCTATTCTATAAAGCCTTGATTTTCGTGCTACTAAATACATTCCAGGACACTTTTTTTGTCAATGAATGTTACAGATGTGACCTCTCATGCTTACTTACCAGTGTAGTTACATGCACAGATGGTGATGTTACATCTGATTGCGGTTATCTTTTTGCAGTAAAGAATCCAAGTTCTCGCTTCTATACAAGGACAAATCACCTTACCATAATATAGAAGGCCTTTTGATAGCAGATTGCCTTTCATGAATTTTAAGTCCTTCTGATTCATCTTTCTGTGAATATCTTATAATGATTCAGATTTCAGGTACTTCTCTATTATGTGGCAAATAAATAATTGACATCTGTTATTTGTCAAATGGACTGGAGCTTATATATATAGTCCATTTGACAAATAACAGATGTCAGTTATTTATTTGCCACATAATAGAGAAGTACCTGAAATCTGAATCATTATAAGATATTCACAGAAAGATGAATCAGAAGGACTTAAAATATATATATTCACAGGATATATAAATTATATCCACTCATTCATATTCTGTGTATACTTGATAGAGTTTGCATTAGAGGGAAATTAAATGCTTGGCAACAGAGCCAGACATATGATAGATAGAAAAATTAAATAGATAGAAAGATAGAAAGTTCGATAGAGATATGCACTCACCTATAAATAGCTTTTATATGAATAAGAACAAACACATTAATTCATTCATTCCTGGGAAATGACAATAAAAAGATATTCAGCTGTTTAATTTGTTATGAGCCCCATATTTTGGAAGAAACATGTTCTGTTCATAATTAAGAAGCAGAATTGAAATTAAGAAGTGGTATGGAATGATATTTTTGAGTTGAGAAGACAAAAAACATCTAACCTTTAGGTTGTGAAACCATATTTTGGGGAAATGCCATATTTAGCTATCTATGCATGGAATAATTGCCTTCTGATTCTTGTAACATAAGCATGTATAAAGGTTATTTCAGAATATTCTATACTACATTTAAAAGAAAAAAATAATAATTCAGTTTATCTCCTACACTTGACTGTATACAGTATGTACACAGTTCTTCAAATAGATCTGCACAAGTATGTAGAATTATTAATAGTGGAAGGTCTGGTAATATAAGAATCACTTTTCATCAAAACAGATGGATCTGGGGAAAGATTCACATCCCTCATACATTAGCATTTTGGCACTCAGTTAATATTTAAGAAAATATATTTCTTTTTTAATTCAAAGAAAGTGTTTAACAAAGAAAAAGATGACTCGGATAAGCAATGTGCAGCATAGAAAATGAATAGATCAGCACCTTACAGAGAAGAGTGTGGTATTTTCAGTATAAGGGAAATCACAAGAAAATTTAATACATGAAAGGTCACAGATAGAAGGACAAATTTAAGGGTAAAGGTTGAGTGGTTTCTGAAATGAAAGCCATCAGACAGTTCCCCCTTGGCTTAGCAGCCAAGAAGGAGCAAAAGAATAAGTTATTAAATTATTACCAGCTGCAATGTAGCAATCCAAATGTGAGTTCACTTTGAGATGGTTAATGGGATAATGTACAAAGGATCACAGCTCTGGAAAAATAGGCAAGACAGCATAAAATGACATCACTGAAAGAAGAGCTGTACTAATGCATCCAGAAAAAGAACAGGGATGGCAAGAGATATGAGTAAATATGGACTGCATATTTGATTTGGGCATTCCTTTAAATGAAATAGGGGCATTATTTGAACAGGGATAATTTTGATCATGTTTCTACAGCCTGGTTTTAGGTTTAGTTAGGCAGAGGTCTTAAGTGCCCTCAAAGAGACAAGGGAATAGGAATTGAAACTCTAATGAGTTCAGTTTTTATTTTGTTTTTCAGTGCCATTGTAACTTTGAATTGTCATTAAACAAATGGTTGTACATAGAGAATTCCATATGTGTGTGTATGTTTGTGTGTGTGTGTATTTTTATATTATTTTTATATTTTTATATTATTTGTTGTTATATTTGTTTTTATATTTTTATATTACTTGTTTTTATATTTGTTTTTATATTTTTTGCATTTTTATATTTATATTACTTTATTTTACTCTCTATATTTTTAATGAATAGCCATTAAACAGATGATTGTAAGTTAAGGATCACATAGAAACAGAGAGAGTGAGTTTTTGTATTTTCAGACTTACAAGATTCGGTTAATGTAGCCTTACAATAAAGTAGCCTTAACTCATCTGGTAGTGCTTTCCTTGTGGTTTACCCATGAAGCCTGACAAATAGACATGTTCTTGCAAAGTCCTTAATATTTCAAAGACTGGAATTGAACAGCAACACTAGTAGATTGCTGGAATCTAGTTGGAAATAAACAAAGCACGTCTTTACCTTCTCTGCAGTACTCTATCACAAACATGGTTCAGAGCCATTTTTCTCGTTTATGATTCAAAGTCATAACCACTCCTCCTCCTCCTGCTCTGCCTCATGTCCGGATGAAGGACAAACATAAACATGCAAAAACATACCATTTAATGGTTATCCTAGATATCATTCTTTGGTAACATCAGAAGTTGCAAGATATAATGAGAATAAATGGAAAATGTAAATGTGCTCCCATTCATCCTCATTATAAAGCAACATTATGCATTCACAGTGCATTAAAAGCAAATGATTCTTGTATGAAAATGTGTGAGGGGTATTGCTGTGACCCTCCTTGCAGGATCAAACTAAAGTTTCAATTACTCCAACACAATCAACAGAGGAATCTCAAAGTGATGATTGTCATCATCCCCAGAAGTATTTGACTAGCTATTCTGTTAGATACTAAGCAATGTTGTATATGGATATTTGGCTTTAATCAGCAAAGCAAATTCATTGGCTGGGTCAAGACTGTTATGTATGATTTGTTTCTTTTGTCAAAACAGAGAAACATGATAGTCAAACATTTTTAATTGTATTTGCATGAGTGATATCACTTCTTTTCTATGACAGCAAAGTATCAATATATTGTTCACTGGTATGTTAAATATTAATTTATAATATAAGATATGAAAGAAGAACCATCAGACTTCAGCTGAATTTGAACATATGATTAAATAGATTTAGTGCAAAATTAATGAGTTCACCTCATGCCTTTCTGTCTTTCCTTTTCACTGTTTACTCTTCCTCAATCAACAAATTGTTATCTGTGTTAATCTAAAAATATATAAAGAAATGCTTAGTCTTCAATTTGGCTCATTTCAGCTTGTGATGCCTTACCTTGGCTTGGGAAAATAATATATCAGCATTAAAATTAATCACAATTCTTATGTAGGGCATTATTGACAAATTGCAGCTAGTTGCAAATAAAAGCAAATGTTTTCAGTCTCCTTTGTAACAAAGTTGAAGGCAAAGAAGAGTAGCTATGTGCACAAAATGTTAAAATATATTTTAGCACTGCCTTTTGATTGTTTAGTTTGGAGAGTTCTGCCCATCATAATGGTAGATAACAGTTTGGAGAAACTGAATAAGTATAATGTTCTAACTTGGACCTCTACAAACAATAAATGTTATCTTTCTCATACATATAGAAGCAAAATGCCTTTCCTTTAATGAAAAAAGAAAAAGCTAATAATGAATTGCTGGTTATTCTAATGTAGTAATTTTCAATCTTTTTTCATAAAAACTTAGGGATTTTCCAGCAACTAGCTTAAGTCTTGTTCATTTGTTAGTTTTGATAACAAACAACTCTCTCACACATATTAACAATAACTAAATTGAAATGACTTTGCTCCCAAATGCCACCTTTCTCCTTGATATGATCAGAAGAAGAATGGCACATTAGTTTAGAGAACCTTTTAGTTTATACGAGCTGTTGATGATCCTCTTTAGCCTTATCACTGTTTCTTTGAAATATATGTTAATAGAGCTAACCGCCTGTAGCTACACATATTTAATAAAGAGACGTAAACTGTATGCTACAGAATATTCATCATGCTTCTTTGAAAGTTGCAGGTGTCCTTATGTTTTTGCTACTTGATATAGCTCCTTAAAGACAGACTATTTCAACACTATCCTTTTCCTTTTTTTTTCAATCCATTTTTCTAAATCTAAACAGTCTAAAAGTAGTTAGACTCTTTTCATTTAGAGACTTCCAAAACAATCAAAGAAGAAAGGTGGGATGGAGAAAAGTTATTTTCTTTGACATGCTTGATGCCACCTGTGTATAATTAAATTGTTCTGCTTTTTAGACCAGTATTTCATGTTGAGAAAAATCTGTCAATCTGCTGTACAACCCCCCCCTTCCTGATTAATAACACTTGTTAAATATAAATTTAAAGGAGAACATATGCATTCAAAACAGGATTACACACACACACACACACACCTGGACAAAGTAATTTAAGGTGCTTAACCTGCTCAATCTAAACATTGAATCATCTTATGTATTAAAAATTTTATATACTTAGTGGTTTTACCACCATACCTTTTATAATTTTAAAATATTTTAAAACAAGTATGCAAACAAAGGTTTGGGGGTTAGGGTTAAGTATAACACATACTTAAAGCCTTCCAGGCTTTATTTTGATTATTAGTATTGATAATCCTAATATTACTAATCCTATAATAGGATTAATACCACATTTCAAAAAAGTTGAGTTTTAAAAATATACAGAAAAGAAATTAGACCCGGTTTTTTTCAGTCAATGATTTTCTTTTAAAAAATTAAAATCTAACTGCGGTATATTTTAGTCTTCAGTCTCTCCTGGCATGGTAGAAAAATTGTTGCACACATCTTTAAGAATAGTAATTGATGGTCAGTAACCGATAAATGACATACAAAGGTAGTCAAAGAACCATGTTTCCAGTTTGAATCCCGTTTAATATTATATCCAGAAGTTTGACCCTCTCTTCCTTTCATTTCTTTCCTTGAAGCTACTTTATTTATCTGTAAATCAACAATATAATTTTAAGCAGAATGTTGTCGTGGTGTTTCTGATACCTATCTTTTTCATCTATGTACAAGTGACTGAATAAATATCCATTTATTTTTCTTTCTCAGGAATCTCCCATGACATACTAACCATCCATTTTCCATATTACTAGTTCCACAAAAATTGAGAAGGGTGGTTTCTTCTACCAGGTTTATAAAATTTGACTTCCCAAGGGTTCGCTGATTTCTAGAAGATTGACCACTACCAGAAATACTCTTTTATTGATGAAATATTGCACTAAAAAAAGTTTACATGATAAAATATAATGCCATGTTTATTGGTTACAATGACCACTACTTCTTCAAGTTCCAGGTGTTTTGGGAGAGAAATTTAGCCTTTTCTATATAATACAGCAAATGGTTTTCCATTCCTTTTCTCACTAGGTGACAGAAACCCGGACTGGTCCTCTTGGCTGCAGTAACTATGACAACCTAGATTCTGTCAGTTCTGTTTTGGTACAGAGTCCAGAAAATAAAATTCAATTGCAAGGTACGTGGGTGGAATTTTGTTAACTTTTAACAGGAAGATGTTTACAGGACTATTGTTAAACTTACAGTATGCCTGAAGAGTGCATGTGAAGAATCATTTCAAATGTTCTATTTCTCTAAGGTATCAGCAGGTATGTGGAAATCAAGATTCTGTTCAATTATGGGGGAAAATAAGGTTCAAAAAATGTGTTGTACCCATGTTCTTTAATATATAGTTTGCATACTATCTGATAGTATTCCAATTCATATATAGAATTATTCTAAACATTCAGGGTGTTGGATATGAGCAGCATGGTGGCCTAGTGGTAAAGACACTCACCTCCACTTGGAAGGTTGAGAGTTCAATCCTAAGTAGCAGCAGATGTTTCTTTCACCTTGGGCATAAAGGAAAAAAATATCTGCTGCAAACTCTATGTGTGGTCTAACCCTAATCCTAACCTGTCCTGGGCATCTCCATTCAAATAGGGTGACTCTAGCTCAAATTAAGGGATTAGAGGATCATAATAGAGTTCCAACACATTGAGCTAGACTGTTTCTTTGTTATATATGACTCTATCAAATTGTTAAAAATTCTTGAAAAGCAAGGTATTGTTCAGTCTGGCTAAAAATCCTAATTAAGCAGCACAAAGAAAAATACCACTAGCCATTGAATGTTTTTCATATCTATATTCAAGGACTATGCTAATGTTGCTTATTTGGCAATATGTAGTCTTGCAATGGAAGTCACTGCTAGAAATTTCATCAAGCTAATACAGAATATAATTAGTAGGAGAAAAAAATCCTCCAGCACATTACAATAAAAATTGGGCTGGGGAATCATTGTTTGTCTCTTACTTTTAATACATTTTGCTTGTCTGGTGCTTAGGGAACCAATGATGATATTAAAAATCCAGAGACTTTGTGTTAATCTTATTAACATTCTTTGAGTTTCCTTCAGGGGTTTTATAGAAATTTGGCAGTAGAATTGTCTCCAACTTCAAGGCAAATACAGAAAAGTGTTTCAAGGGAAATTAAAGGTTTCCAATAAGAGTAGAGAAAAACAATATTCCTTAGATTGTCAGTGAATTCCACCTAAATATATATTTGAGAAGAGAAAATGGGGAGCACTAGAATTCTGAGAAATGAGAATAGCATTAACAATGAATCTTAGAAAAAGGTTAATTCATACAATGGTATATATCAGGGATGTCAGACTGGTGGCCTGTGTGCCAGGTGCATCATGCATAGGCTATGCCCACCCCAACTCCGTGAAGGGGAAAAACATCACGATACATCATATGATGGCATCGTAATGGAGCAAGTTTGACACCAGTGTTATACATCAGCATAATTAAGAAAATCCATGAAGGTTATTCATGGTCAGAATAGAGAGGTTTTGTTGTTTTTGTCGTTGTTTTTTTTTGGGGAAAAAACTTTCTTTAGTGTGTACAAAAGATATCAGGGAGGCCACTTCCAATCACTTCCTACCATGTGAGGTCTGCTTAGTATCTTTCTGTAAAACATGGAATAATACTCTGCTTTCTCCAGAAATATACATAGGCCTCTAATAGAGATTGTAGGCTGCTAGTTGAACTTTTAGTGGGTTCTGAACATGGTTTATCTGAAATTTATTTTCCAACTCTTGGAATAGACAGTGGGAAATATTTTTTGTTGGAACTGATGGATGAAACACAAAATTTCCCCTTTTCTTCTCATGTAATAGGACAGCCAATCTTAAATATACCACTGTATGCCTGATATTTTACTACATTACACTTCAATAGATGATCCTGTCATTTTCTTTGGGGCTCATATCTCCATTGTGATTATTGAAATTATTTGCTGTTCAGATGCTGTCCTCACTATACTCGACATAATATTTATCAGTAAAATGCTTAGAAAATATTATAGCAATCGTAGTCTTGTTTGTTACATATCATTGTACTGTAATTCTAATGCCAAAATGGTCACATATACAACATTTTAAAATTCACATCATAGTTATCATTGTTTTGACAAACAAAAATATTAACATATGGCAAAGTTTATTTTCATATGTTTCCAGCAATACCTTTAAATAGACATTTTATTGTACTATATAATATTGCATATTTATTATATATCTTTCAGCAAGCTATCTTTCTTCAAAATTCATGCATTAATTTGTTTGGTCTTTGGTCAAACAAACATTTGCAAAATATGTCAATAAAAACAAGAACACAATAAGCATGTAAACATAACAAATGGTTGCTTTTTCATGTCTCTCTCAATCCACTGAAAGTAAGTAGACAGGCTTGTTCCAGTCTAAAAAAAAGTTTAAAACACGTCACAATAACCAATTCTTGTGTAATTTACATTGAATTCGGTCAAATAGTGTCCAAACACTTCTTCTTGTTTGGCCTGGAAACTGAGAGGTATATATGAGAAAAACCATATACAATTATTTCTACCCACTCAGATAGATTGCATTATTTTAATTAGAAATAATGGTTTTGAAAAAGGTAAAAGAGTTAAAAGAATTAGAATATGATGTTTGGGGGCCAAAATATATTGCTGTATTAGCTCTCCAAAGACCAACAAGGCTATATTCAGACAACAAATAATGAATATTGTGTTCAGAACCCATTAAGTGTGACAAGATTCTTAAACACCTGTTTTTCAAATCAGCAACATGCTTCTAGCTTTTGTTGTCCTGGCAGTCATGTCTGATGACTCTTTGGATGGGTCAGTCTTCAATAAAGTGTAATACCCATGTCCAAGTGGATTTATTCATTGACCAACTTATCATTCAACAATTGAGCTTCCTTTGCCTGATTTCCATGTAATGATTGCACAGAGTAGGCAGGGATGGAAACTGTGTGAATAACCTTAACATTCAGAGAAATGTAAGAATAGGACAGAAATCCTAAGGCCACATTTGCCAGACTTTCCTTTTCAATTGAAATATGTAGAGAAGACAAAATATGTGGTGCAATGCATAAGAATATATACAACAATGTGTTTTTTTTTCATATGATAACCCTGAATTTAGAATAATGTCACAATGTAATATTATGCCGAGGCCCGAGGGATATTCTTGCTATTTTTTGAACTTGTCTGGCATGAGCTACATTTCTTAATCACTATGAATTTATTAGATTTTTTTGTATCCGTCCTTTATTACTTGGTAAATAACTCAAGGTAGTAAGATACCTAATGCTCCTTCCTCATCCAATTTTCCACACAACAAACTAATGAAGTAGGTGGACTGAAGGAGAGTGACTGGGCTCAATGTCATCCAGTTGGCTTTTGTGTATATGCATGTTGCCTTGAGTTATTCATAAAAAATAATAAAGGTGTGATATAAATAATTAAATCCCTGGCATAGGCTTACCTGGCAATTAGTTTGATGCCTTCTCACAATGTTCCAAAATGTTTATTAACTGCATTGATCAATTTTGCTGCAAGCACCTACATGGAAAAGCCCAAGGAAGGGTAAGACATTTCTCTCAGCCAAAGCAATATCAAAAATCTATTTCCTTTTTTAGCAGTCTTCATGAAAGAGAAGTTCTCTAGTGAATTTTTCATAAAATTGGATAGATAAGTGAAACATATATGGCTACAACAACACTTCACAAAAAATGATTTGATCATTATTTTCCTCAGTTTAGTCTTGGGATTAAAGATACTCCTTCACACAGGTACCAAATCATTTTTGTGGGAAGAGATTCCTTGGGTCTACTCCATGCTACTGAGAAGTAGAATCCCTGATGTATATGTTTTGATATTTATTAATTACTATTGTTTTATAAACTCCCCAGCTTAATAATATTATTCTGAGGAAACATCTTCCGTGCTGTGGATCAGAAATGATTTTCAACCAATTTGATCAAAAAATACAGTTGAAGTAACAAGAGGAATATGAATAAAAAAGCATCATTCCTGAACAAAATGATCATGCAGATTTTTTTCAAAAAAGTAATTTTATCAATAATACAAACATTGGTGGAATTCACACTTCAAGTACAATAATTTGAAGTGATCCTTGCTTTTTTGTCAGTAATCTGTAACATAAAGCTACTCAAGGAAGTTTTGTCTTGGTATATAGATTTAATGTTGTTTAAAAGAATCCCTGTAGGTTTAGTGTGTTTAAAGTGGAGAATAAAAACATTGTGATATTTTTCCTCCTAGTAGAGCCATTTTTCAACAGATTCACTAAAAACCAGTTGCCTGGTTCCCCTTGGCATGTGAAAAATCACCCTCTAGCAATCAATTGTAAAAAATGCTTCTTTTTCCCAGGAGGCTTTGACTTTGTCACAAGTCATAAACAATGATATATGTTAGTTGTTTGATTGCCTTTAAATCTGTGACCTAACATCTCCTATGGACATATTGATTGTAGACAGAATTAAATCTAAAGGATTGGTTAAGCTCTGAGGAAACTATCTCACTTATTAAGATAAATTGTTTCTTGTTCTCCTTCTCTTCCTCCTCCATTAAGGTCTTCAGCTTATCCTGCCCGAATATTTGCAAGAGAGGTTTGTGCAGGCAGCTCTGAGCTACATTGCATGCAATTCAGAGGGAGAATTTATCTGCAAGGACAACGATTGTTGGTGTCAGTGTGGGTCCAAATTCCCAGAATGCAACTGTCCATATATGGATATTCAAGCTATGGAAGAGAGCCTGCTACGCATCAGTGAGACATGGAATACTTACAATAGTGATTTCGAAGATTCAGGTGTGATGTTTTCACATAGTATACATTTTCATCATTGTCCTGTGATTCTATAATTACATCATCATTACTCTGTGACCAGAAATAATGTATGGAATGGTGGATTCTGTGCATTGCATTCATTAGCAGCTATGAATTAAGGATGCAGCAAATCTCAGTTGAGCATGTGTGTAAGAACTATTTTGTTTGGTTCCATTTTTGAGGACATTCTTGGCTGGCCAAATCTGCCTTGATTTAATATGTGGGTTGTCATACTATTGTGTTAGGCATGTCCATAGATTCTACACTATAACTTGGAGAATGGTACCCTGCAAAGTCCATTAGCATCACTCATTCTGTCATAAAAATGTTTATAAGAGGTGGAAATAAGTAAATAATTTTGAAAGTAGTAGGGAGAATGAGACTAAGCATCTAAGGCTCAGGGGAATAGTGCAAGAATTACACAAAGACTTTCTAGGATAGACTGAGGAGAGCATGTGAGCCCCCCCCCCTTTAAAGTCTATAGAAGCATTACACTACTCCTTAAATTTAGGAGATTCAACCTCAATGCATTGCAACACAAACTCAAACAAACTTCCACAAGTGTCTACTTTTCAGAGCAAGAATCATGGAAAAAAATCAACAACAACCCCAACTGTGTGAATTGAATGGACTTTCTGTTACCTTGAGCAAAATTGCATTCTTGAGTAAAAGCAATGCTGGTAAATTGAGGAATGATCAGTGAAAGAAGCAATGACTGTGCAGCAGAAATAGGGATAGTTAGCAGAAAGTTTTGAGAAGTTCTCTATAAAAACTCTATGCATTAGGGAATGTGTATGTGTTTGTGTGTTTGTGTTCCTATTCCTAATTGGTTTAAAAATAATCTACTGAACAAGCAGATTACTGATTAATATGTCCATAATTCCTGCACAATCGAGATGGCTTTTGCAACATATGGTCAGTTCGAAGTTTGCAGGAAACTCCAACCCACATCATTTCCAATTTAGCATGAAATGGCCTTTACCCCATATTCACTTTTTACCAGGATGCCACAGTTATGTTGATGACCGTTTTACCTATAAAAAGAAAAGTGACTCCACTATTAGAATCCTATCAAGATGAAGTAAAGACAGATCTGTACACCTTGCAGAAATGCAGTCTGATGGCAGAAGAGATCCAGATGAGGATTTGACTGCCTTCAGTCATCACTTATGACTGACTCGCCCATACCAGTTATCTCCTGAAGGAAGTTTCTACCTGCCATTGCCATTTTGCCCTTTTCAGCCTAGTATCTTGAGGGGAGCAAACCTTTAAATATCATGAAAGCTTAATTGCATTTGGCTATTGTGACCTTTATGGTTATGAGATATATTTTGAAATCAAGCTTTTCATAGCCTGTTTTGCACTCTCATCAAGGATTCAAAGGGAAGTTGGCAGAAGAAGAGAGATTTTGCTAGATCAATTTCACTGAGGAGATCTGTGCTTTGTGATTTGTTATTGTATATTAGGGTTTCTAAAGAAATGTGTAAGAAAATTCTCAAATATTTTGAACAGGAAGATTAAGTGTTCTCAGGTAACATCTCTTGCATAAATGAGAGGAATTTAAATCAGTCTTTCTCACGCACATACCAACCAGATGAAATAAATTACAATTCCATCATCCCCAACCAATAAGCCAATGACCAACTTATTTGGAAATGATGAGAATTATAACTGGATTTATCTAGAGGGTTCCAAATTTGGTAAGTCTGCTTTTGGGAGATTATATTTTGAAATTAAATTATGCAAAATTCTACATTCTCCATTGGGCTGATGAGAGAATCTAGGAATGGGTTGACTTCTTCTGCTAGCTGATTGGACTGAGTCTGTCAGAGCTATGAAGACACACTTCTGTTGCCAACATTCCCCAGCTTTTGACTCAGTCCATCAGCTGGGACAGACGTGTCAAAATTTGCTCTTTTTTGGAGAGAACTTTCTATTCCTGGATTCTTCAACAGACAATAGAACATGCAAGGGTTTTGAACACTCTTGACAGGGCCCCGGTCTGTCCAGTGGAGCCACCAAATTACTACCAGCGTGATGGTTCCAAATTTGATAAGTCTGATCTACATATATATTTTGGAGATATATATTCTGAAATTAAATGATGTGAAACTCTATATTCTCTTTTTTTCCTAGATGTGATATGTCACATCACATTTCTAATAAATGAAATAAAAATACAGTTTAAAATTGGTTGGTAAAGATCAGGGCCATTGTGGAAAAAACTATGTATGATGCTGGAACTCTATTGATTTTCCATATGATTTACTTTGCTTTATTTTTCTATCGGGTTCTAGAGAAGACTGAATGGATGGATGGATGGATGGAGGGAGGGAGGAACTTGTAAGGAAAGTTTAAGTCATGGTTATGATTTCAGCAATAACATAAAAGGTCATCACTTGGAAGGAGAAATTTCCAAAAACATATATTCCATTCATATGAGTATTGCTGCATCACAAGATCTTCGCCACATGTGCTGCCAGACTGCTTGAATTGCATAGTTTTGCTGGAATTGGTGCTGATTATTATTATTGAAAGTGGTTTGTGAGGGTGGCAGATAATAAGCATGGACCACAGGTTCATTTATGCATAAGATTGAAAACATATAACAAACCCTTGTTTTTTAAAATTGTGCTCTAGTGAAGAAAGATAAAATTTCCCCTCCTCCCTTCCTCCTCCTCCCACACATGTCACACATGGGCAGAGCAAAATCATAGATGAATATGTTAAAAGAAAAACACTCTCAATTTTTCTCCCCCCCCCCCATGTCATCTAATCCATTGCCGGGGGGGGGGATAGTGACTGCCCTTCCCGGAGGTTTGAACTGCTTGCTTGCTGAAGGTTTTTGAAGTTAAACTAAAAGGGAGAAAATACAGCTAAGATTTGTAATAGTAGCTACAGGTAGAAACAAATTTCAAATGCATATGAAATGTGATGCATTTGAACTTCTAAAGGGAGGAGAGGAAAAACCCGAAGAGTGTGTACATTGGAAACACAAACTATTTTTTCAAACATTGATCACTCATAACAATATGCATAACAAAAATGGAAATCAACAACCCACTCTGAAAAAGCCAGATAATAAATTTCAAATTAGTTTGGCCTTCTTTCTCCCATTCTCACCAGGAACTCATTTTCTAGTATAATTAAATCCCTGTCTTCCCTATTCCTTTGAAAAATGCAAATTATTCTTTCCCACTTCAGTGAACTGAAATTGGAGCTCTTTTAGAATGTTTGCATAGATCCATCTGCTTGCTTCTTATTGTTATCTTCTGCATACAGCCATATCTTGTAGCCTTCAGATTTAGTAACTTCCCTTGCAAAATTAACAGCTGTTTGATCAAAAATCCACACTGATGCTGCTCACCCTAAATTGGCATGCCTCATTAGCATCTCAAGGATTCTGGATGAAATAAAGCTCTTAATTTTCTGGAAAGAAACTAATAATAAAAAAGAACAATAGAGTGTGGGGTGGGAGTAAGCCGTTTCATCCAAATGCTACTTGATAAAAACATTCTCAGGTATTTGAAAACTGTCACGTTTAATATCCTTTCTCCTACATCTAAGTTTTATACATTTGAATAGACACATTAGGGTTGTTTTTTTTAGTGCCACTACTTAGGTAGACAAATAGCAGCACCTATGTAAGACAGAAATGTCAGCAAATTTGAGGAAGCCATGAGCTTTTCAAAATATTTTTTAAAGCTATCCTTGGAGATCCCTCTGCAAAATAAAATACAAATAGTTTCATTAAAATGAAGCATCACAGTGGGAGTGGAATAAAGGCAATGGAAGTTAGCAAGGGGTAATAGCATCAAGTGATTGGAATTCTCAATAAGAAACCTCCACTTTAACATTGTTACAATACTCACATTTTAAATGCATTTTTTTTCATTTCTGAAGAGAAATTGCTGCACAACTGAGATAGCATTAACTCTAGATTGCTATAGATTGTAGATTGCAATCTATTAATTGTAGATTGCTATCATGGGCTATAGACAGTGGCCAAGGCTCTGAACTGGTCCTATAACTCCTTAATACTAAATTGCTCTACTAGTATCAAATAATATTCTTTCAGTGAGAGATCCTAAGGCAGTGATGGCGAACCAGGTGGCACGTGGAGCCATTTGTCAGCTGGCCAGCGCACATGCGCGCGCTGGCCAGCTGAGTTCACCCTTTTTTAAAGCCATTTTTCACCCTCCCCAGGCTCCAGAGGCTTTATAGGAGCCTGGGGTGGGCGAAAACAGCCTCCCCCGTGCCCCCCAGATGCCCTCCGAAGGTGTCAGGGAAGCGTCCGGACGGTCCCTGAAGCCTTTGGAGTGCTTAAAATGACCCTCCAAGCAAATCGGAAGTGACTTCCAGTTTGCTCGGAGGGTCGTTTTGAGCGCTCCGAAGGCATCAGGGAAGCCTCCGGACGATCCCTGAAGCCTTTGGAGCGCTGAAAGCCACTTCCGGTTTGCTTGGAGGATCGTTTTGAGTGCTCCAAAGGCCAGTTTGCTCGGAGAGTCATTTTGAGCACTCTGAAGGCTTCAGGGACCATCCGGAGGCTTCCCTGAAGCCTCTGGAGGGCATCCAGGGGGCGGGGGAGGCTGTTTTCACCCTCCCCAGGCTCCTATAAAGCCTCTGGAGCCTGGGGAGGGCAAAAAAAGCATGTAAAAATGGGAGAAGCGCCTGTAGTGCACGCATGCACACTGTGGGGGTCGCGCATTGCATTATGGGTGCGGCATGCCCACACACGACCCGCCTGCACTCACCCCCACTTATGGCACGCGAGCCAAAAAAGATTCGCCATCGCTGTCCTAAGGCATCCCATCAGAGGTGGTATTCAGCAGGTTCTGACCTGTTCTGAAGAACCAGTAGCAGAAATTTTGAGTAGTTCAGAGAACCGGTAAATACCACCTCTGACTGGTAAATACCACCTCTAACTGGCCCCACCCCCATCTATTCTCTGCCTCTCCCAGCTGATCGGGAGGAAATGGGGATTTTGCAGTAACCTTCCCCTGCCACGTCCACCAAGCCATGCCCACAGAACAGGTAGTAATTTTGTTTGAATCCCACCACTGTATCCCATTGTTCAAATGTGGCAACCAGCAAAAAGACACACTAATCTCTTACATTTATTTAGTTGAATCTAAAAAAAATACATTATCTAAATACCTGTAGCAGAAATCCTACAGCATCAGGAAAGATATTGCATTTTTGAAGGCTTCAGCAAGCAGCTCTGGAAAAGTTACAGGGGTGCTTCTATTTCAAGAAGATATGCCAATCAAGTTAAATAGCAGGACACTTCTCTCTATGTGGAGATTTTAAAAAAAACCTGCTAAATGAAGACAGCATATGGATGTGTATTTTCATTTTTACCATTTTACTTTTGTGGCTTTTCTTTAAAGTCATGTATATGTTAAAAGCATTTTTCATTATTTTTTCTGGGGATGTAGTGGCGTAACCACTTAATGAAGCTGGATCATAAGTGATTTGCACTCTACTTGTTCAAGCCCAGCACTGTGGGAAAACTCCCATGTATCATTCCTAGCTCCTGCCCATTTTGCAGTTTGAAAGCATGCCATCTGAAAGTAGATAAATAGATACCACAATTTTGGTGGTGGGAAACGCTAGCTGCATTCTGCATGGGTAGCAGGAGCCAGCTTTGGATCTGCCTGGTCATAATCTTCAGAAGACCAGCAAAGAGGAAAGCCTAGGATGATCTGACTAGAGCTTTGCTGGCCACCTAGTGTGGTGCTAGATCACCCTCTGGTGGAACAGCAGGGCAAGAAAGGGACTAATGATTGTCAGCTGCCAGAACGTCTATCTGGTAGAAATATTATCTATGGAGATTCTCAGTCATCCAGGTAATAGTCATCCCAAAGGTGCTTTTTCAAGAGGACTGGACTTTCTTATTTTTCTTAGAAGATGCTCCACACCCATTTGCACTACTCAGGTGACCCTGAGGACACAGAAAAACCTTCAACTGGCCTAAATGACTATCTAAAAGAATGCAAATGACTGCAAATAATATAAATCCTTCCATTCCCCACCATCCAGTCCGAGCTGAAGAAGCCTCTTGGATGAGAAGCAATAGCAATAGCACTTAGACTTACAGTATATACCATTGCACAGTGCTTTACAGCCAAGTGGTATATAGAGTCTGCATTTTGCCCCCAACAATCTGGGTCCTCATTTTACCGACCTCGGAAGGATTGGAGGCTGAGATAATCTTGAGCCTGGTGAGATTCGAACTGCCAAATTTCAGGCAACCAGCAGTCAGCAGAAGCAGCCTGCAATAGTACATTCTAATTACTGCACCACCATGGCTCTTACGCAAAACGTATTCAAAGAAAAAGATGAGAGTCCAGTTGCCTCTTGAAAAAGGAGCTTTGTATAAACACTGTAGACTCCCTGGCCCTTTATGTGCTAAATAAATAATACATTATTTTTGCTCAAAACTATTATCAATATATATATTAACTGAGTTGACACTGACTTTCCAGTTGACACTGACACTCCACTGACAAGCCCTACTTTTCACTTTATACAACATTTATTTAATATCTGATGTCTGTCCTGCCATTCACCTTTCTGCAAATTTGGCTTTCACTCAGATTAATGTAGGTATTACGAAGTTCTTTTAACACCCAGCACCAAATATTAAAAACACCATTTAAAATACCATACTTAATTCTGTGAATCTGTGTTAATGTATCCAGCTGGAATCTGTATTTTTATGGCCATATTTCTCTCTCTCTCTCTCTCTCTCTCTCTCTCTCTCTCTCTCTCTCTCTCTCTCTCTCTCTCTCTCTCTCCTTCCTTCCTTCCTTCCTTCCTTCCTTCCTTCCTTCCTTCTGTCCTTCCCTCCCTCCTTCCTTCCTATATATTTTCTTTTCTTAACATAAACTGAATTATTAAGTGCGGAAAACCACTTGACTAAGCTGATGCAGTTTAATAAAATAAAAAATTCAAAGGAAGGTCTTCTAGGAAAGACAATTTGCTACAACCATTGATGGAATGTTCTATCAAAGAATTTAGATATAGAAGAGTTTTTACATTCCTCTGACTTTTTATAGCCCATTTGGATTTTATCAAACTTTTTTTCATTAAAGCCTTCATTTTCCCCAATGCACTAGGATGATTTTGATATTTCCAGGCATTTTAGAGTAAGATTCTAAGATTGGCGGTTTAATAGAAATGCTTTTAAGGGAATCTTATAGGAAATTCAGTAGCCACATTTTTATTTTTGTTCTGGTGTCTTTTTGCTAACCATAAGATATATGAAGGTTTGGAGGAATTCAGAAACAGCTGACATTCCCTGGTTTGGAGAGTTACATCAACTTATTTTGGTTTGGCAGCAGTTTATTTAAAACCATTTAAAATCTGAGTGCTCTCACTCTCTCCATCTCGCTAAGCATCTCTTAATGCTATTGTTCTGCTAAGGTTTCTTCTTTCCTGCATTTCTGACAGTCTTTTCCTCGCTAAGCTTCGATGTCCTATAACCGTGATGGTAAACTTATGGCATGCATGCCCGAAGTGGCATGTGGACCATGTTGCCTGGCATACATGGCATTGCCCATTCCTCTTCCAGGCTTCTGGCGCACATGCACACACAATAATCAGCTGGCTTTCTGCATATGGCAGTGTCAGAAACTGGATGCTCTGGAAGAGCCAGCTGATCATCACATGTGCATTCATGCCAGTAACTGGAAGACTAGCTGGCCGGTGCGCATTCATGCACAAGAAACTGGAAATTCATTTGGGGAGCTGGGGAGCTCCTCTTCTGGGTTGTTGCCCCAATGAGTGCGTGCACACACATGTACTCCCTTTTTGGCACTCCGTGCCAAAAAGGTTCACCATCACTGTCCTATAACTCCTGCTGAAATAGCATCTTTCTTTTCAGTCTCTCTTCCTTCCCATATGACTAGACAGAATATATACTGAAAACAGCATGGGTGTGGAATGAGTTGCACTTCATTTCAATTTTACACGGAGGGAGATGTTTATAGTTAAGGTAAATAAGGAAGCTGTACACTGTTTGGTTGGCTATTTTCACACTTTCATAACTGCCAGTGTAAATCATCTGGAGGGTAAACACCGAAAGGGAATCCCCTGGATATTTTCTAGCATTTTGAGATGAGGCAAAATGATGACAATCACAAGCCAGCTTCCCTCTGCTTCATGAGGGATTGGGGAATGGAAATGATATAGTGTGGAAAGTCCTATAATTACTTTTTGAACCATCAGAAGATTTGCTCTGCCTTTCTATTGTTAGATATAATAGCTGTGAAAAAAATTGAATGGAAAAAGAGGGTTTCGGGAATCTATAACAATTTACATAGGTACAGAAAATAATTCTCTGTTAAAACACTGTTTGAGTGAGTCTCTGATTGATCTTCCTCAAGGAACACCATATGAAAGCCAATCTTTATGATTGAGAAATATTCTTTTCATTTCTTTTGATCTTCTCAGTAAACCAAAGAGAATTTTGAGATTAACGTAGGGATTACTCTCCTAATTATTTATCTAAAAATCAAATCTATAATTCATACTCAGAGTCACCTTGAAGTGAGACAGATCTGGTAGGTCAGGGTTAGGGTTAGGGTTAAAATATTCACTCTGTTGGAATTTAGGAGCCAGATGTACTAGAGTCATATCCCATACCATGAAGAACTAATGGGTTGTAGCTAGCATCTTGAATTGCACTGGATATATTGAGGCATGCCAACTATTTCTTCAGATGCTGCATTCTGGACCAGTTGTAGTTTCCTAGCAGTTTTCAAGGACAACCACACATAGAACCCAGTGCAGTAGTCCACATGCAAGATGACTAAAGCATGGATATTTGTGACAAGTAATTTTCAGCATACCACAGGAGAAATTGGGTTATCAGATGAGTCTGGATAAAGGATCATTAGTCAAAGTGCCATCTGCTCTGTGAGTGGTAGCTTTCAGTTCAAGAGAATTCCTAAGCTGAGTACCAGTTATGTTTGGGGGAGTGAAACGTCATTCAGAACTAAAAATGGAAGTTCCCGGTGCTGAAAGCCTTGACAGCCATTTGGCCTTGTCAGGTTTAATGTTGTTCTTCCACATCCAGACCACAACATCCTTCAGGCACTTGTTTAAGATCTTTGGCAACATCACCTGTAAATTGGGGTAAATATATTCAATTGTTTATGGAATATCTTATACTATAGCTTCATGAATATAAAAGGTGAGAGTGTCAAGTCCTGTGTTGTCCCTCAGGCCAGAAGTCTCAGTTTGACTTTTCTGTCTACAATGAACTGACCATGGAGAACGGAGAACCCATTGCAACAGTATGCCTCCTCCTCTAAGCAGAATAGCAAATCTAGAACAAAATCATGATCAATGACATTGAAGGTTGCCGAGTGATGAAGGGCAACTAACACAGCTGTACAGTCTCCACTTTGGTTCCTCTAGTGGTCATCCTCAAGCCTGTTCAGTGCCAACTCTGGATTATGTTCTTGATTGAAACTCAACTGGAAAGGGTGCAGATGGTCCACTTCATCCAGGATACTCTAAAGTTGAAATCTGACCAGTTTCTCAAATAATTTTCCTAAAATGGAAATGTTGGCAACTGCTCCAAACAGTTGGGGTGCAGCAATGACTTTTTGGGAAGGAGTCCTACTTCAAGGCAGATGGAACTATTCCTTCAGTCAAGGATGCATTCATGATTACGTGGACCCAACTACACATACTTTCCCAGGAAGACACAATTAACCAGTAAAGGCCTGGATCTAAGGTACAAGGGGCAATGTTATCAGTTCCAAAGATCCTGTCATCTTTCTTTTGTTACAGGGTCAAACACCTTTCAATGAACAGGAAAAATGGTACTTCAGCAATTTGCATGGACTTGTCCAGTCTCAGCAACTTTTATCTGACAGGTATCTAGAATATTCCATACAGTAGCCCTGAGGATATTTCTGTAACCAACAGAGAGTGGGTCGTCTTGAATGAGGGCAGTGACAGCTATCTATGGATATAATACAAATGGAAAAAATAAGCATATTTTGTCATCTTTGACCATATTGTAATTCTTTTTTTTAAAAAAAAAATATTTTATTTTGTTTGTACCAACTTCACATCTTTGCAACATATTACATTTACATACATACACAATTACATACACAATTACATACACAACATATATGTTGTGATTTTTTTTATCTATACAAGTAAGTCTTTTATAACTATAGCTTTGTATATTTGTGCTTTTACATTATTTCATACATTTTTCTCATTCTATATATGATTATATATTCGATGTATAATCATATATAGAACATTTAAGTCATTTTGTATGATATTTATTTGGTATAGTCTATCTCATATTTCTATCTTTTAATCATTTTCCGGTTTTGTAGTTGTCTATTGATTTGTTCATCTTTCTTCCTTTCTTTTTGGCTTTCCTGCTCCCCCCCTCCTCTTTTCCTCTAGCCAATTCTACAATAAATCCCATATGGAGTAGTATTCTGATTCTTCTTTCTCTGTTAGTTCTTTCATGAGCCTATCCATCTGTGCACATTCCAATATTTTTTTTATTACATTTTCTTATGTTGGTGTATAATTATTTTTTTCAGTTTTGAGAGAATGTAATTCTTGCTTCCGTAATTATGTGTAGAATTAAGTATCTAATTCAGGTTTTAGTGCAATTTTGTTTTTAGTAATCTCCTCTAGCCAATCTTTAATTTTTTTCCAATACTTTTTCACAGATGTGCACGTCCACCACATATGGTAGTAGGTTCCATGTTGTTGGTTGCATTTCCAACAGATAGGTGAACACTCTGGGAACATTTTCGCAATTCTCGCTGGTGGAAGGTGCCATCTGTAGAACATCTTGTACATGTTTTCTCTATATGTCATTGCCATTATTAATTTGTAATTTATTTCCCATTTTTTTCTATTCCTCCAATTCTATACTATACCCAAAATTTATCACCCATTTTATCATCGTTTCTTTCACATTTAGTGATATATTTTTTAAAATCAATTTTTCTTTGGTTCCCTGTAGAATTTTATCCAGCTCTTGCGGCTCCTTATAGAATCCATCCCTTTCCCTCTCTTTTTTATACCTTGCCCGTATTTGTAAATAGGGCCACCAGCCTATATCGATTCCCTCATCTTTCAATTCTTGCCTTGTTTTCAGTCTTTCTTGGTTCTCTAATATATCTTTATATCTTATTATCTTGTTTATGTCCAATACATTTAGGTATATCAGTGCTTCCATGGTGGATAGCCAGATTGGGATTTTGTTGTAGTGTTTTGTTTTGATTTTTAACCAAGTGTGTAGTACAGCTTTTCTAATTAAATGTTTTTGGAAATAGCTATGAATTTTGTCTTTCCCATCCCAGATGAAGGCGTGCCAACCCAGTTCCAAATTATAATCCTCTATTGTTAGTAATCTTCTGTTTTTTAGATTGATCCAGTTCCTTATCAAAGTGAGAGCCGCTGCTTGATAATAAAGCTCCCAATTGGGAAGTCCAAATCCTCCTCTTTCTCTACTGTCCTGTAGCAATTTTAATTTAATTCGTGTTTTTTTTTCCCTGACCAAATAAAATGTGCAATTAATTTGTTTAAGTCTATAAAAAAGTTTTTCCCTAGGCTAATCGGTACCACTTGAAATAAAAATAAAATTTTGGTAGTATATTCATTTTAATGATGACAATTCTTCCCATTAATGATATTTGTAGTTTCCTCCAATTTTCCAGATCTTTCTTAATTTTCTGAATCATTTTAACATAATTTTTAATGTAATTATCATCCCTAATTGTTGAGCATTTTGTTGAGCATACCAGCTAAATTCCTAAATATTTTACTTTTTTTATTATTTGCATTCCCATGTTTTCCTCTAATTCTTGCTCTTGTTTTTTGGTGAAATTCTTGGTGATGATCTTTGTTTTGTTCTTATTAATTTTAAGTCCCGCTATCTTACCAAATTCTTCTATTTTTTGAATTAATTCAATTCCTGATTTTAATGGATCTTCTAATATGAATACCATATCATCTGCAAACGCCTGTGTTTTATATTCCTCTTTTAAAATTTTTAATCCCTTTATTTCTTGATTGTTTCTAATTTCTGTTAGTAGAACTTCCAGTATTAGTATAAATAATAAAGGTGATAATGGACAACCCTGTCTCACTCCTTTCCATATTTTAAATTCTTCTGTAATGTCACTATTTATTATTATTTTTGCTGTCTGAGCCAAATAGATTGATTCTATCATTTTTATAATTTTTTCTCCAAATATCATCATTTTTAACTGTGTGATAATGAAATGCCAATTCAAGTTATCAAAGGCCTTTTGTGCGTCTAAAAAGACCAATGCAATTTCTTTTCCCAGATTCTCTTCATAATATTCTAATGTGTTTATAATTATCCTCATATTGTTTTTTAACTAGCATTTTGGTAAGAAGCCGTTTTGATCTGTGTGAATGATTTCATTTAATATTTTTTAAATTCGCTCTGCCATTATTGATATAAAGATTTTATAATCTGCGTTTAGTAAAGAGATTGGTCTGTAATTTTTTATTTGCTGATGGTCCGAATCCTCTTTGAGTATCAATGTTATATATGCTTCCTTACATGATTTTGGTAGTTTCACTTCTGTAAGTGCTTCATTAAATAGATCCAAAATCACTATTTCTGTCTGCTCTTATGTGGCTTTATAAAATTCCACAGGTATACCATCTGGGCCTGGTGTTTTATTATTATTTTTGTCTCTTCAATGCTTCCTTTAATTCTATCACTGTGATTTTTTTGTTTAGCATTTCTCTTTTTTCTTCCTTAATTTCATGTAGATTCTTTTTATTTAAGTAAGATATTACTTATGTAATATATTTTCTTTGCTGTACAGTTTCTTGAAAAATTTCTGTACTATAAACAGAATAAAAAGATGAGGAGCCAAGGTCACGACAATACAGACGTGTGGTCTCGATGCTCCGAGACTGCAGCCGATACTTTTGCCGCTTGGTGGCCTAACTGGGCCTAAACCGTCCCACAGAGACAGTGAACAGGAAGAATATGTCTTGCTGATCTCAGGGACATCGCAAAGTCCCTGATCAATGCAAGAGAAGTTCTTCAAGGTGGCGACAAAAAATCCAGCCAAGGCTGATGAAGTCGGGGTGGCTCCAAAATGGAAGGATATAGAAAGAGAAAGTGTTTCCAGCTGGTGAGGAATTTTTACCGTTTTAAAGGAGACTGGCTATAAAAAGCTTAAAATTAATTTAAATTGGAGAACAAAAGAAATAAGCGGCGGAATTAAGTTTTAAATGGTTTTGGACAGTGTGTTATCTTACTTTTTAAATGCTATGTTCATGGATGGAATTTATGCAAGCCTTTTAAAATGAATGGATTAAGTTTTCTTCTATTTTTTTCTTTTATTATTCTTTGTAATTTGTTTTATGGACTAAAATTCTCCTCTTTCATTACTGTGGGTGTTTTTCTAACTCATTCAAGAATCGGACCTTTTTTTAATTATAAAAAAGGTCCGATTCTTGAATGAGTTAGAAAAACACCCACAGGTTTTATAAACATGAATATAAAAAAGATACAAAAAGAAAGAAAGAAAATTGTAACAATAACACTGCTACTCAGAAGCTGGAGGTTTGTGTATTGGAAATGAAAGACTTTTACTTTCTTTACTGATTATCCTGGCTTGGCACTCCAAGGTCTAACTGCTTGTTTATAGGGAGTGATAAGAAAAGCATAAAGATGTCCCTTTGAAGTATATCTTTAACCAGAGAAAAGTGAAATAAAACTTTATTGTGAATTTATGCTTAATCTTGTAAAAACCTTCTAAGCCAGAGCAGCAGTGTTTCTCAGCTGAGATAATGGCACAACTTCAACAGCAGAAAGAAACTTTAAGCTTGCAAAAGATATTCTTAGAAATTCAGAAATTATCAAACACATTTGAGCGGACAGAAAACTTGGAAGACTTAGAGCAGCGATGGCGAACCTTTTTTGGCTCGCATGCCACAAGTGGGGGGAGCGCAGGGGTGTCAGGTGCAGGTGTGCCGCACCCATAATGCAATGCGCCACCCCCCAGTGTGCATGCGCGCACAACAGGCGCAACCCCCCATTTTTACATGCTTTTTTCACCCTCCCTATGCTCCAGAGGCTTTATAGGAGCCTGGGGAGGGTGAAAATAGCCTCCCCCCCCGGAGGCCCTCTGGAGGCTTCAGGGACCCTCTGAAGGCTTTCTGAAGCCTTCGGAACGCTTAAAATCACCCTCCGAGCAAACCGGAAGTGATTTCTGGTTTGCTCGAAGGGTCGTTTTAAGCGTTCTGAAGGTTTCAGGGACGGTCCGGAGGCTTCCCTGACGTCTTCGGAGCGTTTAAAATGACCCTCTGAGCCGGTTTGCTCAGAGGGTCGTTTTAAGCATTCCGAAGGCTTCAGGGACTGTCCAGAGGCTTCCCTGACGCCTTCGGAGCGTTTAAAACGACCCTCCGAGCAAACCGGAAGTAACTTTTTTTAAGCGTTCCGAAGGCTTCAGGGACCATCCGGAGGCTGGAGAAGTCCACACAAAGTTGATTAAGGAGATGATTAGAGGACTGATACCACAAATGGCAGAAGACATGAGACTGTTTTGCTACTGGAAAGATACTCCAAGACCCTGCTTACAAACCTATAAACACAGACCCCACCACCTACCTGGAAAAAACCACCAAATCCAAAATAAAAGCCTCTGCCATCAGTGAAGAGATCCAGCAAAGAATCATCCCCAGAGAGAAATCTTCCAGATGCCCCAAACTCTATGGCCTCCCCAAGATACACAAAGAAGGAACACCACTCAGACCCATAGTCAGCTCCATAGGCTCACCTCTACAGAATCTTGCCAAATTCCTCGCCAAACAACTCCAACCCTACGCAGAATCCATCACCTCACATGTACAAAACTCACTCCACTTCATAGAAACAATAAAGAAACAAAACTTACAACCCAGCGACCTACTTGTGAGTTTCGATGTCATATCCCTCTTCACCCAAGTGCCCATAAAAGAAGCCTTGACAGCCATCCAGAAAAAACACAACCCCCCTAAACACATCCTGGACCTGACCAACCACTGCCTAACCAACACATACTTCATCCATAATGGACAAAGGTACAAACAGATAGAAGGAGCACCCATGGGATCACCCCTCTCACCTGTCATTGCAAACTTATACATGGAACATTTTGAAACCAACGCCTTAGACAAATCTGAACACAAACCCAAACTCTGGCTTAGATATGTTGATGACACTTTCGTGATTTGGCCACATGGAAAAGAAAAACTGGACAACTTCCTCACACATCTCAACAGCCTACACCCCAAAATACAATTCACCATGGAAATAGAAGCAAACAACCAACTTCCCTTTCTGGATATCCTAATCTACAAAAAACCCAATGGCTCCCTAGGACACACCATCTACCAGAAAAAAAAAAACACCAACCGCTACTTAAATGCACAATCCCATCACCACCCTGCACAGATCAACTCTGTAGCCAAGACCCTCATCTCCAGAACCAAACGCCTAGCCGACAAAGACCACCTGAAAACTGAATTACACAAACTCACAAATGTATTAATCTCCAATGGATTCCAAAGAAAAACAATCACCAACCTAATCCAAAAGGAGACTCCCCCAAAAAACCAAGACACAGAACAGGACAATGGCATCGCCCTCCTCCTTTACATCAAAGGCACCACAGATAAAATCAGCAAAATTCTCCACAAGCACAATATCAGGACAGCCTTCACCACTGACCAAAAAATAGCCAACATCTTAAGAAACCCCAAAGACAAAATCCAGCTAGAAAACCAAGGAGTTTACAAAATACCATGCAAAATCTACCCAGCAATATACATAGGACAAACAAACAGGAGGATTGTCAGGGAAAAAAAATGCCCTGGGGAAATCTGAGATCAATGGACCGTGGCTGATTCCCTTCCGCATATCTTTTGAGATATTGAGAAAAATAAAAGTCTTTAAAAGTATTCTAATTAATAAACAAACTTTAATAATAAAATAATAAAAGTAAATGAAACAGAAAATAACTAATTGGTTACATTTTGATAATGAAAGCTACGTCTGCCAAGCTGGCAGCCAAACAAAGAAGAAAAAAATTTAGTTCTGGAATGTGTAAACGCATGCGCAATAAATCACTTTCAGATAAGAACTTTTTGTTTTATGACCTGCGCAATAAAGCTTTCTTAGTTTAACTCTTGAATGTCAGTTTAGGCAGTTCAGGCCTAGCAAACTTTTTAACATCGTGACACCCCTTCTTTTGCTAGTCTGGGCTGACGTCATCAAATCATCAATTAAGGCACATCTTCTTTCGCAGATACTCGTGTTGATTTGCGGCAAGTGGTTTGTTAAGCATGTCTGCGATCTGATCATGTGTAGAAACATATTGCAAATTAACAAAACCTTGCTTAACTAATTGCTTTGTGTTTTGATAACTAATGTCAATGTGTCTGGACCTAGAACCTGTAAAATGTGACTCAGAAATATAGACAACAGATACATTATCTTCCATCACGGTGATTGGTCGAATCGGATGTGTCCAGATATCTGTGATCAAAGCATCAAACCACGTTAGAGAATTACAAGCATCTGAAACACAAGCATATTCAGCTTCAGTAGATGAACATGAAACAAAACTCTGTTTTCTCACTTGCCAGTAAACAGGACAACCATTTAGGAACATCATGTAACCAGAAGTGCTTTTGCGTGACTTCTTGTCGCTCGCCCAGTCGGAATCAGAAAAACAAATCAACTTTGGTTGATCAGTGTGTGTTGGTTCTAGCAATAACTTCATGTGTTTAGTGTGTTTCAGGTATTTCAACAACTTCTTAATGCATGACCAATGAAATTGTGTTGCCTTACCTACGTGTCGTGATAAAAGATTAACACTAAGTGCGATGTCAGGTCTGGTCCAACTACTAATGTATAATAGTGAACCAATGACTGAACGATAAAGTGTTTGATCCTCGAACTCAGGACTTGGTTCATGTGTTAAGTTGTGAAAATCTGTTTGCATGGGTGTCTTTGTTGTGCTAGCATCTTTCATGTTGCAATGATGTAGAATGTGGTCAATTTTCTCTTCTTGTGAAAGACTAAACCCCTTCTGTGTCTTTTCAATTTGAACACCTAAATAAGTGCTAATGTGTCCTAAAGATTTTAGTGTGAAGTATCTCTGCAAACTTTTAGCAACAATCTCACTCATTTTCTTATTTGGACCAATATAAACAATATCATCAACATAAACAAGAATTATCTCATATGCATTGTTAGATCTTTTTGTGAACACGCATTCATCAGTTTCGGACTTAATAAAGCCCATTGTATTTAGTTTGTCAGTAAGACATAAATACCACATTAAACCTGACTGTTTCAGACCATAAAGACTTTTGTTCAGGAACCAGGTATCCCCTTCTTGCTTTCGGAATCCTGGAGGGCTTCTCACGTAGATCTCTTCATCTAGGTCTGCATGTAGATAAGCTGTGTCCACATCAAATTGAAAAACTTCTAAACCAAGAATAGTTGCAGTGGTTAAAGCAATTTTTACACTTTCAGTTCTGACTGTTGGTGAGTAAGTGTTTGTGTAGTCCTCAGGATAACGTTGAGCGAAACCCTGAGCTACCAGTCTGGCTTTGTATAAAGACTCACCATTTGGTTTCTTCTTGATTCTGTAGACCCATCGGGTGCCAATGACTTTCTTGTTTGCTGGAGGTTTTGCAGGTGTGAATACATTAAGTTTTTTTAAACTGTCCATTTCATCCTGCATTGCATCATACCACTTGTCTTGTTCTGAATCAGGAAGCTGTTTGATTTGTGTGAATGTCTCTGGAGGAAGAGTAACGTTGCAAATCAAAGGTAATGGTAACTTTGTCAGTTGCCATGAATAACGTTGTGGAGGGATTCCTTTTGTGGCCCTCTTGGAGCGTCTAGGAGCAACAGACCAGTCTTCTTCTTCTTCTTCATCATCATCCTCGTCCTCACGTTCGTCGCTAGCATCAGCATCTGCGGCTTGCGAAGACGGAACATCAGGTTGTGAAGAACTGGTAGAAGGAATATCTGCCTGCAAATTGTTATCAGGCTGCGTGGCATCTGGAACACCATCTCTAGGAAAATAAACTTCAGGATCATTGGAATGAATCCTGGACCAGTCAATATCTTCCTCAAAATTAGCAGATTGTGAAATGACAATCACATGTTTAGTATCAATGAATTTGAACCATTTTGAATTATCATCAATACCCATAAATCTCAGTCTCTTTGCTACTGTACCTCCCTTTCTTCTTTGACTTAAGGGAGTGTTCACCATAGCATATGAACCAAAAATGTGGAGGTTCTTGAGATCAGGCTTGTAGCCATACAGCATGTAGAAAGGAGTTTGATTGATTACACTGCTCCAAGTACGGTTGACAATGTAATTTGCATATTTGATTGCTTCACCCCAGTATGCGTTACTGAGATTGGCATCTTCTAGAAGACAACACATCATGGTTTGTAGAACCCCTTGTCTTCTTTCTACGACTCCGTTATGAGCTGGTGTATATGGAGCAGATGTCTGATGAAGAATTCCATTCTTACGCATCCAGTCCTGGAAACGCTGAGACATGAATTCTGCACCACGGTCACTCTGGATTCTGGCGATGCGAACTTGGTATTGTGTAGAAACAAACGCTGCAAAGTCTTTAAAGATCTGAAAGGTCTCAGATTTCTCTCTCATAGGATATACAAATCCATATCTAGAATGATTATCTACAATTGTTAAAAAATACTTTCTGCCACCAAGTGTTGGTGGGAAAGGACCCACTATGTCAGTGTGTACCAAATCAAAAATGCGTGTTGACCGGCGTGTAGCGTGTTTGGGAATTGCAGCCACCTTGGATTTAGCCTTTTTGCAAACCGCACAATCCAAAAACACCTTACACCCCTTTAGATCCAAACCTTTTGCGAACTCCGACATCTTTCCAAGAACACGGAAACTGGCATGTCCCAATCTTCTGTGCCACTTGTGAATACACCTGGAATGCAAAGGTTTATCAGTTAGTGAATTCTCAACATTAACAGTTTCATGAGGACCCTCAGGCTTGCTCTGAGCAATCTGTTTCTGTTTTCTTTGTTTGTTGGCTTTAGGAGCCTTTGGCACAGTAACGTTTTCTCTCTCTGGGACAACTCTCTCTGGGTTCACGTTGTGCCTTTTTGGAGTTTGCATACTTGCCTGTGCTTGCCCTTTAGGCTTTGGCTTTAAGTAATAAACACCACCAATCAGCATGGTTTCAGCAACAATATCTCCATCTTTAACTAAGTAACTTGCTTTTTCGAGGTGGTGAACCTGGAACTTTAAATCTCTAGACAAGTGACTTTGACTAAGCAAATTACTGGTTGCTGAAGGTATGTAATAAACATCAGGGATGTGTGTATCGAGCTCTTCAATGTAAACAGTTCCTTTTCCCATAACCTTGCAAGTGTGGTTGGTGAAGGAATACAGTTCTCGATACTCGGGCTCTGGTTCGCCCATCTCTGTGAAAAGTTCCCTTCTGTGGGTAACGTGCACAGCTGCTCCACTGTCTAAAGTCCACAAAAGACGTCTGTCGAACTTTGGATCAGGTTGTGGAACGTTGGTTATGGCCAGTGTCACAAGTGGAGCTTGTGAATCACGCCTTGGACCACGACGGCCTTGTCTTCTGCCTCTACCTCTGCCTCTGGAATCTGTTCCTCTGGGCTGGTACGTGGCGGGAGCTGGAACTCGTTGGGGACAATCCCGGGTGTCATGTCCCACACGGTTGCAGGTGTAGCATTTTGGCATCCTTGGAGCGTAGCCTCTTCCTCGGAAGGGACGTCTGGCTGGAGCCGTTAACGCTGGAGGCCGTTGCAGATGTGGTGTAGCTAACCTGATAGCTTCGTCTTCCACTAAAAGTCTGCAAACGTGGTTAACTGTGCGTTGAGCAATAGGCACGTAGTTAATCTTTGCAACAGCATCTTTCCATTCATAATTCAATGAGTTAATGATGATGCTAATCATTTGGATATCATCGATTACATGGCCATTTTGTCTCAATTCACTTCTCATTCTTTTCAGTTTGGTCAAATGTCCACCAATTCGTTCACCAGGTTTCAACTTCGAACCATGGAACTCAGACATGAGCAAACATGAGGATTCAATTGAAACGGGCCTGTAGCAATCTTCCAAAATAGCCCATATTTCTTGGGCAGTTGCATCAGGTGGAAAGATACCTTGGATCTCATTTTCCATTGACATGAGTAAAGTCGTGATTGCTCTGTTTTCGAGGTCTCTTATCGCAGGTGTCCAGGGTTGACGGGGAGGATTAAAAACCATGGAATATGTGCCTTCTCTTCGAAGCAAGAGCGCAATTTCACTGACCCAGGCTTTATAATTCTCTCCTGACTCCTTTAATTTGGACTCACCAGTCAAGGGGGTGACTGTGAATACCTGCTGAGGAACAATTTGTTGCTCTGGTTGCAAATCTGGTTGTTGAACCAGGGGATGCTGGGGTTGCATCATTGGCCTTTGCGTGGCAACATCAAATTGGCTTCCTTGAATTCGCCTTTCGCTTTGCCTTTTTCCATCTAGGGAGGATTCAACGCCGCCAGGGGGTGTTGAAGGCTTAACCTTTGGGGGCAAAGTTTGGGCTTCTGTAAAACTCATAGACAGATCTCTAAAAATCTGGTCCAACTGCTTCATCTTTTGCTGTAATAATTTTTCTCCACCAGCAGATGGCAGTGCAGCCTCACTTTTTGGCTGCAGTCGTCTATACGTATGCGGAAGTTCAGTTGACTCAAAGGGACCACGTGACCTCGGTGACGTGTACATGTCTCTTTGTTCTGATTGACCAATGAACTCTGTGGGGTGTGTCTTAGGCTGTTGTTTTGAAGACAAGATGGCGTCTTCAGACATTTTGGGAGTGGGGGAGCTTCTCCTACTTCGCCTTATCTCTTCAAAACACACTCTCGCCTCCCTAGCATATTTTTCGAAACGTTCTATTTGATCAAGATAGCTTTGCATTTCTTGGTCATCATCTGGGGAGATTTCATAGACTTTGCTTTCTGCGTGGGAGAATTTTTTTTCAGCCGGCCATTCATCAATTGTTTGATAATCTGCGAGGGTCTGGGAATGGAGTGGCTCTGGCAGAGTGGGAAGTTTTGGCTTGGCCCCCAAAAATTCATAATCTCCTGGAGATATTTTAGAAGGAGGAACCACTGACCTCGTTTCGTGGATGTCGCGTCCTGTAGCTCCTTCCCCCACATTTGGCTCGGCACTTTGTTGCTCCTGAAGCACGTTTTGATCTTGCTTCTCTGTGTCCGAGGGAGCCTCCTTGTCAGAGGAAGCTGATTCATCTGTGCTCGCCCCATCTTTCCTTTTCTTTTTTTTCTTTTTCTCCGACATTGCTAATTAGGCTTAGTCGGTTATCTTTAGATAGTATGAAGGGAAAATACAGCCATAAATTGTAGCCATCTCAGCTACAGCCAACCTCTGCAACCAAGTTGTCAGGGGAAAAAAATGCCCTGGGGAAATCTGAGATCAATGGACCGTGGCTGATTCCCTTCCGCATATCTTTTGAGATATTGAGAAAAATAAAAGTCTTTATGGTCTGAAACAGTCAGGTTTAATGTGGTATTTATGTCTTACTGAAAGACATAAATTTGCTAGGCCTGAACTGCCTAAACTGACAAGGATAAATGCACGCATCACAGAACACAAGAACGCAGTAAGAAAAAAAGATAAAACTTCTTCCTTTTTCTAGCACCTTAAAGCTACAGGACATGAAATCAACTTTGAAGGAGCCAGGTTAATCTCCAAAACAGAACACCTCCACAAGAGAATAACCATGGAAGCCATCGAAATAGAGAAACACCCCCACAGCATGAACAAACGTGATGATACCTCCCGCCTACCAAACATCTGGAAACCAGCCCTAGCCAACAAACGAACACCACCCACCACCCAAGCCATTACAATACAAAACAACAATGCACACACAGCCTGCACCAATCAGCACCAATCTACCAATCATGATACAACCACACAACCAATCATTCCACTTACTGAAACAAAGCCAGCACCCCATCCCCTCCCACCAAGACTTACAGAAAGACGGCAGCTCCGTTCCCATTTTAAGCCCACGCTTGAAGATGGCAGGTGAGATCCTGCCGAAACGTTGCAAAGACAATCTCAACCTTACACGGGAAAAGACCCGAATACAACAAAACCAGCATACCTACACCCATGAAAATCTATGAAATATACGTGTGTGTGTGTGTGTGTGTGTGTGTGTGTACACAACTTAAGGAAACTGGATGTAAATTGTAAACATTGATTTGGAAAGGAGGATTAGAAAATTTTGTTATTAAATATTATGGATGTTTAGCTAGAATAGGACATAAGGATTCAGTGTTATTGGAGGATTTTAGAAATAATAAATGAAATGCCAGTATGTGGTTATGTATTAAATCTTGGTATATTTTATGATGAAGGACGTTTAAACAATTATAGTCAAATAAAAATGGAGGTATGATGATGGTAACATGTATAAATAGCTGAGTTAAAATACTTGAGTTAATATGAATTATGGTTGATGACTCAGGAAGAGATGCACAAAAGTCTTTTGTAACCAACTGATACACTTTCTACAGTGTGTAAAGAAGGAAGATTCTTTGTGTTGTGTCTGTTTTGAAAATAAAAAAAAATTAAAAATAGAACTGAGAAGAGATATGGAAGAGATTGAAATAATGATAAACACTTGGGCAGATCACAATCCAATGAAAATAACATGGAAAGGACCAAAAAAGAAAAAGAGATGGACAATGAATCGAAGAATATTGAAAGATAAAGAATATATAAAAATGATAGAAAGGGAATTGAAACTTTTCTATAAAGTAAATAAGAAAGAAGAAACATTGTTACAAAACATATGGGACACTACAAAAGCTTTTATAAGAGGGTTGACAATAGCATATTTGGCATGGAAAAACAAGGAAAAGTGACAAAAACAAGAAACATTAGAGAAAGAACTTAAAAAGTTCGAAATGGACCTGCAAAATTTTTTTAAATTTGATGATACAAGAAGAGATGGCCCAAAAAATTAAATTTGCAAAACAAAACTATTTTGAAAATGCGAATAAACTGGGAAGATGGTTAGCACCATATTGAAAAAAGAAAAAGAAAAAAGAACAATACATCACCTACAAGATGAAAGGGAAACATACAATACCATATTGTAATTCTTAAATGCAGGATCTTACATAAATTTGATCAAATGCAATCGGTCTTTCTCCAGTCAGGCATTGTAATCATGTCTTCTGTCATTTAATCTTCCAGAATTCCTGTGAAAAACCTCTGAAATAAAAAATAAGGAAAGACTACATATGAGCCATCTGATCCAACATCCCTCCAATAAAGACAGTGACTGGTTTAAATGTACACCAGATCCCTGCTGGAGGGATTAAAAAAAAAAAAAACAAGAACCCTTTGAAATCCATCAGTATCCATTAGTATTTGGGCACACCAATTTAAAAGGCCCCAGCTTCCTGATGGAAGAATGTACCAGCAAGGGGTACAACAAAAGGCTGATGGTAATGTTCTCATCCTTTAGGTTATATTATAATCACCCTGAAATAAACATAAAATCTAATATATGTCCAGCAGTGAAAAACTGGGTCCTTAATCATCTAGGTTACGTTTGACAGCCATGAACTCCTGAATTGCTCCAGAGTCAAGATTAAAGTAAACTCTACAAGAACTGTCTTGGAGATTCCACCTTCAAAATAGTACGAAAACCAGCATCTCCATCAGGAATGTTGTGTAATTTTTTTGGACACCAGAGAGTGCAGTAGAAAGTGCAGCAACTAATCCCTAGAGTCTAAACATCAACAGAGTCTGACATTCATGTGATACAGTGTCTTTGGAAGCTGGTAGGACCTCCCAGATTACAGCTACACTTCCTAGACCCTAGGAAGGTTTATAGCTACTGTCTTGCTCAATAGCACTTGCCCAAGAAATCAGAAAAGCCTCTGGGTAGTTCCGGATCTTAGTTATCCATGCCAGATTAGAATAGTTATGCCTTTCCCCGTAATGGCGAACCTATGGCATGCGTGCCAGAGGTGGCATGCAGAGCCCTCTCTTTGGGCACACACACTGTCACCACCTGTTCTTCTGGTTTCTGGTGTGTGCATGTGTGCTGGGAAGCTGGTCTTCAAGCATGTTGCAGCGCTGGAAACCCAAAGACCAGGTAACCTGCACGCATATGCATGCTGGAAAACCAAAGACTGGGTGGTCTTCGGGTTTACGGCTCTCTGGCACACATGCATGTATGAGTTCCGGTTTGGGCACTCAGTGCCGAAAAGGTTTGCCATCCCTGTCTTATCCCAAATATGTTCACAGATGAGCAGTTTCATTATTGATCCACCTGGCATTCAGCATCACCAGTTGGAAACCAGGCTCACCGTGTATCCATAAAATTGGCAGCAAAGTTGAGCACAAGGGACTGGAAGGTAGAAAACATTTCTGCTTCTGTTTTTGTTCAATCATTTTTATGGTTTGTTTATTATTTTCCGTGACATTCTGAGCAGAACAGATCATTTGATTCACTACGGAGCAACTTCTTATTCCTATGCATAGCAAGTTTTCTTCGTGGTCTAATTTCAAAAGTTCCTCTTAAGAGATCTAGGGACGATGCAGTAGTTCTCAAGACACCTTTTTAATCACTAAGTGGAATCATTCGTACCATTTCTTCCTGGATCAAAGGAGGGAAGAACAAATACATCATCTGAAATCATAATTTCTCATTTTTCCCTATTTTCTTAGAGGATTGTTAATTTGCCTTCCAGTAATTATTTCTTCTATGTGTTGACAAGAAATGTAAACAATTAAAAATATCAGAAAGCCATCATTTTTTAGATGATTATTCCAATTCCCTGACATCCCATGGAGGTGTTTCTATTTTATGGATGTGAGCAGGTGTGAAATTTATAATTCCTTCATCAAGCTAATATTTAAGTATCTTCAATGTTTTTAGTACTAAAAACATTAGATGCCACCTGCTAGCACCACACCTGGCAAACCTGCTTCTAAAAGTCACACAAATTGTGGAGTGTTATGCTGCATTATTGCAATGACACTATAATAAAGTAGATGAGATTTTTTTAAAAATGGTTGAGTCTAATAGGGTCCTGCTCATGTATATTCTATTCTTTATTGTATCGCTTTAGTTTTCATTATATTTTCACTGTGAAATGAAATCTGGTGAACAGTTATCTTATGTTATCAATAATGGGGGACTGGATAAAGATTCTCTGAATTACATCAGTGTATAAAAGGTATAAAGGATTGCGAATTGACAGGATAAGCTGATCACATTAGACAATCAAAAGAGGAATGACTATTAATGACATTTCTGTCCTCCACAAAATCATGTTCTTTTTTCTTAAATCATGCCATGTAATTTGAAGAAAAGTAATAGTGTTTCTTGTTCAAGCTATAATTCATATAGGTTATTCTGGCTAAACTGAAACAGGAGTCCCTGTGGATTTTTATCCCACTACTGTTTTTTCCCCAAAATAAGACAGGGTCTTATTTTCTTTTTACCCCCGAAATAAGCGCTTGGTCTTATTTTTGGGGAGGTCTTATTATTTTTGAGGTGCAGGAGGTGGTGAGCATGGTCACCTCGTGGCTGCTGATGTTGTTGCAATATTTTCAGGGAGGGCTTATTTTAGTGCATGCGCTCAAAAGCCCGATTGGGCGGATTATCTGGGAGAGGTTATATTTTGAGGGAAACAGGATAGTCGTTACCAACTATAGGGAACAGTACTTTCAAGACCATTGAATTAGCATTGTCCAAAGATATTTCCATAGTCAGGTGGCCAGCATGACATCACGGAGTGCTGTTATCTTCCCTTTGAAGTGGTACCTATTTATCTATTCACATTTGCATGCTTTCAAACTGCTAGGTTGGCAGGAACTGAGCCAAGGACACAAGCTCACCGGATTGCCTGGGGCTCAGGTCTGGCACCTGGGCTGCTGACTCTCCAGCCGACAAACCCAGAGCCTTAACAAGTCTAGAGCCTGAGCCATCATGCCATCCCCAAACTGGAAGAAGAATGTGTGGAACTCTCACCAATTTTTATCACAATGAAAATCATCCTTCCACATAGATCTATTTGCAGAGATCTTTTGTTGAGGTTGTTTTGCTGCTCAGAGTCCCTGTTGTGACATGGGTAGCTGTATAAATCAAACTGAATAAGTAAATGTGTTTGTTTACCATGTAACATAATCATAATCCAGTTTCTCCCTTTAATTCTGTTTCTTCCTGTCAATAGTCATTACTTAAGATTTAATCATATCCCTTTAGGTTTATTTAATATAAAGTCACTTCTGTCTATTTTCCCCTTGGTGCACAACCTAATAAACTCATCAACTTTTCATGGTACAGTACAACATTAACTAATAATTTTAAAAATGCATTCAGAAAATTGCTATGTAATAAATAGAATTATGTATATAATCAACATATTTTGCTCCATCAAACCTGGCACACATCCTTCTACAAATAATCAGATAATCAGATACTAAAATTAAATGGAATTTATAAAATTAAAAAGTAATGTGAGGTTTCATTTATATATAGTTCAGCATTATCTCTCTCTCTCTTTCTCTCTCTCTCTCTCTCTCACATACACACAGACACAGACATATGCAAGCCCATCTTAGATACCTTTCCATGGTTTTCAAAATGTATATCTCTCAGATATTATTTGATGAATTCAATAACGCAACAACAAATTTCAGTGGAAGGTAAAAACTAATATACAACCTTTTTATTATATTGTGGTTGCTTTTCTCATACACTTTTGGGAGTATAGAAATCACTTCTTAAATCTGTTCATATTTATTTCTAAATCTTTGCATATAAAAAAATACAAAGACTAAATTTGGTTTAGTCCTTTTAGAAAAAAAGCTGTTTTGTTGCAGTTAAAGTTTCAGCACTCTGGGTTTAGAAATTTAAATTCCCAGTAAGACTAGTGCTTGATTTCTGTAACCATTATTTCTCCAGTTGCAATTACAGACATTGTTAGTCAGGGAAGAGCAGCCCTGCAAGCTTATGATAGGAACACAAAAATGCAGTCCCCAAATCATATTCTTGGGCCTGCCAGCTATGGATTAGTCCCAATGCTTTTGCCATTACCAGAACAAGAATATTCATACAAATTTGACTTGGCTGCCTTACTAGGGTTACATTTGGCTTGAGGGATTTCTAGTCAAAGCCTGGAAAATAGGAAATGCAAGAACAGGATATACAGTTTCAGCTTTCAGAAGAAAAGACTTTTTAGCCAGTAAGAAAAATCTATTTACTGCCAGATATTCTTGGGAATATGTTCTGGTTGAGATTTGTGCTGAAAAATATATATCTTATATTCATGTTTTATTGAGAAAAAAAAATGGAAAAGCAGCAATTTTTGATGATGTTTCCCTGAACCTTGAACAAAGCATCTTTTAGTTTTAGCTCCATTAGTAATTCCATTCCATATCCATATCCATCCATCTCCGGTCTTTATTATATATATATATAATTTTCTATTTTTTTATTTTCAAAACAAACACAACACATAAAATCTTTTTTCAAATATTTATACATATTTCATCATCATACCTCCATTTACATTTGACTATAACTGTTTAAATGTCCTTCATCATAAAATATCCCAAGATTTAATACATTAACCACATACTAAAATCTCATTTACTATTTCTAGGATCCTCCAATAACACTGAATCTTTATGTCCTATTCTAGTTAAACAGTCATAATATTCAATAACAAAATTTTCTAATCCTTCTTTCCAAATCATTATTAGCAATTTACATCCATTTTCCTTATATTGTACCCATGCCTATATATACCTTATTATCATTATCCCTCCTTTATTTGACTATATCCTGCATCATAACATTTTCCCTCTAATATTCAAAACTTAACTATATCTAACTTAGTTCTTTTTAGATTAATCTTTATATAAAATCCAAGAAGGTTTCTAATCTTCCTTTCATGGGTACCATTCAATATTCATATCCCATTATTGCTTATCATGACACTACACATTGTATACATTATTATCATTATCAATTATTTGTTTAACTATATCTATTATCACTAAATTTCACTAAGTTTAGCTAGTTTTAAGTTATACTCTTCCATCTATCAACCTGTATCTTTCCAGTAACTAAACAGTCACATATCTTCTGCTGTTTGTGGTATCAGTCCTCTTATCTTCTCTTTAATCAATTTTGTATGGACTCCTCTTAGCAACTCTTTGCTTATAAAATCTCTCATGTAATTTTGATTCCCTTCTACTCTTTCCTTAATCCACTTATATTTAATTGTCAGTGGTGTTATCAAAACTATTGCTAATAAAATTTCTCTCTTTAGATCCATAAATTCTTTTATTTTTTCTTCTTCTGTATCTTGCCATCTGAAGTAAGTTTCCTCTCCATTTGATTCCTCTTTCAATATTCCACTCTTTCCATTTTCAGAGACAAACCAATCACCATAAATATCAGGAGTTTTAGTTTCTTTATATTCATTATCCTCTTCAGTTTTTTGAATTTTAACTGCCACTTTATCCATTTGATAAGCCTCTTTAACTTCTCCATCATATTTTGCTGTTAATTGTACTAGATCATCCAACTTCTTCTCAATCCTCTCACATGTATTTGATAGTTTCTGTATTTCTGAGAATATCTTTTGCAGACTTAAAGCCTCTTTCTCCTGTTGAAATTGCACCACTGTTTTCAACTAATAAACTCTCTGGTTAGAAGTATCTCAAAGGAACATCTGTGTGCTTTTCTTCTTATCACTCTCTGTAAACAAGCAGTAAGACCTTGGAGTGCCAAGCCGAAATAATCAGTGAGATAAAATAAAGTGTTTCATTTCCAATACACAAAATTCTAGCTTCTGAAGTTGCAGTGCTGCTGTTACAATGTTGCAAAGTTTTTTAAATGTCTTTTTTGTATTTCAAATTGAAAAGAAAGTCCAATTCTTAAATGAGTTAGAAACACACCCACAGTAATGAAAGAGTAGGATTTTGAACCATAGGTTACAGAGAGTAATGAAAAAAAAAAGGAAAATAGAAGAAGAAGGCTTAGTCCGTTCGTTTTAAAGGTCTTACATAAATTCCGTCTGTGAAGATAACATTCAAAAGAAGAAAGATAAACCTCTGTCAAAAACCATTTTAAATTTAATTCCGCTGCTTATTTCTTCTGTTCTCCAATTTGAATTAATTTTAAGTTTTTTATAGGCAGTCACTCTTAAAACAGTAAAATTTCCTCACCAGCTGGAAACACTTTCTCTTACCATATCCTTCCATTTTGGAGTCGCCCCGACTTCATAAGACAAATGGCTGGATTTTTTGTCACTGGCTTGAAGACTTTCTCTTGGATCGACCAGGGACTTTGCGATGTCCCTGAGATCAGCAAGACATATTCTTCCTGTTCACTGTCTCTGCATGACAGTTTAGGTCCAATTGGACCACCCAGTGGCAAAAGTGTCAACTGCAATCTCAGAACATTGAGATTGCATGTCATATCATCGCGACTTTGACTCCTCCTCTCTCATTACTATTATTTTTATAAATAACTCAAGGTGGTAAACATATCTAATACTCCTCCTTCCTCCTAATTTCCTTACACTAACCTTGTGAAGTGAATTGGCCTAAGAGAGAATAACTGGGTCAAGTTGATCTTTATTGGTAAGGCAAAACTAGAACTCATGGTCTTCCAGTTTCTAACTTTGTGCCTTAAGCCACCAGAGTAAGCTGGCTCTCTTTATTAACCCCAAATACTCAGGAAAAATATTTTTTTGTGGTTTCTGAGGAAAATATATATTCTATTTTTTCAAATGTTATAAGGTTCCCATGTGTGTGTGTGTGTGTGTGTGTGTGTGTGTGTGTGTGTACACTACAATCTACAGTCCAGAATTATACAAGCATCGTTTTATACCCTACTGCATTTCAGACAGTGACGTGCGGTGAGGTTTATGACTGGTGAGGCACTGACACAGTGCTGGGTTTCAAATATTTTTAGACTTGTGGACTTCAACTCCCAGAATTCCACAGCCAGGCATGCTCAGTTCCAATTTAAAGCGACAGCATTTGTTTTTCTCCTTTGCTCCTTCTTTCTTTTTCTTTTTCTTCTCATTCCCCTCCTTCCTCCCTCTCTCCCTTCCTCCCCCTCTCTCAAACACACACACACACACACACACACACACACAGAAGTTGGATTGGACTATCTCTCCTACCCCTTCCCTCTCTCACTCACTCTCAAACAAACCCCCCCCCCACACACACAAAAGTTGGATTGGATATCTTTTCCAGTGGCTTGAAAGCAGCTCCTCTGCCATCCCCCCCCCATTCCCCTGCTGCCTTTCCCAAACACCTCCACCATTGCAAATGCAGCCTGCTGTCTGGGTGGGAAATGCCTGGAATACAATAAAGCCCACCCACCACCTCCTGCTGGCAGGCTGGGGTGAGAGGAGAAGCAGAGAAGCCGGAGGGGAGCCAGCCGAGCCTTCCAAAAGAAAGAGGCTGGGGGGAAGTGTGTGTACTACAGCATGGCTCTTTGCCTGGCTTCCTGCCTCCTCCTGTGGTCTCCTCAGTGCTCACTTGTGCTCTCCCTCCCCAAGTGTAGTTTGATTGCAGGTGGAGCCACGTTGCCTTTTCAAACTTGTTATCAGTGAAGCTGGGCTAGATTTTTATATAGTTTTATCCAGCTGTGTGTGTGTGAGAGAGAAATGATTGGGGGGCTGGGGAGGAAGTCACTACACTTGGGGAGGGAGAGCACCAGTGAGGTTAAGCAGAGTCATCCACGGTGAAGCAGCAACTAGCTCAGCTTTGTCCTTTTACTTTTTTTTTTTCATGATGAGAGCGGTGAGGCTGTGCCTCACCTGCCTCACCTGACTGCACGTCACTGATTTCAGATGCTGCCTGCTTAACAACTGGGCTAGTTCCTTTGGATTTTAGGGCCTTTGTGTGTTGGCTATTTTTTCTGGCTTAAGGTAATTTTCTAGTTACCTTTCTGATAATTCTTCCTCCTCTTGGAAAGTTAGGATCAGAGTGATTTCTGACAGTATGGTTTCTCAAATCATTGGGGCTTTTAAAACAAGAGCTGCAATCTGGCAATGGGTGTTTTCAGGTAGAGCAGAGTACATAAGGCCCTCAAAATGAATAGCAAATGATTTATTCCTTTAACCAAATTACTTTGTCAGCACTATCTGCCCATCACACAAAACAGCTTTTTGATCAGTCTGCTTTAATGTCTTGCCCTCTGCAATATTGAGGAAAGATATAACCATTCCCTTTTTGCACAGTGATTTTTGCCCCTGTGCTCTGAAGGAACCAGATACACTAGCCTAGCCTAACACTAGTGTAACACTGTTCCTTTGATGCCCTGATAACTTACATTACATCCTTATGCATCCATCAATAGAAGTCCATTTTATCTCGAGGACAGTCTTATTTGTTATTTGCTGTTGGATCAGAATCCAACATTTACAGCTGCCTTTGCCTCATACAGAAACTGCTCTTAATAATTTCTCTGATTTTATTAATGCATAGTGTCACCCTGTTCTTTAAATCTCTTTTATTGCATCTAGGTTTTATTAATCTTGCTATGTTTACTTTATTGTTGGCCAGTATACAATTTTATTTCTATACATTTGCATGCACATAAACTCATACAAGTATACTGAACATTCACTTAATAGCTCAGTATTTTATAGGTTGAAAACTTTTACAGTTAAAGCGTTTTAATAAGTATGTGTCACTATTTCTATTGGCCAGCCTCTATTCCTGCACCCACTGCATTGTAGAAATTGCTATATGCACTTCCTAAGTTTTAGAATCATTTGAGAATTTGGGTATTTTGCTGTTTTTGTCCAGATGATATTCATATTTTCTCTTTTTATGCCATGGCTTCTTGTAATCTGTTCTTTTATTCTTTTACAAGGACAACTGTTTAATTTTCTGGTCAGTTGCCATAATAAAAATCCTCTATCTAAATAAGAATTTAAAAGGTTGTTTCTGTCTTCATCTTATTAAAATTATATTGCTGTCTCTCCATTGATCAAATTTGCCCCCCTTCATACAAATAAACCTTTACTAAGAAAAGAAGAGGGACAAATTTGGGGCTTATTTCCCCCCTTTTTATGCCAGATATTTAATGCAACACTTATTATGGCATTACCTTTCATAACCTGTTTGTTTCTTTTGTTGTAAGTTCAGACATATTTATACAAGCTGCCTAGAATCGTGTTTCTTTTTTAGAAGTGACTGAAATACAAGTACAATAACATATAATCTACTGGGAATATAAAATTAAATCTTGGTAATACGTTTATTTTGATGGCTGAAGTTCTTCCTAACCATCACAAGATTATTTTTATATATCTGTTTTTATAATTTTGTAGCTGTATAATAATTATTTATAACTAAATCCTAATTTTTAGTTTAGTAAATTCCTAAAATATATTAATCATATTTTGCAGAAGTATTGAATCCTTTTATTAGATGCAGATATACTGCTTCTCTTTGTCTGTTAGTCAACATTTAAGGTATGGGTTTGATAGCATTCTTGATTCAAAGCCTCTCAATTTATAAACTCCACAGTTCCTGTGGTCTAATCATGAGGAGTAGCTGCCCAAAATCACGTGGATTATTTTCATGATCTGTTCTTTGTCTGGAGACATTTCACTAATCCAGCATTATTCACTTTGTATATACAGTCTTTCTGCCAGCAGTGTCAGTTTGCCATGGTGCTCACTGGAAGTCACCCTGAAATTTAATTTTCTTGATGTATTTCCATTTCCGATGATCCCAATGACAATAAAAGTAAAGAAAGAGGAAGTGGACAGTACCCCAAGGCTCTGTTTTAGGCCTAGTACTCTTCAATATCTTCATCAATGACTTAGATGAGGGGATAGAAGGGGAACTCATCACATTTGCAAATGACACCATGCTGGCAGGAATATATTCCAGAAAACAGACTCAAGATACAAAAGGATCTTGACAGACTTGAACACTGGGCTCTATCTAACAAAATGAAATTCAGTGTAAAGTAAAGTAAGGTTTTACATTTAGGCAAGAAAGGTATAGAATAAGTGGCACCTGGCTAAACAGTAATAACTGCAAGAGGGATATTGGAGTCCTAATGAACGATCACTTAAATGCAAGCCAGCAGTGTGCTGCAACTGCCAAAAAAGCCAATGCAATCCTACGCTGCATTAATAGAGGGATAGAATCAAGTGAAGTGTTAATACTACTTTATAATGTGTTGGTAAGACAAGGATATAGTATCCAGTTTTGTTTGCCACAATATAAAAAAGAGGTTGGGATTCTAGAAAGAGTGCAGAGAAGAGCAGCAAAGATTATTAGGGAACTGGAAGATAAAACATATGGGGAATGGTTGCAGTATTTGGGTATGTTTAACTTAATAAAAGAAAGACTTGGGTGATATAGCAGTGTTCAAATATCTAAGGGGCTGCCACAAAGAAGAGAGAGTCAACCTATTATCCAAAACAATGCAGGACAAGATGTAATGGATAGAAACTAATCAAAGACAGAACCAATCTAGAACTAAGGAGAAATTTTCTGACAGTGAGAAGAATTAATCAATGGAGCAACTTGCCTCCAGAAGTTGTGGGTGCTCCAACATTGGAGGTTTTTAAAAAGAAATTGGACAACCAATGAAATGGTGTAGGGCAGTGATGGTGAACCTATGGCACGCATGCCACAAGTGTCACACAGAGCCATTTGTCAGGGCACGTAACGCGCTGCCCTGTCAGCTGGCCAACGTGCATGCAAGCGCTGGCCAGCTGAGTTCAACATTTTTAAAAGCCATTTTTCGTCGTCCCCAGGCTCCAGAGGCTTTATAGGAGCCGGGGGGGTGAAAAGAGCCTTCCCTGCCCCCCCCGGAGGCCCTCCGGAGTCTTCAGGGACATCCGGAGGCTTCCCTGACACCTTCGGAGCGCTTAAAACGACCCTCTGAGCAAACCGGAAGTTACTTCTGGTTTGCTCAGAGGGTCATTTTAAGCGTTCCAAAGCCTTCAGGGAAGCCTCCGGACAGTCCCTGAAGCCTCCGGAGGGCGTCCGGGGGGGGGCAGGGGAGGCTCTTTTCACCCTCCCCAGGCTCTTATAAAGCCTCTGGAGCAGTGTTTCTCAAACTTGGCGACTTTAAGTCCTGTGGACTTCAACTCCCAGAATCCCCCAGCGAGCATAGCTGGCTGGGGAATTCTGGGAGTTGAAGTCCACAGGACTTAAAGTCGCCAAGTTTGAGAAACACTGCTCTGGAGCCTGGGGAGGATGGAAAAAGCATGTAAAAATGGGGGGAGTGCCTGTTGTGCGCGCATGCGCACTGGGGGGTTGCATATTGCATTATGGGTGCGGCACGCCCACACATGACCCCCCTGTGCTCCCCCCACTTGTGGCACGTGAGCCAAAAAAGGTTCGCCATCGCTGGTGTAGGGTTTCCTTCTTAAGCAGGGTGTTTGGACTAGAAGATCTTCAAAGTCTCTTCAAACTTTGTTATTCTGTTAGAACTGTTTGTTATTATTTTTTTCTTTTTGTTCTTTAAAAATGTGTTATTATGGTAAAAATACTTTGTGAAAAAGAAATGAGATGAAATTTACTTTTTTTTTCAAAACTGCAAGTGTAGAAGTCCATTTGAAAATCTCAAAGTCTTGTTCTGGACCAAGAAAGATCAGCCACTTTATTGTTGTTTTTATATATTTTATTGATTATATTCACTATGTTTCAAATGTTTTCTCTTAAATCTCTTCAAAATGAATGCAGTTTGATCATAATATATCATTCGGATTAAAAAACAATTATTCGCTGTGCAAGCATTGCCATGAAAACTGATCTATAGTAAAGTAATGGGACTATATGACTGTTGGATGTTGGATCTTTTCCCTCTTTATACACTAAATCAAATAGATAAAGGCTTCTTTCCATGACAAAGAGAATTCTTTGAATTTTGGAATCTCATTACTCAGTCAAAGTAAAAATGTAACCAGAATATCTTGAAAAGTCTTATAGTGTATTGCAGAATTGCCATCTGATCCTGCACTTATAATCAATTTTAGGGTTTTCTCAATGCCTCTTTAGTATTGTCTTGGATCATAGGCTGATGAAATAATTCTTCTTTGTTGTCTGTAAATTTTGTAAATAATATATTATTCAGATATACTTCAGACTTTTCTAAATCAAATGCCCTTTTATTATATAATAAACAAATTGCTCCATCATTTCATTTATTGTAAAACATGCTTAGTGTTGCTGTCCTACTTAATTAGTTGGTGAGTCAACCATTTGTCTAACTTACTGCTTTTTCTTTAAAAAAAAACTATTTCTCTTTAATAAAATTTTGTTTCTTGTACATTTTAGATCCAATAAATCTAGTTTCTTCCTTGTTTCTTTAATAATATTTTGTCCTAGATACAAAATTTTATTAAATGTATGCCTTTAATTTAATGTTTTGGACTGCTTAACTATTATTTCTCTGATCTGTCTCATTCAATGCAAAAGAACTGATCAGATTTCACATGTTAAAATTAGGAAAGATAAAGGAATATCGGTGAATCTCATCCTTAGTATCTGCTTTCATACCTCTATAGATTTATCTAATATGTACACAAGTTTATCTTCAAAGCTGAGACACATTTTTGTATAGTGGTTCAGGCTAGAAACCAGGAAACTGTAACTTCTAGTCATGTCTTAGGCACAAAACCATGCAGGGATTTGTTCATGCAGTCACCAGGAATCAAAATTGATTTGAAGGCACTACCCCCTCCCCCCAAAGAAGCAACTTCCACCACAAATAGATCTAGTCAGGATTCCGCATTGCATGGTAATATATAAGTGCATCCATTTGAAATAAACATTTTGCAACCTTTATCCTCAACACACACAAAATATTCAGACAACGCCACTCAACTTTCCCACCTGTATCTATACAGACATATTGTGTGGCCTCCTTTCCCACCTGTATCTATGCAGACATATTGTGTATTTATGGCCTCCATGATTATGATGTGTGTGGGTTTACATACTTAACTATACCTCTGGATACCAGCTAAATCAGTAACATCCAGGAAAAAGGCTGAATCTGCACTAATGGCCTTGGTGGCAATAATGTTATTTTTTTAAGACATGCTCTTATAAATTAAGTTATACTTTTCCCTTCAGCCTTGCACTTAAAATATGTTGTTTAGGTATCATTCTTTTCTAACAGCATGCTGGAAGTGATTGCAGAGAAAACTCAAGCCAAAATGGCATTACTGAAAAACAGTAGGGATTTAGATGGTATTTGCGGAAACTTAAGGACTTGAAGAGCTACATAAGAAACATTTTCTTAATGGATCCCTGAAAAAGAAGGAAAGGGAAAACAGAGAAAGGAAACAAATATATTATGTAACTCATGACAGGTCATTAATAACTGGCTAGAGTTCTGAATGGGAACATGTGTGCTACAATTTACTGCACTTCATTGTATAAAGTTTAACATTCAGTGCACTTTGATGCCCTAAGAGACAGTGTGGGGAGAAAACTAAAAATTATAATGGTATTAGTTTTTTTTTTCCTTTTTCTCTCTCTCCGTATTTATTCATCAGTTATTCATGTACATTTTGTGTAATCAGCAAGAAGCTACAATAATAAGGCAGAAAAATGTCACTGGAGCATTCTAAATGTTGTCAGAACTGACAAATAAAGGCCATTTAACATGCTGCCTAGGCAGCCTTTAAAATGCTTATTTTTTGCTGGGGCAATGTTAAATATATTCTACAGAGAGTTGAATTTACTATCAATTGTTAAACACAAGACAACCTTTCCCATTTTACCCGTGTTAAGTAAATTCTTCCAACTAGAAAATATCTACTTCCAATATTTCTAATCTAAATGGGAATTATATTGCTTAAATTATAGTTTAAGTCTAGTGCAGCTCAGGTCTTGCTACATTGTGTGCTTGAGTAATGGGCCAGTTGTTGGGTTTTTTTTTTCTCCATTTTTAGTGGCATCTTATTGAAATGATTGTCAACAATTGCTTCCCCCTGTTCACTGTTCTCAAAAAATTCAGCACTGCACACAGTTAGCTCCCTAGAGTGACTCATTCTGGCATCTCTGCTACATACAATCTTCTGCTGTTCAAATAATTTAAACACTGGTTTTTTCTAAAGAGGATTGTAGGCTTAAGAGTTCAGAAAGAAGCACGGAGCAAACATCCTGCAATGGCTCTGTTTGCACCTAACAAAAAACTTCATGGTTTGTTAGTATGAGACTATACGTGTTGTAAGCCCCAATCACTTCTGCTGTATTCGCATTGAGAGAAAGAGGAAGGATAAAAGATCTTGTACTCAGTCTGTAAATAACTTCCACTTTATCTGCCAAAACCCAGATGAGTATTTATAACTATGGCAGTTAATTGAAAAATTGGAAGCACTACTTCAAATTGTTCCTGTTACTTTACTTTTGAAATTGTTAGATGGATTCATTTAAGGAGGAACTTCATGAAACCCTCTTTCATCCAAAGAAACATTTCCATCCCTGCTTTAATTGAAAAGGGGGGAAAATTCTCTTTTGCTCAAAAGTTATACCATCATTCCAAGAAACTATGTGCATTTTGTTAGAATACAGTAAATTTAACAGTCCTTGAACAATAAGAATGCATTTTGTATGGCCCTAATACCACTCCCAACATCACCCACTTCTTACTTAACTTCTGTGATGCATCAAAATTAGGGCTTTGCAATTTTTTACTCTGAAGAAAAGCTTCCTGACTTTTGTATTACCAAATGTAAATATACATGGGATTACAACAGTGGTGAAATTCAAACTTTTTTACTAGCGTGGCTTGGTGGGTGTGGCATGGCTTGGTGGGCATGGCAGGAGAAGGATACTCCCTCTCCACCCCACTAACCTGCTTTCCAGCTCTGTTTTCCTGTGCAGGGCAACAAATGAAGACCCAGCCAATCAGCTGGGACTTGGGAGGCAGCGATTAGATGCGGGTGGGGCCAGCCAGAAGTAGTATTTGTCGGTTCTCTGAACGACTCAAAATTTCAACTACCAGTTCACTAGAACTGGTCAGAACCAGCTGAATACCATCTCTGGATTACAAATTTAATTAAAATAACTTGAGAGAGTCTGGCAATAAGCTGATTTTCAGTATATCAGATGTGCAACAGTGAAAATTTGACTCTTGTACATCTGTTAGATTCATGCCACATTAAAGCTTAATACAGAGAAAATTAACAGTATCGCATTTCCTGATGCATCTTCTGCCATCCATGATAGTGACAAATGAAAGAAATAAAAATGTGAATAAATTGGAGTTGGGATTTTTTTTTTTTTTTGGCTGCGCGAATGATCTTGAAAGTGTAACTTTAAAAAAAAAAACTACCTTTTGCCATTTTTCAGATGAATTCAAGTTCTTTATGAAAAGGCTGCCCATGAACTATTTCCTCAACACATCTGCCATTATGCACTTGTGGACAATGGATTCAAATTTCCAGCATCGCTATGAGCAACTGGAATCCAGCATGAAACAACTATTCCTTAAGGCACAGAAAATTGTTCATAAGCTCTTTAGTCTCAGTAAGAGGTGTCTTAAACAGCCAATCATCAGCTTGCCAAGGCAAAGGTAAGAAAGCAAGGGGGTGGGAGAGGGAATACAATCAATCTCTCCTACTGGGGTATATTGTGGAGTATCTGTGTGTGTTGAGTGTGTGTACTGTTAGAAAAAGAGGAGGAAACTGCAACACCAAGAACTCTTGAAATAAATGCCTGTCCTCCTCAACCTGCACAATCTAGTAAAGGTTCCCCTCGTACATATGTGCTAGTCATTCCTGACTCTAGGGGGCAGTGCTCATCTCTGTTTCAAAGCCGAAAATCCAGCACTGTTCAAAGATGTCTCCTTGGCCATGTGGGTGGCATGACTAAATGTTATTACCTTCCCACTAAAGTGGTCCCTATTTTTGTACTTACATTTTTACATGCTTTTGAACTGCTAAGTTGGCAGAAGCTTGGACAAGTAATGGGAGCTCACTCTGTTACACAGTGCTAGGGATTCGAACTGCCAAACTGCCGATCATTCTGATTGACAAGCTCAGCATCTTAGCTACATCCAAATTAAACTGCCCAAGGAGGAGAGAGCTTTCATTTCTCACTTATGAGTGGAGGGGAGAAAATACTATGATCTTAAAAGTAGAATTAAAGCTTTTCAAAATGATTAGGACCTAGTTACTTGCAGGATCGTATTCTGCCCCATACATCCCTGCGACCAATTCGCTCGCACAGAGAGAGCCTCCTCCAGGTGCCGTCCACTAGACAATGTCGTGGGGCGGCGCCTAGGAGTAGAGCCTTCTCTGTGGCGGGCCCAGCCCTGTGGAATGGCCTCCCTCCGGATATTAGGATTACCTCTGACCTCCACTCCTTCCGTATTAAGCTTAAGACCCACCTATTCCAAGCAGCTGGCCTGGCTCAACTTTGATCTAACCATATCGCTCCTGACGGGTTTTTAACTGGGTATTTTAATTATATTTAATTTCTAGGGGTTTTAATATTGTATTTTAATTGTTTTTATTTTCAGCTGACCTCCTCCTTGTGTATGTCTCAGTATATGTCTTTGTTATATGTTTGTTTTGTCCACATATTTATTTCGTATGTTTCATTGTACGCCGCCCCGAGGCGGCTAAGAAATAAATATATTATTATTATATTTATTATTATTATTATTATTATTATTATTATTATTATTATTATTATTATTATTATTATTATTATTATTATTAAATGGATTCAAATAAATGATAAATTAAGGTGGCTATTTTTAAAGCAAAAAAGTATACTTCTATGGAAAGTTTCCATATTATTTCAACATCTGATCTTAATTTAAGAGGAAATTTAAAAATTTAAGAAGAATCTTTAGTGTCTAATCAGAAACAGCTCTGCTTTCATGAGATCAGATTATGAGTGTCTCTCCTGATTCAAAATACAAGACAGCATTTGGGAACAAGGTGAAATACGCTTTAGGTTCCCCTTCATGTAACTTCAGGTTACAATATATCCCAGATAGATTATTTTTAATGACACTGGATTCCTAAAGAAAAGAACAATGATAGCTTTTAAGTTCTGGTGGGTGACTTTAAATATGTGTTATGATAAAGTGCAAGATCTATTTCAAAAGTATTTTATACTTGATAGAAGTCCATAAATCATTGATGCTACATTTCTCTTAAATTATCCTTAGTGCTGATTTCTCAAATTCAGCTAGCCGCTTTCCAAGAAAGAAGACTGAAAAGGAAAAGCAGTCAAGACCCTAGACTGCTCTCTTTATAAGCATGGTTCATTTATGATGATTCCATTCAGTGTCCACTGAACCTATTCACAGTAATGGTAAAGAGAATATTCCTTCAAACTATGTCAAGCTGAAATATAATTCAGCTCAGCAACAGTGATTTTGTCAAGGGACTGAAAGCTACATTATGGAAACCATACATTCAAATTAAAAGCATATTTATTTTTCTTATAAAAAATGGCGAACATATCAAATGATTAATATAAATTTGAAACCATTATATGAGAAGATGTCATCCCTAAATGATCCCCTTGCCCTGGTTTCAAAGTAATTATCAACCTGAAACTATCATGGAAATGAAATATCTATGTCAAGCATGTGTGATTACATAGAATTGGTATGCACATTTCAAGCTACTTCTAGCAGTAACTTGAATCACTTTTATGTTAACTCAGACCAATTTCCATATGCTCTGGCAGTGATAATAGACAAGTATCTTCCCAAATGTGATACCAGAGGTCTTCGAGATGCCAGGTCAGCTTTTCTGAATGTGCCTTAGATCAGTGTCATACTCAAATCATCACGGCAGCATCATGTGATCTATCAGTACTTTTTTCCCCTTCACTAAACTGGGTGTGGGCGTTCTCAGCACATGACACATCCGAGCCACAGGCTGCAAGTTTGACAGCCCTGCCTTAGACGGAACATTGTCTCTTGTTTAAATTGTAATACTTTTTTTAAAAAAATTGCCTTTCTCAAACTCCAGATAATATAATGATCAAATCTCATTAAACACAAAATATTTTAGCTAGCTTGAGATCATTGTACAAGGCAGTTAGCCAACTGCAGCAACAAAAAGACATATTTGAAAAATATGAGCCACCTTGTAGACATTTGATGTTCCCTTTAGATCCCCTCTCAAATAATATCAAACAAAAAAGGTGTGATTCAGGCAATTTCTTACAAACTGAATTTACAACTCCTGGGTAAAGTGAAGTGGTATATTAAAGTTCTGAATTTTGCTCACATTTGCTGAAATTCTCATGAATCTTGACATTTTATTCCTACAAGAATGATGCTTTTAATGTTAAATTTTTCCAGCTATGACAATTCATTGTTTTTCTAAAATAATTTCCCCCATTGCTGTTGTTATGATTGTTGTTATTTTGGAACCATGAGTAGGGGAAAAAAGAAAATTGAAAATTGCTATAAGTAGTAAAATGAGTGAATTTAATTAGTAAAACTAAGGAACTGGTGAAGAATTTTTCAGTCTCACTTTTGTTAAGAAGGGTGACATATTGATGTTGTTCTAATCCTGAATTGACCAAAAGTAGGAAAATTATATGGAGATAAAAATGAAAGTGGTAATCATAAACATTTCTACTTAGTCAGAAAAGCATATTACATAAACGAAATGATTGTTTACATTTGGAGATGATATTTTTTCCAGACATAATTTTTATCTTATAAAAATAAACTTGAACCTTTTCTGTTTTAGCTACCATACTTAATATGCCAGATTAAGGGGGGGGGGGAATCTGTGTAAATCATGATTATCTGAAATAGAAGATTATTTCTATTGCTCTATCTTGTTCCTATTGCTTTAAGTGTCATGTTTATTAAAAGGGATGGGAAAAAGAATTGGAAATTGTTTCAGAGGGGGGTTGTTTGCGTGTTTTTGCAGGGACAGGACAAAAGTTGGCAAAACCATGCCTCCTTAGTTGTCCAAATGTATTGGCCACATTATTAGTTTAAGTTTTAGTTTACACTACATACCATATTTACATATACCAATGCTATGGATTGAATGCAAAGATCTTTGAGAAATAGCATACATCCCTTCCTGGTGTCAAGATGAAACCAGGAATTTAAGGACAAAAGCACAGATCTTCATTTTACATCTACTTGCTTTGGACCTTGCTGGATGGATAAGGAACTTCATTTGGGAGTTTCCAAATAAGTATAGCCTTATTTTATACCTATACTAGAAGTAGAAAATCCATGTTCTTGACTACCATTTATTCCCCCAGAACCCTCTTCAGTTGCCGTTAAAGAACTGAAAATTATTTGGGCATATTAAAATATTTTTGAGGTGCATTCTTGTTTTTTGGTTTTTTAGGGATTGATATTTTGGTGGGAGTGGGGTATCTGATGACTTTGCTTCTTGGTTCATTGCATACAATTTGCCGGTGGTGATGAAGGAGACAGTCAAAGGAACAAAACATGTTCCAGTGTCTCTCAGGTACATTTCTTCCGATACTCCAGAATTTAACTTTCATTCTTACTGCAATTAGCTCAGCCTGCTGTAATGCATTCAGTTCAAATAATTAGGTTTACGTTGTTCTAATTATGCAGCTACATGCAGGATAGAGACAATGGACACTCAAGTACAACATATTTGGTGGCAATAGCTTAATGAATGCAGGCTGGGCTGAAAGCAATATCTTTTGGGGACTCAACAAAGCCTTTAGCCAGAACAAGGGCCTTTCTTTTATGAATCCAGAATCATCCCTGAAACTCCAGTCTCAATGTATCGTTCCAAAATTCATCCTAAAAATGGTGGTGGCCCATCAGTTTTGCCACAGGTGGAAAAATCATGTAAACTTGTATAAAATATACTTGGGAACAGATGGATTGTCACTGATCCACATCACTGTCCTTACATCTTTGTGTTTGTATCTTTGTGCTTAAATCATCATCTTCATTTAATGACCTCATAATCCCTTGCGGGGTGGATTATGCAGTTCTGGGCAACTGAATGGAGCTAGCAGAGTGTTTTAATGGCCAGATGCCCTTCCTGTTGCCAATGTGGAGTTTTGTTCAGCAGATATATTCTCAGTGTGCCCAGAGAGAGAAATATCTGCCTCTACCTAGGATTGAACTCACAACCTCCTAATTGTGAGGCAAGATTTCCACATCTAGGACACTGTTCCACTCCATTTATCTTTGTGCTTAAATAGCTCAGGTTTCAGATTTTGGCAGTGGTTTGCTCTCCAAGCTTGTTTAAATTTAGTTTCTAAATGTTTCATTACCAGACTAACATCAGCAGCAGGATTTTCTTGTCCTATTCTTCTTTAGCTTATATATGTCTTGTATGCCAGCGTAGTCAGTTGGTTGTGTGATTGGTTGTTTGCTTGGAGCTGTATTTAAATTCTGAGCAGCTGATTGGCTCTTTTGTCACCCCTCAGATTTGATCCTCAAGTTAGCCCTTTGGAAGGAAGATATAAAAAGTTCAGAATTCTTCACAATTTCCTTCTTACTTAAAACCATAATATCTAATGTCCTACATTTCAGAAAAGTATTTTCTGGGCTGTCAGGGAAAATGTGTCCTACATGATGGTCTACATAAAATTCCATAAAAAATGTGTGATATTTAAAGTGATCCATTGACAATAGACTAAGGCAGATTTCAGAATTCACCTAGTGTCTGCACTATGGGAAAATATATTTCCTTTATTTTTAAAAATAAATAAATAAATAATAATTTAGTTTAGATACATGGGTTCTCTTTTCTTTCTCAAATACCTGCTTCTCCAACAACAATGTGATCTGCAATGTCAGAAGAAAGTGTTGTTGTTGCTGTTGCTGTTGTTGTTGTTGTTGTTGTTGTTGTTGTACCACCAAGTTTGGAGGAAGAACAGCAGCAAAAATACCCCAAATTTTGTAGCATAACCCTTTTTAAACCAGGATGAATTGCTCAGAATTTAAGCAGGAAGTCTTTTGGTTTATATTTCAGTTGCCTGTTTATTTAACTAATTCACACAATACATTTACATATAAGAATCTTAAAATGTGAACATCTCTTATCTTCATACAGATTTGGAATGGTTGTGCATGTGTATATTTTAATAAGATGTACCCTATTTTTCCCCCTAATTTTTGCATTTTTGTAAAAATTGCATACAAAGTAGGGAAAACCAAATCAAGTCAATACAAGCAGAAATACAAATTTCTGCTAAGATTTATAAAAATTTGGCTGAAAGGTCACCTTACATTTTAAGAAGATGCTTACATTACCAAATATAATGATTCCCGAAAACTATATTCCAAATGATAACAACCTGTCTTAACTCAGGCAGAAAAAAAACTTCATTCTTGGATATTTAAAAAAAATATTTTATAGGATTTTCAACAAAGAAAAGCAATTATGCAAATGAGTGGGCCTTTAAACTTTATGATTCCTTACTAGATCATGAGAGTATTCCCCAGTTAATCTGCATAATACAAGATAGATTTGCAGGGTATTTCTGGAATATACAACTGGTATATGGAAGTGCATGATTTTTTCCCCAAAGGTCCATATATTCAGTTACTTTTCCTCAGTAACACAGATTGTTTCAAGTTTTACAGGTAGCCCTCATTTTATGACCACAATTTGGATCAGAATTTCTTTTCCTTTTTTAGGGGTGGGAGTGTGTGTTTAACATTTTATAGTTTATAGCAGGGGTGTCAAACTGGTGACCTGCAGGCCTGATGCATCACATACAGGCCAATCCCACCCCAGCTCCTCAAATGGGAGAAATGTCATGAAACATCACGTGACGGCAGCATGATGGCACGAGTTTGACACCCATGGTTTATAGAATAAAATACGAAAGCAAATAGGGAGACATATAGGGGAGGGGAAGGGGAAAAGAGAAATGAGGAAGAGAGAGGAATGCAAAAAAAAGGTGTTGACTTCTGACTCCTTCTGTTGTCGTAAAATAAAGCATAAACATAAAACCGTGACTTTTTGCTTTTCCATAATAGCCATTTCTATAATGACAAATCAATCTAATCAGTAAAACTCAAAATCAAATTTTCATTTTTTTTCCACCTCAAGCACAAAGTCCACATAAGTCAGTTATGTCAATCCTGTTGTAACTCTGAATAGTTGCTAACATATGGTTGTAAGTTGAGGACTAGCATTAATAGTTTCCTTTTGACTTAGGCAGAAATGTTGTTATCGGCAGCATTTTTATTACATTTTGAATTTCAAACTAAAAAGGGGTAAAAATGATCAGCACTAACTTCACTGATTAAAAATTCTTGCAGCATTTTCTAGCAGTCATATATTGCATAATGTTCACTTCACTTTTCAAATAGTTTAGCAAAAATGTGGGTTTTTTAATATGCAAAAACAAAGACATATTTGGGAATACTTACTGTGACATGGCAGTATATTATGTTTTTTTAAAAAAAACTGTCACTCAATGGCAATTATCATCACTGCAATACAAGATGTCATTTTAGACAAATTTTAAGAAGATAAAATGGTGGCTATGACAGCGGCTATTATTGTTTGCAAGTTTTATAAACTACATTTTTAGTATTACAGCTACAAATTTTACTCTTGTCTCTGAAAATCCATGAAGCTGGACTCTCTAATGTGAACAATGTTAGAAATTTGAAGGCTTAGGTCTCTGTCATTTATTTCACATAATTCACATAAACATTACAAAAACAATTTTCCTTTAATAGACATCAAAGTAACAACAGATATGTGGGCATGCAGAAGTAAATATCACATTCAATTATATTTATCCCAAGTATTTTGTGATTAATTCTGTTAAATAGGAACTATGTTTGCTAAGCTCATTAAATGCAGCTACTAAATTATTAATAATTTGAGCACAGGGTTGTGTCTTTTCAAAAGACCCTATTTTCATATACCTACAGATATATATTTATATCTTATTTCCCCTTGGAAAGACCTGCAAATGTTCCTTTTATAAGAAAATAAATTTGTGAAGTCATTTTATTTATTTCGTCTTATCTATAACACTCTGTCCATGATATTAACATGAAGGATTATTTTTATCTGTTTACCAACCCAAGCATAATAACAAAGAAGGAATTTTAGGAATCTGTAGTTTAGACATTTTTTTTAAAAAAGTCAGTCACAATTAGCAACACTGTCATGGTTTGCCTTAATTTAGAATAGTTCTGTAAAATGAACATTATGGATGAAAGTGGAGAACAGAACAAAAAAGATGACTTGCCTAAGGCTATCAGTAAGAGACTCAAAATATTTTCTTTGTACTATCTTGCATGAAAGATGATGAAATTACTGTGCTATCCAGAGTAATATGCATCTTATGCCATGAGAAAATCTTAGAGCCAGTTTGGCCTACTCTAATGGTTAAGGCATTAGGCTAGAAAACTCTGTGTTCTTAGCCATGTAAGTCAACTGGATGACCTTGGGCCAGTCACTCTCTCTTATCCCAAATCACCTCAGAGTGGTTGTCATAGGTGAAAAAAGGAAGAAGTGTTACATATATTCAATGCCTTGAGTTGTGTATGGAAATAATGAAGTTGAGTTGTAAATACATGTATATTTACATACTACAGGAATTTCAGAAAAAAATCATATATATTAGAAGATGAACCAAAAAGGTACAGTTTCAATAATATAGTGTTATAGTAATCTTCCCATCTTCCAATTCTTTTAACACAATGTCAGGCAGGACCACATATGATGTTCCAATTAAATAGATTGATGGATCATGACTATGCACAGGAATGTTCTCAACTAATGGTTAGCACCTGCTGGAAGTTGAATAAGGATCAATGGAATTCAAAGTGGTTTGGACTTAGTACATTTGTGGTTATATAGAGATTTTAGCTAATACATCTTTTGACCCCACACTCAGGCTTTTCCCCTTTTTCTCCTATACACAACCCTTAGTTTTCTATTCATGCTTAATATACAATACTTCACCTTCTATTCATATATAGACATGGTTAAATGCTTGAGTGTCTATAGAACTTGTAGAAAAATGCCAACCAATCAGACTTTACTGTTTGGGGCCAATACCTAAGGACAAGTTCTATTAGTGCATCACCCAATACATTTGGGATCATGCTATGAAAATTCAACTATAAATAAGTGGTGGTAGATGGTGAAATTCCCTGCTGATTTTTAATAGGGGAACAAATAAAGTAACTTGCAAAAATGAAAGCAAAACCAATAATTTCCTGATTCTTTAATGGAAAAATGGTCCTCCCCAACTTATTTTTGGCTACCAGGAATAAGAGCAATGTGTCTTCCAATGTGGAAGGATTGCTTGCTTTCATCTTGAAAGATTCAAACTTTGTTGTTATTTTTTAAGTTAATTGCTGTCTGAAGACCGCAGTAAAAGTGAAAATATATATTTTAAGCAAGGCACAATTTCTTTTAAAAAGAAGGATTTGTTAAGAATAGAAAGCTCAGATCATCACAACTGGGTCAATTCTAAGAAAGATTGCACTTTGCATGCTATCCTAGGGTAATAAAATGCAATCCTACCGACTGATGCCATTTGCACATCTAAATGTAGTGAGAGAAATAAAAGGCAACCTCAGCATTTATAATATCTAAATATGGAGCATTTTTAAATGATTTACCATGCTTAATATTCTGCCTATATTCTAATGATTAGCAGAATGAGCTTGGTCCACTGCTGAATTCAGTGTGCCATCTCTGGAAAATAATTTGCATAAACTCATCACTATGCAGTTGAAATAGCTTGCAATAAGGGACATCAATTGGTGCCAAGTCTAGGCAGCACAATTTGTGGATGAGCAAAATAAAAGCCAATAAAATTTATTTTGAAAGAAGGCAATGTAAACATTATAATGGAATACTGGAGCAAATTGTATTTTCCTCGGCACATTTGCAAAATGGCACCATCTTGGCAAATAACTGCAAATCCAATTATTCAAAGCAAGTGAATAAAATTCCAAAGAAGTGAATAAAAAAGGGTAATGTTTGATAAATAAAGTTTATAGACAAGCCATGTTCAATTCAGCAAATGCCAATATTTGATTTATAAAAGCGCTCAAAGCAAAATGTTTGGAGATTCATAGGCTCTCTGATGGAAAAAATCAGAAACAATTGCAAAATATTACATAACTTGAACTAAAGCCATATTTGGGTGGTTATGGATTATCTGGACCATTTTCAGTCAGGATTTGGACAGGGCCACAGAACTCAGACAACATTAGTCACACTTGGAAAGATAGGGTGGAGTGTCCATCCTGGCTCTTCTGGATTCATCAGTGGCTTTTGACATCACTGATCATGATAGCTTGCAGGCTCCTGGGATTGGGAGGCAGTGTTTTGCAATAGTTAAACTCCTTTCTCCACAGTTAGTTCTAGTCAATGCTTAATTGGGGAGGAGAAATCCACCCTAGGCCTCTATTATGTGGGATGCATTAGGTCTCAGTTCTCTCTGCCCTCCTATTTAGCATCTTTTGAAGCCACTGGGAGAGGTCATCTTCCAGCATGAGCTTTAGTATCAGTATGCTGTTGATCCCTAATTATGCATCTCTACCCCATGCAGGGCAAGTGATGATGTTCAGGAACTGGCTCGGTGCCCAGAAACTATAATGATCTGGATGGGGAGAAATGAATTGCAGCTCAACTCTAGCAAAGATGGATTGTTAATTAATTAATTTATTAAAATTTTAATGTTAAAATATTAAATTCATTAAAACGTTAATTTAAGTGGATGGATGGATTATTATTATTCCCTGTTTTAAAAGGATATCTGCAGTTTGCCTCAAAGGCAGACAATTTCTGCAACTGAACGTTGCAACTTTCACTGTCCCTATGTGCAAAATACTAAGCCACATAGTCATAATATGTGATATCTTTTTTTTTAGGAGGTCTCACTATCGTATATCATTTACTGCCTTCAAACTGGCAAAGTAATGAATAAAGAAAGTTCAGATGTTCAGTACTTTGAATCACACTTTATAATGTTGGCTTTGTTTTGTTTTAAAATTGGCTTTCATCACGTAAGAGCATGTGGGGACTCAACATGGATTCTTAGGTTTAAATGCAAACAAGCATCCCCAATTATAAATCAGAGAGTTTAATTTCACAGAGCAGGTACACACCAAGAAGCCAGTTCCTACCCAAAGGAATGTTGATAAGATAAAAGAATTACAGAAAAAGTAAAGGTCAGTTCCACTGTGGTTACCCTTTTTAACATTAAAAGGGCTTACCGTGTAAAACAATCAAACGTGGGAAGGCGGGGGATGAAGAATAAGAATTTCAAGGCTGTATTTTTAATTAAGCCAAAAATCTGAGGCATTTAAGAGAACTCACTTTCAGGCCAGAGGCAACATAAATTAAAGCAATGCACAAATAATTTCTTGATCTAATCTTTCAAGATTATATATATATATATATATATATATATATATATATATATATATATATATATATATATATATATATATATATATATATATATATATATATATATATATATATATATATATATATATATATATATCGAAAGATTATATAGACAGATTTGTTGAACATCTGCTCTGATGCACAACCCTCATATGTGAATGCATGCTTTTGTTTGTTGACTAGATATATTGGGACAAACTATTTTCACAGCATTGTTTTCAGTCAGAGAAGCAGCTGGCATGGCACTTTATCAATGCACTGCTAAGAGATCTGTAATTTTAAAGACAGAGAATGGAAGTTGTTGTTGATTCTGCTTGCTCAAATTTCAATCATGTTAATAAGACATGCCACTAAAATAGGACTAACCCATCTAGCAGTTCAAATATGCAGCAGTTTACTAGATTGATCTCTTTGCAACCATCTGCGGATATTTTGCAGTTCAGGTATAGCAAGTCTTCAAAAGAAGTTCAGTTTCTGATTATTTCACACTCGTATCTATACAGTTCTGTTGTCAACAACACCAAAATAGTGTGAGATTTTATGAGATTTTTTCCCCCTAATCTAGGCATGGTATTATATGTACATCTCCCATCCAAGTATTAACCATGTTTGCTCTATTTAGATTTTGAGCACAGGAAAGACAGACAGTTGCTGCTCCCTGTGAAATTAGTTACAGCAGCCTTATTAATCCATAGGACATGAGACTGTTTCCCCTTGTTCCATTAAAAATTAAATATATACCTAAATAATCTCTTGCAGACTCATACACCATAGCATTTCTCATTTGGCAGCCCATTCATTATGTTAGCATAATTAAACATTTTCATGTAAAGTGTAAAATGAATTTCAGGGTTTTTTTTTAAAAAAAAAAACCCAATATTTAAACATTGCACAAAGACAGAACACTTATCTGTGTGCAAGATTGTGAAGCTTCATTTACTTGTAATCCATTAGTGATTCTTCCAATTTCATTAAATGCCTTGCAAGGTCAAATAACTATAGCTATTTGTTAGCTAGCTCATAACAGTTGAGGAGAGGCATGATGTTTCAGATTTTTAAAGCTGATTCTGAGCTGTAGCCAAAGCAAAGTGTGAACCACCTTGAACTGAACTGATAGTATCTTCCCAAACAAGTATTTCAACCTCATCTACCCTTCACTGTGTGCAATTAGAAACAGCAATATCCAATTTAAATTGGATTGGTTGATATAGGTGTGATCATTTAACTTGTGGAGTATCTAAGTCATCCAGGTCATGGTTGTCCCAAAGATGCTTTTTCAAGAGGCAACTGGACTTTCTTATTTGTTCTTTGAAGATGTTTCACTTCTCATCCAAGAAGTTTCTTCAGCTCTGAATGGATGGTGGGGAATGGAAGGATTTATATTCTTGGCAGACAGCTGCAAATGGGTATGGAGCCACCTTGGAACTATTGAAGGATTGTGTTGTAGACTGGAGATAGATGATGTCGTATTCTCTTCCTCTGTTGAGAGAGGGCTGTTCAGTTTTGACATAAGTGGCCTCTTTGACCCCTCTCTCAAACCAGCAGTCCTCTCAGTCCAAAATGTGGACTGTTGAGATGAGAAAAAGATGATAATTTCTTTTGTTATCCAGAAACCAGAGGTAATTATCAGTTTCCAACAAAAAAATGTAAATCCAAGACATGTGACCATGGGACACTGTCAATTTCCATGAGGGAAGGCTGGCTGTTGAGCACCCTAAATGCATTCACATGACTGTAAGGGGGCAACCATTGGAATTTTGAACTGGATTGTAAGTACTTTTTATTTGGGGGTGTCTGCTGCATCTTCAAATACTTACTAAGGACTGGAGGCTAAAACATATAAAGAACGGTTGCTGGAATTGGGTATGTCTAGTTTAATGAAAAGGACTAGGGGTGACATGCTAGCATGTTTCAATATCACAGGAGTTTCCGCAAAGAAGAGTGAATCGAACTATTCTCCAAAGCACCTGAAGGCAGAACAAGAAGCAATGGATGAAAACTAATCAATGACAGAAGCAACCTAGAACTAAGGAGAAATTTCTTGACAGTTAAAACAATTAATCAATGGAAGGACTTGCCTCCAGAAATTGTGAATGCTACAACACCGGAAGTTTTTAAGAAGAGATAGGACAACCATTTGTCTGAAATTGTATAGAGTTTCCTGCCTGGGCAAGGACTAGAAGACCTCCAAGTCCCTTTCAACTCCGTTGTTCTGTTCTATTCCCAATTGTAAATCAAGATTACCTTTAAAGGGGAAACTTGTTAATTGCTTTTACTATCAAGCTACTCTTATTATTAGGAATATTTACCAAACATTCAATTGGAATTTGCTGTTATTTAAATATCTCATTCTATATTCTGAACCCTTCGGCTGATGGAAAACAGCCCTTGGAAATTTTCTAAAATGGGCTTATTTATTTCTATCCTTTCTCTGTTTTGAAGATTCCCCAATATTTAACATAGTTTAAAAATGTAAACATTCTTGAAATATCCATCTCATTACATCTTTGCTGTTTCTAATAATGATAGGCAATATTTTCTCTAGCTAAGACAAATGATCAAGAAGCCAACAATAATTCAAAGAAATTTCATGATAAATGTTGCCATTTGAATACAGAGCTTATTATGCAGTATGTTAGAACTGCTATCCAAAAATTCACTTATTGTCAGACTGAAGAAAATCTTTTGCAAGTTTTATTATGCTTTTTTTGCTCTTACATTTTATAATATATTTTCAATATATTTTCTTTTCTTTTCTTTTTCTTTTTTAAAAAGAATTTTATTGGTTTTTAAACATTTATAGGGAAGGGTAGGTGGATATACAAAAATTTTTGGCAGCTACATCATGCTGAAAGTAGAAATCTCTCCAAATCTCACAACTTTTACAGAAAGGAAAACAAAAGATAAAAGATAAGCAAAAACAGCATCTTATTATACATTGTATCAACCATATGTTCAATCATCTATTTTACCACTTTCTAATATATCAACAATTACAATATTTCAAATACATTTATTTTTGTGACCTGAGTCTTTTCAGTATTGCTCCCTCCCCCTTGTCCCCTGGCGGAGCGGCGCCCCTCCCTCCCTCATATCTTGTATATTATCACATTTTTCACTACCTCTTATAGTTTCATCCTCTAGGAGGGAACTGTGTTTTTTCATGAAGGCCTCTGCCTCCACAACTGAATTAATTCTAATTCTATTTCCCTCCCAGAAAATCAACATTCCTTCTGGCAATAACCACCTAACCAAATTCCTTTATTATATAATTTCTTTGATAAGGAGGAATACTTCCTCCTCTTTTCTCTTATTTTTTTTTTCGGAATTTGTTTAAGAATGGCAATTTCTTTATCTTTATATTTTAATGGTCCCCCCTTTGGGCTCCCAAAACCTCATCCCTCGTGGTCTTCCTAAGAAATTTAACATGGACTTCCCTTGGAACATTATGTGTTCTGGCATATTCTGAATTGATTCTATAAACCAGGTCCATATCCCACCACAACTGTTCTTTATCTCTCTTAATGTATTCTGCTAAGATTGTACACATAAGGTCTTCATCTTTTGTCTCGGGTAGGTTCTGGAATCTGAGAAAAAGGCACATTCTTTCAAGTTCCATCTTTACCATGAAGTTTTCCAATTCTCTATTCCCCTTCTAAGTTGCCTTCACCTCCTTCCTCAGCCCAACCATGCCCTCCTCTAGTACTCCAACCCTCTGCTTATTTTATATTGATTGCTGGCAGCTCTTTAAAATCTGTCAGTTCTTTTTTCAGTTCTTCCTGTCCCTTCATAATAGCCTGAAACATTTGGGCAACTGATAACTCCTTTGTGCTCTCTCCAGCCATTTCTTGTTGTAAGAATGATAAAGTTTTTGTCTGTTGGGTCATTGGGCTAGATGCAGAGGAGGCAGGCGCCAAGGCTGCCTTCCCCAGTAGTGGTTTTCTGGGCCCCATTTGTTAAGCTCAGGAATAAGTGTAAATCCTTATGCAGAAGAAATGGCGTCTGTGGAGTGTGCAGTTGGTGATACCGAGGAGGCAGACAAGCCCAGAAGTGAATGTTAATCCTCAATCACAGTTCCAAGCCAGAAGAAGAGAGTCAAATAATCCAAATTCTGAAAGACCATAAAACAGGGGAGGCTCCAGAAGTCCTTTGGGAGGTAATAGTAATATAAAGTATATTTACTTTTCGTTCATTTTCTCAATCAAAGCTTCATCCAGCTTTCAGCACCCCAACTCCTAATCCTTTTAGCAGGCAAATAAAATTCAGGTGAATTGCTTATTCCCAGCTCTCTTATTTTGCAGCAATTCATAAGAATTTCTTAGGCTTCAGCCAGATGCTGAGGAAGATGTATTAATGCTTCTAACACTTACAGGCCTATAGTTCTGCCTTGCCATTTTATGAGAAACATCTAATAAAGTAAAACAACCTTGCAACATAGTCTATAGTAAATTTTGTGTCATACAGTATAATCTGGACCTGGAATTGAAATAAAATATAGAATTATTTTTTGTCAATGCTATATCAGATATTTTAATTTTGTAGTATTTAATATTATAGGGAAAAATCCAAGGAGATTTTGAAATATTTAGTTCTGCTCTTTTTTGGGGTGGGGGTGGTGGTCTCCAAATAGCAATTGTTGCCACTCAATTGAGCAATTAAGTGGACACAGGATTAGAGCCAAACAGGGCCACTTTAGAAACAAAAGATGACACCAATATATTTCAGTGAAAATCTCTTTGTCCGTGTGTCAGTGAGCCAGTATGGAAGGAAGGAAGGAAGGAAGGAAGGAAGGAAGGAAGGAAGGAAGGAAGGAAGGAAGGAAGGAGGGAGGGAGGGAGGGAGGGAGGGAAGGAAGGAAGGAAGGAAGGAAGGAAGGAAGGAAGGAAGGAAGGAAGGAAGGAAGGAAGGATGAAGAAAGAAAGAGTCTAGTTGGGGGCTAAAGAGTTTAATGTTGTTTTCCTTTGTTTATCCTGCCTTACAATTTTTATAAATAACAAAAGCAGCAAACATACCTCAGACTCCTTCCTTTTCCTGTTTTCTTCACAACAACAATCCTGTGAAATGAGTTGGGCTGAGAGAGTGTGACTGGCCCAAGGTCACCCAGCTGGCTTTCGTAGTTAAGATAGGGCCTGAATTCACAGCCTCTCTTTCTGCCCTGGTGCCTTAACCACTAGAACAAACTGGGTTTCTGGTTTTCATAGTGTATGGAAGAGGTTGAAAACTATATGAAACTTTTATGTTAGGGACAACTGATGAGACTTCCTTAAAATGTGTTCTTTATAATATACTAGAAGTGAATCCATAGCTTACTTAAATCTTGAAAAGGGTCACTTGTGTTATGATTGATAAGATAGTTTGTTACATATGCTACCAGTATTATTTTAAACAAAGATTGTCTTTTCCCCTCATCTGGCCCTAAATGAAATACGATTATGTAATATTGAAATAACTGCTTCTGTTTCTCTGCATAATGCAAGACAAATAACATAACCTTGATTAATGGTGAAAGTTATTTTAGCATTCAATCCTTTCTTTTTGTTAAAAAAAATGAACAGGAAATGGATGAATTTCTAAATTTAAGATGAAAGTGTGCCATCTGTTTGAGCTTAGATTACTTTCATCAGCACATTGTCTTAAAAATTATCCACACAGTTCAGACATCTACTAAAACAATTGTTAAATTCCAGTGAATAACAGCATTAAATATTTGGTGGACACTAAATGTACACTCTTCTACCCATTGATAACAACTGAAATTATGTCTCCCAAAAAAGTCTCAAAACATCATAAAACAAAGATTGTTTTTAAAGAAGGAGTAGCTAAAGATAGGGACACGGTGGCTCAATGGCTAAGACACTGAACCTGTCAATCAGAAAGGTTGGCAGTTCAGTGGTTTAAACCCCTAGGGCCGTTCAATGAAGTGAGCTTCCATTACTTGTCCCAGCTTGTGCCAACCTAGCAGTTTGAAACCATGTAAAATGCAAGTGGAAAAATAGGAAGCACTTTTGGTGGAAAGGTAACTGTGCCTTTAGCGTTTAGTCATGCCAGGCACATGACCATGGAGAAGTCTTCAGACAGCGCTGGCTCTTCGGCTTTGAAATAGAGATAAGCACCACTCTCTAGAGTCAGGAACGACTAGGACATAGTGTGTGTGAGGGGAACCTATATCTTTATCTTTAACCAAAGATAAATCTGTCATATTTATATGAAAACACTAGTTTCATCAAAATTCATTTGTCTTTCTTATTAAAGTAAAAGAATTACCGGTAACGTATTTTGCTTTATGTAACATTGTTTCACTTCTTTGTACTCAGATTTTTATTTAAATGGCATTGAGAAATTGAGAAACATTTTCATATATAAAAAGGTTCATATATTTTTTTTGTATCTAAACTTTTTATGGAACTCTTTTTCCTTTTGCAACTTCTAGCCCCTGGTCTATATGCAGTCTCACTGGTATTTTCCCCAGTAATTTTTTTTTTGTAGATTTATTTTTAACCCACAGTTATTATTTTTACAAATAACTCAAGGCAGCAAATTTGTGCAACACTCCTTTCTCATCCAATTTTCGCCACAACAACAATCCCATGAAAAGATAAAAGTTTTCCATTCTCTTAATGGAAAACTCTGAACTAAAATGTGGAGAAAAAGAAAAACTAAAGGATAGCAATATCATTGCAAATCACATATTAGAGTAATACTTTTATACATGGGAATGTCAATTTGAAACTTCGAAACTTCCATTTATTCTTTTATACTGAGAGTAGTAACTGTCCATCATAAAGCCTTGTTGCTAGAGGATGGAAATAAGCAATTGAAGTATAAGAACACACATATTTACCAGATATTGTGAGGGACATGGCTTTGTCCTTTAATAGTACACCAGAGCAGTTGTCACAAAAATATTTAGATCATTTCAATTAACCGCAGGATTTTTTTTTTCCAGTACCTATATCACTGCATCAAAATGTGTTGCATCTACTTACTTGGTGTTTTAGACATGATGGCTATTTGTAAGCAGTTGGACAGACGTAGCCAATATCTGTGTGAAAGATTAAATGAGCACACACATCTGACATCTGGAATGTCAGTATCGAAATACTGGCAAGAGAAAATTTCAATTCCCCTTGAGGAATTTTTTTTTACAAAAATCAATTTTCTTATGAGACAGCCAAACTAGAATTTGTCAGAAGATTAAACAGTTTTCACATTAGAGAACAAGATATTTTAGCACATTTCAACTGTTAACCATCAGTGCAAGAATGCTTGAGTTATATTTAATGATTGCCCTACTGTCACTCCGTTTTTCTTCCTTTCACAATTCCTCATTTCTGTTGAGCCTATCACTATAAAAGGTTTGTATGTACGTGCATATTCTTTGTTAAGAACATATTTCATGCATATAATTTAAAATGCATGAAGACTGATAAGACTGAATGGCTGTGGCTACAGGACCCCTGAATTCCTGATTTGCATTGTTAAAAAATGATATAACACTCCCCTGGCATATCTGGGTGGGTCTCCTTCACTCACAGCTCCTGTTTGACCAGCAGGTAGCAGCAATAGCCAAGAACGCCAAAATACATCTTGTGAATGCTGTGCTTGTTTCTTCACTGGAAGGCATTCCTTATGGTTGTTGTTGTTGTTTATTAAATTTATATGGATCTCAACTTTCAGTTACTCTTGGTGGCTCACAGATGTCAAAGAAAAATACATTAAAACAATAAAATCATGCAGTCACCTTCTGACTGGACTACTGCAATGCCTTCTTCATGGGGCTCCCCGTGAAATGCATTTGAAAATTTCAGTGAGTCCAGAATGCAAAAGTACATGCAGCATAGTATACTCATGTAGCATCAATGTGAGCTGCACTGGCTTCCAGGATGCTTCTGGATACAATTCAAGCTGCTGATTGTCACCTTTAAAGTCCTGCATGTCACAAGGCCAGTTAATTGTGGGACTGCTTTTTCCTAATGGTTTCTGTCTACCACCCACCAGATCTGGTAGAATGAACATGTTAGGAATTGCTTTGGTGAGGCAGTGCCCCCGGTGGATCCTTGGCAATGTTTTTTTCTGTAATAGCACCTCCCCTCAAATATTTGGACAGCTTCAACATTGGGGGCCTTCCAGAAGGCTATGAAGACTTAACTTTCTCCTAGGCATTGGAACCAGACTGTTTCTAAAGCTCTTGTGTGTATGTATGGCATTGGTGTGCTCTGAATTTTTAATAAGGAGCTCTGGGTATTTTTATGATTGTTGATATTTTTTTATAGTTTACCATCATATACAGTTACATTGCTGATTGATGACCTTAGACATTTTAATAAATTTACAAATCAGAAGAAATGAACTATAATCCACAAAAGTATACATAATAGTATCTTTGCAGTCATTAAGCAAATCAAGATTTAGTTCTGACAACATGTGATCACAACTTGTGACTTTCTGCCAGTTTCCCCAATAACCTTACTTGTTGAAAACTATGAATGGCAATCAAATTAATATAGAATGGTGTGGTATTTGTAAATAGCAATAGCATTTAGACTTATATACCACTTCACAGCATTTTACAGCCCTCTCTAAGAAGTTTACACAGTCAGCATATTGCCCCCAACAATGTAGGTCTTCATTTTACTGACCTCAGAAGGCTGGAAGGCTGTGTGCGCAAAGTGCGCAAATCACAATTGTGATTATGGGATACTATGACAGCCACAGTTTCAAGAACCAGTCACAAACCTCTTTATTCATCATAAATTTGCATGGCTGTTGAACAAATTGTACGTAACCAAGGACTACTTGAATTCGTCCTTGCCTTTCAGGCATAAGATACACTTATTTGAATTTCCAGCTTTCATTGGCCAGCAACATGTAAGTAATAAGAAGATGTAGTCAAACTGGATATTTTTCTTTCTTTAAACCAGCAGTCCCCAACCTTTTGGGTAACAGTGACAGGTGCAGTGGAGGGCAGTTTTTTAGTGGACCAAAGGGGTGTGGTTTCACAAGCTGCCTGCATGCTGTATTTGCACAGCTGAGACTTTGCTCACTTTCATGGACCAGTGCTGGTCCATGGACGGAGGGTTGGGGACCTCTGCTTTAGAAGTCATGATTGCATCTCAAGCTTCTTATTTTTCTTGCTTTTTGAGCTTCTTATTCTTTATCTAGTTACATTTTGGATGATCCCAAAATGTGTTTTTAAAGCATGTGTGATCTATTTGTCCATTTTCTCACAAATCTGCTTTAAATGCAGATTTTAACATTCAACTGATCTTTTATTTTCTTAACTGAGGGAAGGAAAGGAATGAACACTTGTTCAGAAAACCTCATCTGAAGTATAAAACTGTTCATAACTAAACATAAAATGCAGGCAAATTATACCACCAAAGTCACATTTCATAATGTTCTGAGTGGAATTGGAAAACGTTGCTGTGTGTTCATTTTCTATATCTGGACTTTGTGCTAGGGCAACCTTTGACAAGACTGTGGCAGAGTAGCATGCTATTATTCGGAACCCAGCCATGTAATTCCATAATCCCTAGATAGTATTCCATGTTAACATCTGCATGCTCAGCCTTCTTAAAGGGTCACTCCATACTTTAGGATGCGTTGAGCTGTTTAATATCATATAGCTCTCCCCAAAGGCAAGAATACTGAGAAACCAATAAATTTACAGATCCAGGCAAATCCAGTGTAGTGTCCAGCTCTCCCTCATTTCAAATCTACAGCTGCCAGTTTCACCTGAAATCTTGCAGTCCTAGATATATTTTCCCTACTCAATTGATGTGTGGCTGTGTTATGCCTGGGTGTAAATACATGCATGTCTGTGTATTCTACATACTTTGGGGGGCGGGGGGGGGGGGAGAACAACTAAGAGAATAAAATTAACATTTATTGGATTAGAAAAGTAAGAAATGTGGTTTTCCACCTTTATAGATAATTCACCCTCATCTGCGCACCCCAACCATTGTCTTTTTCCTACACAAAACACACTGGGAAATACACAGCACATGCATGAACATTTTCATCCCTTCTTCTAGCAAGATTATCCAACAATGAGAAGAAGGAAAGAAAGCAGAAATGTAAGGAATCAAAGAAATAACTGCACTGGAACAGAAAGCAAAGGGGATGTGCAACTGAACAGACTGAATAGGAAGGGAGGTGGAAGTGAAGAGGCAAGGAAAGAAAGGGAGAAGATCTGTTTAAAGTTTAGGTTTAGCAAGCAGATCCTCGCCCAACAACAGCTGATTCTCTAAGGCATCCATTCATTTCAGCTGTAAAAGCTACACAAGCTTAAAACTGATTTCTGAACATGTTGTAATTTCTGAGATTCTTTTAATAGCATCTCTATGTACAAGGTGTTACAACAGTTACAAAAGCAGGAGGAAACCGGAACAGTACATGTAGTCCTCGTCTTATAATAGTTCCTTTAGTGACCATTCAAAGTTAAAATGCCACTGAAAAAAGTGACATGCCCATTTTTCACATTTACAACTGTTGCACCAACCCCAGAGTCACATGTTCAGAATTTGGACACTTGGCAATGACTGATATTTATGATGATGCAATGTACCAGGGTCATGTGACCTCCCTCTTTGTGCCCTTCTGACAAGCAAAGTCAGTGAGAAAAGCAGATTCACTTAACAACTGTCTTATTACTTAACAACTGCAGTGCTTCATTTAACAGTTCTGGCAAGAAAAGTCATAAAATGTGACCAAACTCACTTAACTGTCCTGCTTAGCAACATAACTTTTGGGATCTATTGCAGGGGTGGTATACACTTACCTTCCCTACCAGTTTGCAAATGTGAGAGCCCATCTCCGCGCACCCAGATCCTTCCGTGCATGTGCTTTTGGTGAAACAACGGCCTAAATGGGATGCCGTAGAGACGGGGTGTGTGTGGAGTCACCCACAATTTCTATTACCGGTTTGGGCGATCTGGTCCAAACTGGTAGAATACCATCTCTGATCTATTGTGGTCGTAAAGCTGGGATGTGGCTGGTAAATTGTTCACCACCAGAAAAAAGAACTCCTTGCCAGTGTATTGACCTGACTTTTGAAGGGAAGAACAGAATCAAAGAGATTCCAAGGATGAAATTTTATATTTAAAAGAGAGAACAAAGTTTAATACAATTAAAATCTCATCCATTCATGCATATAATAACCAACAAAGCCAGTTTCTTGTGTAATTTCAGGATCACCTATTACTCAGTGGTGAAAGTGGCTTGGTTGGCATGGCAGGGGAAGAATACTTCAAAATCCCTTTTGCCTTCCCACTCTGGGGCCAACTAGAGGTGGTATTTGCTGGTTCTCTGAACTACTCAAAATTTCTGCTTCCGGTTCTCCAGAACCTGTCAGAACCTGCTGAATTTCACCCCTGCTATTACCCCTGATCCATTTCACCTTTCCACTAGTTCTTTCTTTGGTTTCTAGAGTGTATTTCATTCTTATATAAGAATAAGATGACTTTCAGACAATCATTTGGAAAAATAACTTGGCTTCCCACTTTTTACCTCTTGATCAAAGTTGGGCAACTTTATTCTAGCTAGGGTTATACTTCAACTTTGAATAGAATATCAGAAATTGATATTACTAAATGTAGGCAGGTTAGTACAAAAACAAAGTTTAGACTTAGCTTAGGTATGAGTTAATTACAGCTAAATATAGTTACATCAGTTGTCCTTGTATATTTTATAATTTACCATATGTTCCTACACCCATCTATTTTTGGTGGTATCCAGATTTCAGTTCATGCTTTTTGGAATTTGTGAACTACCGCATTCAGCACAGGAAAAGCAATGAATTATGCCTTTAGTTTTAATCTGTAGTTTTCAACTTGCATAAATTAGCTGGAAATATTCAAATTAAAGGCCGCCTAAAATATCTATTAAGTATGCAATAGTAGACAAATTAAAATATTTTGTGGTGCTGATGTTGGTGGCTGTTGACACAATTAGGGATTGTTTTTTTTTATTTTTTTAGGGACATTATGATATATTGGGGGGGGGAGGGTAGAAACACCTTATAAATGGATAGAGTTTTATTGAAGTGGAGAGAAAAAATCATTTCTAGATCCCTTAAAAAAATTAGAAGTACATAATTGCTACCGTTACTCATAGCAGGATTAAGTTTGCATATAAAAACAGAGCCTCCCCCTGCAGATGGAAAGGGCTTTTTTTCTTTTAAATCTTTGGTGAATGGAGATTAGTGTCCTGAAGGGAAAGACTAACATATAATAAAGAATCTCTCTACAAGCGCACCTGTGAATCTTGGCAAGGGGGAAAAATGATTTCATAGCCCTGAATAGCTTAGTTATCTTGGATATAGAGGCCTACAGTTATTTTAGATAAATGCAGCCATATTATTTGAAAAAAGCTGATGACACTGCACTTCAGATAAATCTTCACAGTTCTGTTAAGCACCTCAAGAGAGAAGGAAAAAAATGTTTTTCTTTCCTCACATGGAATGAGATGTTATTCCAAATTCTGACTAAAAATAACTGAATTGTCTCTTGAGACAGGGTGCAGCTTTAGGTTTGGGAACAGCCTGTGGGTTCATTGATTCCTCCCCTCTTTCCTTTGCTTTTAAAAATCTCCTTAGTTTTATGGGATACAAGGTTATTTTGCAAAAATAAAAAGCTTTGTGTAGTATAGAACTGCTGGATACTGCTTAAGATCTTGGATACAGTGTTCCTAGCTAAATGCCATGCTGGAATCTCACAACCTGAATTATGATATTATGATTATAGGCATTAGATAGATACATATTTTATAGCACAATTTATTTTGTCCTTGTAACAGTGGCCAGAAGTGAAAACAATTGACCTTCAGCTATTCATGCATTTCAAGCATAGGAGATTGATTAATTATCTAGGCTTTTTTTTTCTATTTGGAGATTATAAGTAGGGTAATTTCAATAGGTTAGGTGGACTTTGAGATTTCCTCTGGATTCATAACTAATTGAGGCATGGTGACCCAATTCAACTGGTTTGGCAAAGCTAGGCTCACCAATCCACATTCTTGTCCATTGTGGGTCAAAATTAAATATATAGATTTACTCCATAGAGTTTGCCATGACTCTCTCTGTGAGACTTTTTCAGGTTTCTAAATCTGTGCATTGATCATGATTGTTTGCAAGAAAATTATGCCAATACAAAAGGAAGCACTTTGGCAGACGTGCCTTCTTGATATGAAATATGTGCTCAAAATCCCCTAGTCTTCTTTTCTGGGTAATAGGTAGTATAATATGATATCATGCCTTTCATTGCAATTGTTTTATTTATTCGCTTTGTCTAGGGAATACCCACAAGATTATCTCATATCACAGGCCAGAGTTAGATGACCTTGCATGAAGGCACTGAATGAGTATTCATGGATGTTTCAGAAAACAAGGTTATCAGACTAAGAATAGCCTGGCTTTTGCAAAAGTATATTTAGCTGAATTTAAATGACTTATGAAATGTATAGACTAGAAGCAGGAGCAGAATTAGTGTAAAATACCGCAGAAAGTTATTGTTGTTTTTTAAATCCCACCTTCCAATATAACTGGAAGAAATGCAGATGAGGCAGTAGTCCGATAAAGAAGAATCATAAGGAAGGATAGATGGAAGCCTGGGGAAAAAAGACTAGTAACAGAACTGAAGCAATTTCTTGACTTCAGACTTTTTATTCAAATTGTGCAATTGTAACTCCAGTGCCTACTGCTGTAAAATCTGGCATATAGCACTTCTGGGCTTAAATAACTTCTTTTAATTCATCCAAGCAGGGAGTAAGAAGGATCAGCTTCTTTAAAATGCACTGTGTAATCAGTCCTAGTTTTACAACTTTAAAGTTCTGGCAATGTTATATTAGAGTTAGAATTTGTCTTTCCATTTTCTACCCAGTAGAGAAAGATTATATGTCAGAAAAAGCATGATGACTCATCAAAGCAAGAGAATATATGTTGCCATCAGCACTTATTATCTACCAACAAAACTTCTCAGCTTGCCAGAAATCCCAACAACTGAACATAGTAATTGCTGGGCATGTAAGGGAAGATATTATAGCTTGCAGGAAAACATCATAAGCAACAATTGACAGAAAAGAACCCAAATGAAATATTTTGCAGAACTTTCAACATTCATTATATATAAATGCAAGACAACCACTCTTCATCAAAGGGATTGTAAACAGGAAATCAAAAAGAGTTTGATGAATTGAATGTGTGATTGGCAATTTAATGGCTATGAGATTTGTGCCTGAGGACATAACCTTTTTGCAGGGATTCATTGCTATTCAGTGAAATTCACTGAGCCCAGGAGAAAATCCTCAACACTGCAAGAATATTGAAGCCCTGGAATTATAGCTTAGATAGTGGTACTTCAATAATCTTCTGTAATTGCACTAAATCCAATGGGGATGTCTTTATCATACAAATAAATAATGAAATGTCTAAAAATATTCTTTCAAATTTCTGAACCCATTGGAAATCCATCCATTCACATCTAAGATTTGCACATGAAAAAAAAATGTTGATACATTCTGGATTGTTCTGCTTATTTCAGTGTTGCTTAGAAGTATGAATCACAGAAGATTCTTTTTCTTCAAGCTTCTTTTAGTTCATGATTTTGCTGATGTTGTTTTGACATGTCTGAAACCAGCCTCCTGTCATTCCTTCTGAGATGTCCCCATCATTCTATACTAGTGCTTTAAAAAAATCTTCTAGTTAATATTGCTGGTTGGTGACTGCCAGGATAAGCCCCTGGCGTTTTCTTGGCATGATTTTAGAAGTGGTTTGCCATTGTTTTTTTTTTCTTCCTAAGGCTGAGAGAGATTGGCTCAAAGTTACTCAACTGGCTTTGTGCCCAAGGAAGGATTAGCACTCACAGCCTTCCAGTTTGTAGATGACTACTTTAAGCACTAGATCAAATTGGCTCTGTTTTTCCACAGTTTTTTTTTTTAGATACTGCCAATCAGGGCTGTCCTGTCTTGACAAGTCCCTTACCAATAATCATTAATGTTTAGGTTCATCCATAACTCTCAGAAATAATGTGATTTCTTTGGTTGTCATTTCATGCCCTGTGTGAATTCAGCCATTACAGTTTAGAAACTGTAAAAACCATAGCTTATAACCCAGACTTTGCTTTATTCAATAAATCATAGTTAATAAATCATAGGCAACCAGCCAAGAAATAAAACTCCAGCTACCAGCATGCATGCACCTGCATTTATCACCTTTTATATTAGTTTCTTTGAATTGTCACCACTGCTGCTTCTTAGCTGCCTTTATTTGAATAGGCAAGTTTGTGCCAGAAAATGTGATAAGAAAGTAGCAGGAAGCAGCCTTAAAATTCCACAGAGTGCTATCAGTTCAGTTAAGGACCTGTTATCTAAGGATTGCAGTAGAACAAAAAATGCATCATCCACATTATTTTTTTAAAAAAAAAAAACTAATTTATTGAAGCTCACATAAATGTTAGAAGTAATTTCACACCACCAAACATATAAATATATGTCTACAACAGACTTAAAATTTTTATTAGTCTCTCGTCAGGACATATTTTTAATGGACTTTTTTTTTTCCAAAACAGCAAATGTTGATTTCTCAAATTCATTTCCCTTTTATTAATTATAGCTTTTAAGAAAGTGCTATGAAAAGCAGATAAATCCTATTAAGCCTTTCAAGAGCTTCTTGTCATTTTCAAATAAAGAGAAATTTAAAAGGTACTGCTTTTTTAAAAAAAAAAGATTACACATTCCCACCATAAAATGTACAAAGTAAGGACAACACTTAATAATATTGCTTAAGTAAACCAGTACAACCTTATTCCTGATAATAGTGTAGCCTTATATGCAATTCCTTTTAAAGTGCTACCATTTTTTAAACATGAAATACTACATAAGAAGGACAACAAATATCAATTATTATTTTGCACTATTTTGGAGATGACAACTAGGTGTTTGCTTAGATATTCATAGATATTCCTGGCTATTGTAATCTAGTTCAAAGTAATCTAGTACAAAGTTTCTCAGCTATTCACTTAGCCAACTCTCTTTTTATATCTAAAATAAAACTTTAATTATTGGCTATCTATCCAACCAAAATGATTTTAAGCTGAATCCTTAGCCAGTGTCCCTTCGCTAGCTCCACTTCCCTATATTTATCTGGAATCCTTTGGATTCTTAATCTTAGATCTTAATCTTGCAAATAATTCCATACATTTTTCAAACTTTCAAAAAGATTTATGGAAAAAAAATCACTTAATGTTTCTTAGGCAGGCATAATCATCTATCATTGCTGCCATTTATTTATTTTCTATTTGATTAGTTTTACTTCTAAAAAAAGGCAAATCAATAGTTTTCTGTATCTAGTATCTGGATGTTTACAGCCAGATCTAATAGACCTGTTAGAACATTTACAGTCATGTTTCAATTTATTTTCCTCCACATGTATCAATTTGCAGCAAGGTGCAAAGGAACACTGCAGTATGTCTCCTTGTCAATTATTTCATATACCCAGAAATAAAATCCGTGCAAAAGGATTGAAAGCTATGTTTTTAACCCAAGTAGGAGGACAACCACTTTAGTCTATGGTAATTTGGAAAGAGACTGGTAGTCTTCATTTCTGTATACCTGATGACTCAATGCATCTGTACAGAAATAACCTTTGATTGACATGTATGTTAAAGAGTAGATGTGGTATTGTGAAATCATATTGGTAGAAAATATCAACTGTTGAGAAGAAGACAAAATGTATGCAAGCTTCATGGCAGCTTCATGTTAACAGAGATCTGTACTAATTTTTGAAATAATTAAGGCCAACCTGAAAGCAAGATCCAGTAATCTAAAATGCCTGCATCCAGAGAGAGACATTGGCAGAACCATCTCAAAATCCAATATAGAGACAAAGATAGTGGAGTAGCTTCCATGTTCACAGAAAAGTCCATATGGCATCTGGCATCCATAGACCACCTAAGGCATTCTATACCTGATATGCATTAATTTAAGACAACACTTTAAGGAAGTAGCATTTGCATGGAAAAAATCCAAATAGAGAAAATTGATAGAAAATGTCAAGTTTCCCAGAAAGAAAAGTGATGAACTTTCAGAGAGGCTCACAAATTTTATGTGACTTTGTTTAATCAATAAGCAACCAAAGAGGGCAAATCTGTTGTTAAGAAGATAAGAAAACACTACAAGAGCTTCACCGACAGCTGTTCCTTATCTGGCTGATATGGTACTTAGGTTTGATGAGCTTAATTAAAAATAATGAAAACTACCTTTTTTAAAGGTTAAGGTGTCTTTTTCCATTTTCCTTTTTTTCCATTTACTGAAATATTGGGGTAACATAAGATGCAAACAGTCCACCAGACTTCATCTAACCCGCAGCAGGTTAGCACAATATAATGTCTTGAAGGTCACAGGCTAATTAAAACAGGTGCTTTGCCATGGCCTTGAATAATCCAAGGTCTGTAGATATTAAGCATTAGCATTTTCATGTATATGTATATGTATATGTATATGTATATGTATGTATTTGTGTTACAACCCCTGGTATGCCCAAATACAGCGCGCGCACACACACACACACACACACACACACACACACACACACACCTATTCACAATACATACCTATTTCCCTGCCTTAGCTGATAAAGGAGGAGAGCCTATGGCTTAGTGGTTAATACATCTGCCGAATATGTAATACAGCCCGGTTCAAATCCCAGAAGGATATGGCTAGCTGATGAGAGCTAAATAGCTTGAAATAGATCTATACTAGTCTCCCTTTATTTATTTATCAGCACAAACACAACACAAATGTAACAAAGGCAACATTTAAAATATGGTTTTCTCCCTGGATGGTCTCCTGGAATGAGCCGAAGGATAGAAAAGGGAAGCAGGGTGTTCCCTCCCATATTTGGGCACACACACACACAAATCAGTGGTATACAAATCTGAAGAATGCCCAGACACAAGGACCACAGGGTACTGTCCTATCTAATTAACTAAACCAAAGAAGCCATTATACCACAAGTTGTTTTAGAACAAGACAGATTTGTTCTATATATTAGGATTTAAATTAATTCCTACATATTTCATAAATATTTAACCACTTCCATATTGTGTGAAATATTTATCTGAGGTTGCCTGTTGCCTCCAATGTCAGTAATTGAGACAAAGTCCTAGAGCTGTTCCATTTTAGTAAACTCTCTAGACAACTGGCCTCCAATCTTTCCAGCTTGGTGATAGGAGGAAGGTTTTACATAGATGTGCATGGACAACTTTCACAAATGAAGTTTTGCTCGTGCATGCATGCTAACCCACCACTTCTCTGGCCCAGTTCCAAATATGGCCTGGCTCCCAACACCAGGGGTTGGGGACCCATGCTCTAGACACTTGATCTTTGTGGCTATTTTGAATTTCACCTCCTGTAAACACACTGGGTAAAAGTCATAAAAATGGTAAAAGTGGATATGGCTACATATCCCTTAAAGGGAAATTAAATGTTTAATATCCAGAAGGTGAGAAGGGACATGACAGAGGGATTGGAAAGCAGATCATATATTTGTCTTGACAGATTAGATGAAGATTCTTGAGAAGGTCTGCTTTGAAGAAAAAATATTGTTCATCAAAAAAGACTGGAAGTTAGTTTTTTAATGGGAGAAAATTCCACAAACTTATGTTTTTTGCACTTATTTTATCAAAATTCAAATCCATGCAGTATTTCCAGCAGGCACCATCCAACATATTGTTAAGGTTTCATAAGAAAAGGTATCATTCAACACTTACAACATAATTGTTTTCTGAGGTGATCAAATAGGTGATCAATTTTCAAGAGTTAACAGTGAAGCAAAGGAATGAAAACAATGCAAAGACTGTTGTTTTACAACCAGTGTGTGGGACAATCCTCCAGCCTCAATTCAAGTTTTAAAGAACCAGCTGAGGTTGTCAGGCATTCCAAAATTCATGGGTGTGGGTTCATGGATAGAATCTACATCCAGGAGTAACACACGAACTAGAAGTCATATGGTCAGGCATTGTTTCTAGTAAAGAGAATATGCTCAGAGCTGCTTTATATATAAGGCTGCAGCCAGCTGTCACTAATTAGAAGGTTTACTCCTTTGCTGGGAAGGAGCCTAATAGACCTTCATTGTTCTGCTCTCCTTTTCATTCATCTTGTACGGGGACTAGGAAGTCTTTATGTCATCCTCGTCTGATTTTTCCAGTTCCTCGGGTGGCACCTCTGTTTGATCATCAGTCTGAAGTGATTCCTGGCTTTGTCCTTTATGAGACTGACATTTCAGTCTGTGGAAGAGCTTCTTCAGCATCAGACTCAGAATCTAAGTTCTGGGCCATGACAGTTATGAGTAATTAACAGTTAGCTATATACCAGTAATGTGTATAAAATCTGATATCATGATTAGAATATTAAAGGAAAAAATTACTCAGGTAGAAGAACATGGAAAGAATACAGATAATTCACAATTATATAATAGTTATTAAGAGATTGGTAGCTGTAGGAAAATTAAATCTAATATCAAACCAGCACATTCTGTTGATGTCACTAGAAGTCACATTGAGGTACTTCCCCCAAAATTTTTTTTTTTAAAAAAAGAGCTGTAGTTCTTGGTCCATAAAGAGTTGTTTATCCTTGCTTTAACCCTTGTATCCCATCCACTAGATATTCTGAATTTTTTTTGGAATTTGAACTGACCTAAATAGGCAATTCTATATTATTTTTAATTCTGAAACAAAGAATTATAGTAATAGCAATAGCATTAATATACCACTTAATAGTAGTTCACAGCCCTCTCTAGGTGATTTACAGAGTCAGCATATTGTCCCCAATAATCTGGGTCCTCATTTTACTGAGCTAGGAAGGATGGAAGACTGAGTCAACCTTGAGCCGGTCAAGACTAACATTATGAATGTTCTACCTTTATGTTCAACTGAAATGAGCTTTTGGGATATTAATGCTGATTCCAATGGCTTTCAAATATAAACTCGGCATTGTCTGTTTTGCTGTTATCTCTTATTATAACTAAGGCAGAAATGAAGTAGTCAGCTCATCTTCGACTCTAGCATGTTATCATTTCAAATCACAGGAACCTAACAGTTCATGGTTTGCTTCTTGCTTCATCCCCTTTTGTGTCTGAGCCATTTCCATCCATTGCCTGTTTCAGTCCTTCATACTATTTATCTGAAATTGATAGAATGGCATGGCTGGGACAGAATCTATCAACATCTGTTTACAGAGCTATACATGTTAGGAATCAACAGCATTAAGTCTCTCAAACTGAAGTCTTTCAAAGCCACAAAGAAGAGGGGGTCAAATTATTCTACAAAGCACCAGAGGGCAGAACAAGAAACAATGGAGACTAACTAAAGAGAGAAGCAACCTGGAATTAAGGAGAAACTTCCTAACAGCAGAGACAATTAACCAGTAAAATAGCTTGCCTTCAGAAATAGTAGGTGCTCCATTACTGGAGGTTTTTAAGAAGAGACTAGACAGGCACTTATCTTAAATAGTATAGGTGCTTGAGCAGGGGGCTTGACTAGAAGGTCTCCAAGGTCCCTTCCAGTTCTATTCTATATACTAAATTCAATAGCAAAATATGTGGTGAAGCTTATAAAGATTTTTAAAAATAATACATTCATGATATATTATGTAATACAGTAAATCTGTGCTATATTAAGTAGCAATACCTTCCTTGAAGCAAGTTTAACTCCTGATAATTATATGGATATATCTATGTTCATTTCTTGGCAATAATGCAAATTATGTGCAATTCCTATTTTTAAGGACTTTTAAAAAAATATCTCAATCTCCAATTTATAGCTCTAGGAGTTCCTATAGCTTTCAATCTAAGCCCAACTGAGCCTCGCCCATTCTAGGTAGCGTTTTTTTTTTTTTAAGATTAGCCAATTTCACTAAATACTACCACTTGATTCAATAATTCAGCACATTCAGACAAAATTGAACTGAAATAAAATGATATTGAATTGTAGCTTGATCCAAGCTACATCCACAATAAGCCCAGGAAATAATATGTAAAGATTGCAGTAAAAGTGACATTTAAGCAAGCTTAGCATAAGCTTTGCAGAGGCTGAATAAGCACATATGCATTCTTGCACTTTATGCTCTTTATATACAAGGAGGTCTTGACACCATCACTTTCAGAAACTAAAGCTTCGGTTCTAAACATAAGGCTATAATGAAAATCTGTTTGAATTAATCACACTTGGATCAACATCACAATATTTGGAATAAAAGTCATTACCAGAAAAATAATGTTGTTAAATATTTAATTAAGACTAGTGGGTACATCCTAAAATTACAGGGCTGTAAAAAAAAAAAGTCTCTGTGTGTATCTATTTTGTTTTGACGTATAAATCATTGTGATTTGGTTGCAATATAGCTGAACATCGAACTCAACAATTTGAAGAGCTCTTTGTGAAATATAAGAACTTACTCCAGGGGCTCCCTAAAAGCTAACATTTATGTACTTAAAGCATTTGAATCCCATTCTTTCACCAGAAAGACTCCAGAACAGCCTATAGATCAATAATGATAGTCTCTGTCCTTTGGTTTGAAGTCTAAAACTGAGCAGCATAAAACAAAGAAAAGCAAAGGGGAGGGAGGAAAGGAAAAAGTGAAATCAGAAAACAAAGGCATATTTCTATAGTGTACAAGCTGTACCTTTCAACTCATTTTTGCTGGGGATCCAAGGTGATCTCCCTGACTGTGAAATAACTCTAATGTGGCCAGATGTTTTTGTCTTACAGCATGGAGTCATTATGATCTTCATAAGAGACTATTCTAAGGTGATACATGCTTGAAATCATATAGTCTCATGAGTACGATATATTAAAATGATTGAAGTACAATTTGTCACAGATCACTAGACTCCTTCAATCACCTATTTAATATTCTTTTAACCCAGGACTCTGTGCAAAAAAATGGTGTAACTGTATACAGTATCTGCAGCCTGAAAAATTAGAGAGCTTTTTTTCCCCCATCCAATTTTTATGTATTGCCAGCACTGAAATGCCACTTCAGTCAATGCTCCTCATTGGTTATTCTGCTGAGTTATTGAGCCTAGTTGCTTCAGTAAAATGTGATAATGCAAATATATGAACTAAACATTGTTTAAAGTTTCAATATTTAAAATATATATATACCTATGTAACAGTGCCAGTTTAGTGTAGTAGTTAGGGCACCAGCCTAGAAAGTGGGAGACCATGAATGCCAGTATTTTCTGAGACATAAATCCCATTGGGTGACCTTGGACCAATCACTCTCTCTTAGCCCTAGAAAGGAGGCAATGACAAACCATTTAAAAAATGCTTGCAGTGAACTGCAGGGACTAGTCCAGGCAGTTGCCAGGATTTAAAAACTGATTTGAAGATACAACCCCCCCCCCCTCAAAAAAAGCCTTCACCTTAGAATCATAGACATGAGAACCAAACAAAGGTAATGAACAAAACCCATTTAAACTTAAAACTTCAGCAGTGTAATTGTTGCAAAGTAAAATCAGTCTTGCACATTTAGAAGCTACTATCTTGAAGCTTAAGATTTGGGACTAGGGTTTGCTATTTCATTCCTGATAGTTTGGGGTGTTACTTGGAACCCTGATAATAGTACCAGTTGGTGCTATACCAGCTAATTGAATAATATTGGTATTTGCTTATTTCTTATTCTTTAGCAATAGCATTTAGACTTATATGTCATTCCCTAGTGCTTTATAGCATGCTCTGAATGGTTTACAACACCAGCATATTGCCCCTGACAATTTAAGTCTTCATTTTTCCCACCTTGAAATGATGGAAGGCTGAGTCAACCTCAAGCCCTGCCAGAATTGAACTCCTGTCTGTGGACATAGTTTGCCTGAGTACTACATTCTAACCCCTGTGACACCATGGCTCCACCATTCTTTGGTGAAAAAGCAAACTTTTTTACTTATTAAGAGGCAAGACACAGGGAAAAACTGGTATTCATTTGGGATTATTCTTTTCATGCCATAGAAAAACATCCCCACCCCACCCTACAATTTTACAGCCAGACGTCTTTATCAAGACAAAGAAAAATTTGAGGGGTATGCCAACTAAGAAACATCAAGTCCTAAAGTACAACATAGTAAGGAAATGGTGAAAAAAATACTCCCAGATGGAATTTTAGAGCACTTCAATCAATACTGAGTAGGTAGAATTGTATCCAAGGACTTGAACTGTTGAACACCAAATTCATTAAATGTTGTCATGATATTATTGCCAACCAGATTAAGCTATACATTATAATAATTACTTTTTATTGGATCCTGAAATGTAGTTTTATTGGAAAAGAGGTAGGAAGGTAATCAAGACCTACTTGCTACAGGGAAGGTAGTGAAAAGGGTAGCAAGGTACAAGATATGAAGGGGGGGGGGGCTGTGGCTCCACCTAGGGACAGGGGGGAAGAAGCAATATCGAAAAGGCTCAGATCACAAAAATAAAAGTATTTGAAATATTTGTAATTGTTGATATACTAGAAAGTGACAAAGGAAAAATGATTGAACACATGGTTGATACAACATAGAATAAGATTCTGGTTTTTGCTTATCTTTTATACGTTGTTTTAATATTGTAAAAATTGTGCGATTTGGAGGGATTTCTACCACTAGCGTGGGAGCTGCCAAAATTTTCTATGTACCCCTTTACCTTTTCCCATAAATGTTTAAAAACCAATAGAATTCTTTTAAAAAAAAGACCTACTTGCTATATAAATAGGCAAGCAAAGAGTAGATCTGATTATTTGCTCAGATTTGCTGCCTAGACTCAGGTTGGAATTCACCCAGTACCCTCACTTATATTGTATTACTTTTTTTCATTGCAGAACTTTAAATTCTGGTAAATAAAGTTTTTAAGCTACCTGATATTTCATCTCCTACATTTTTACATCTGTTGAGCAACAAATTAGGTGCAGAAACCACCAGTATTCAATAATGTTGCATAGCTACAGCTGCCGTATTCTTTTCAACAATGTATATATTCCTAACATTGAATCGAGCACTTTGGAAAGCACATACATAATGAACTTTGTAGCTTCTTGATTTTGTTCTTAAAATATCTTTTCCATATAAATCTTGCCCCCACTCTCAGTCCAGAACCTTGAAAGCTCCCATTATCCTCTCAATTTACTTTTGAAACATAGATGAAAGAGATGGCAGTCACATAAAGGGATGTCATTTATTTATTTATTTATTTATTTATTTATTTATTTATTTATTTATTTATTTATTTATTTATTTATTTATTTATTTATTTATTTATTTATTTATTTATTTTACCGTGCTTCTAGACCGCCCCCTCTCCCGAAAGGAACTCGGGGCGGTGTACAGTCCATATAAAGAATATATCAAAATACAATAAATAGAAGAATTAAATATGTACAGTTAAATGGAGGAGGTTAAAATAGAATTAAAAAGAACTGTACAGAGCCAGTATATATAAATATAGTTTTAAAACCCCTAGGACACACACAAATTAAATTAAAAACAATACCCCTAAAATAACCAGTTAATAGTACGTTTACCAGGAGGAACAGTTGTAATTAAGCCAGGCCTGCTAGTCGGAACAGGTGAGTCTTCAATTTTTGCCGGAAGGAGCGGAGGTCAGTGGTGGTTCTGATGTCGGGGGGGAGGTCATTCCAGAGGGTTGGGCCCATCACAGAGAAGGCCCTACTCCTTGGTGTCGCCCATTGGCATTGCCTAGTGGACGGCACCAGGAGAAGCCCCTCCCTGTGTGAGCGAATTGGCCGCAGGGATGTATGTGGGAGGATGCGATCCCGCAAGTAACTAGGTCCAGTGCCATGGAGCGCTTTAAAGATGGTAATCAGGACCTTGAAACGCACCTGAAAAACCACAGGTAGCCAGTGCAGCTCGTGCAGGAGAGGTGTTACGTGGGAGTACCTAGTACTCCCCATCACAGCCCGTGCGGCTGCGTTCTGAACTAACTGCAGTCTCCGGGCACGTCCCAAGGGCAGCCCCATGTAGAGAGCGTTGCAGTAGTCCAGGCGGGACGTCACCAGCGCATGAGTGACCGTGCGTAGGGCATCCCGGTCCAGTAGGGAGCGCAATTGGCGCACCAGGCGAACCTGGTGGAACGCCCCCCTAGCCACGGCTGCCACATGGTCATCCATTGACAGCCGGGCATCAAGGAGGACGCCCAAATTGCGCGCCCGTTCCACAGGGGACAATTGTTCGCCCCCTATGGCCAGCGATGGAATCAGCTGGCTGAACCGAGGTGCCGGTAGCCACAGCCACTCAGTCTTGGAGGGGTTGAGTTTGAGTCTGTTGTCCCCCATCCAGACCCCGACGGCTTCCAAACACCGGGACATCACTTCGACAGCCTCGTTGGGGTGGTTTGGGGTTGAAATGTACAGCTGAGTGTCATCAGCGTACAGGTGGTACTCAACCCCAAAACCACGGATGATCTCACCCAGCGGCTTCACATATGTGTTGATTATAAAAATATACAATATTCCAATAGCACAATATTCTACTATATTTTATCCAGAAAATTTTGCCATTTTTCTCCCAGTAATAGTAGTAGTACAGCAAATATTTGGTCTGATAAGAATGAGAGGGGGGAAGTGCCATTTTGAAGCGTCTCTGCTTCTAAAATCAATGTTTTAATGTGTAATACTCATTAAACCTTGACGGAGTCCAGTTCCATAATCCAAATTGAAATAAAAGTCTTTGGCAAATGCTTCAGGGACTTTAGATCTCCTCGAAACAGACATGCATTTGGCATCATGTAGATTAAACCCAGATTCAGCTTTGAAACGAATTGATGGTTGGAAAGAAATGGTGGTGTGAGGTAGGCAATTTGTAGAATGTATAGTAATTTTGAAATTTTCAAACATCCAGGAGAGATCTATTTTTAACTAATATATATTTAGCAATGTTTCTGATAAAGTGGGCAGGAGAGATGGTGCAGTGTTATCTGCAAGGAAAAACAATTTTTTTGCAATATTATATATGTAAAAATATTATGTATAATATATTATCTTGAGTGCCATAACAAGGAGTGTTTTGTTTTGTATATATTCTGTCTCAAAGCTTTCAATTGCAGGTAAAATCTTTTACCAGGCAGGTTTGAATCACAGTGAATTTGTGGACATATCGGTTACTTTCTTGGTAACAATATGATAATGATTCTCTGTTACCTTCACTGATCTTTTTTTTTAATGGGATTTTCTGATGATCATCCATCAAAGAGATAGCTGTGTGTAATCTTTTTCAAAGCAGCCTTGAAGCATCACAGCAACTGTATCCTATATAAACTTCTGCGTATGCATTGAGGACCTTACTGGTTGATCCCACAAACAGAATATGTTCCATACATGACCAGAGCAGAGGAACTGAAAGCAGCATGACTGTGTGCATATGCACATGCAAGAATCCCATGAAAGCTGTCAAAGCAGCTGAATCAATCCTTCAAAGAGTTTCCCTTTCAATGCTTCAAGGAAAAGTTATTCTCCTATTATAGATTAGTGTTTGTTTATTTTGTTGTTGTTGTGGGGTTATACACTTGAGTGGTAATATTTTCAGGAAACTGATGGTTGAAGTAAGATTACAAACAAGAACTTTTTAGATTTCACCTCATTCTCTTAATCATTTCACTTTAGAAAGTGGTTTTTTTTTCTTCATTTAAATCATGAATAAATCATGTCAGATGCTTTTTTCAATATATCAGGGGAGGTTTTCACCCTTAAAGTGAATAAAAATCGCTTAATTGATTACGGTGGTGAGACCCTTGCTCAAGAAGCCTTCCCTGGACCCTTTGGAGCTGGCTAATTATCGTCCTGTCTCCAACCTTCCCTTCTTGGCGAAGGTTGTAGAGAGTGTGGTGGCCTACCAGTTCCCACGACATCTGGAGGAAAATGATTATCTAGACCCGCGCCAGTCCGGCTTCCGCCCCGGTCACAGCACGGAGACGGCCTTGGTCGCGTTGGTGGATGATCTCTGGAGGGCCAGAGATAGAGGTTGTTCCTCTATCCTGGTCCTATTAGACCTCTCGGCGGCTTTTGATACCATCGACCATGGTATCCTGCTGCGCCGGCTGGAGGGGCTGGGGGTCCGGGGCACCGTTTTGCGGTGGTTCGGCTCCTACCTTTCTGACCGGACGCAGCGTGTGCTGACAGGAGAAGAGAGGTCGACCCTACGCCCCCTTACCTGTGGGGTGCCACAGGGGTCGGTCCTCTCGCCACTCCTGTTCAACACATATATGAAGCCGCTGGGTGAGATCATCCGTGGTTTCGGGGTGGGATACCATCTGTACGCTGACGATACTCAGCTGTACTTTTCCACCCCGAACCACCCCAACGAGGCCATCGAAGTGATGTCCCGGTGTGTGGAAGCCGTACGGATCTGGATGGATGACAACCGACTCAAGCTCAACCCTTCCACGACGGAGTGGCTGTGGGTACCAGCCCCCCGGTTCAGCCAATTAATTCCATCATTGGCCATTGGGGGCATCCATCTTGCCCCCGTGGAGCGGGCGCGCAATTTGGGCGTCCTCCTAGATGCCCGGCTGTCCATGGATGACCATGTGACAGCCGTGGCAAGGGGGGCGTTCCACCAGGTTCGCCTGGTGCGCCAATTGCGCCCCCTACTGGACCGGGATGCCTTGCGCACAGTCACTCATGCGCTGGTGACGTCTCGCTTGGACTACTGTAACGCTCTCTACATGGGGCTTCCCTTGAAATGCACCCGGAGGCTGCAGTTGGTCCAGAACGCAGCCGCGCGGGTAATTATGGGGAGTACTAGGTACTCCCACGTGACACCGCTCCTGCGCGAGCTGCACTGGCTTCCTGTGGCCTATCGGGTGCGTTTCAAGGTTTTGATAACTATCTTTAAAGCGCTCCATGGCTTAGGACCTAGTTACTTGCGGGATCGTATTCTGCCCCATACATCCCTGCGACCAATTCGCTCGCACAGAGAGGGGCTCCTCCAGGTGCCGTCCGCTAGACAATGTCGTGGGGCGGCGCCTAGGAGTAGAGCCTTCTCTGTGGCGGGCCCAGCCCTGTGGAATGACCTCCCTCCGGATATTAGGAATACCTCTGACCTCCGCTCCTTCCGTATTAAGCTTAAGACCCACCTATTCCAAGCAGCTGGCCTGGCTCTACTTTGATTTAACCATATCGCTCCTGACGGGTTTTTAACTGGGTATTTTAATTACATTTAATTTCTAGGGGTTTTAAATACAGTATTTTAATTGTTTTTATTAATTGATCTCCTCCTTATATATATGTATGTATGTTTTAGTGTACCTTGTTATATGTTTGTTTTGTTTGCATATTTATTTCGAATGTTTTGTTGTACGCCGCCCCGAGTCCTTCGGGAGAGGGCGCGGCTAAGAAATAAATATATTATTATTATTATTATTATTATTATTATTATTATTATTATTATTATTATTATTATTATTATTATTATTATTATTATTATTATTATTACTTTGATCTACCTCTCACTATGTATTCATTAATTTTATCTTTGCTTTACAGATCATCTCTCTATTGGCTAAATCGCATCCAGTCCTTCCTTTACTGCAATGAAAATGGCCTCTTGGGCAGCTTTTCTGAAGAGACTCATTCATGTACATGCCCGAATGACCAGCTTGCCTGCCTTGGCTCCCTACCATGTAGTGTGGGAGATGGTTCTGCCTGCCTGACCTGTGCGCCTGATAATCGTACTCGCTGTGGGACCTGTAACACTGGATACATGCTGAGCCAAGGGCTTTGCAAGCCTGAAGTGGCAGATTCCACAGAACATTACATTGGGTTTGAGACCGACCTCCAGGATTTGGAGATGAAGTATTTATTGCAGAAAACGGACCGCCGGATTGAGGTCCATGCCATCTTCATCAGCAATGACATGCGTCTCAATAGCTGGTTTGACCCGTCCTGGCGCAAACGGATGCTTCTTACCCTAAAGAGCAACAAGTATAAATCTAGCCTGGTCCATATGATATTGGGAATGTCTCTTCAAATTTGTCTCACTAAGAACAGCACCTTGGAGCCTGTCCTGGCTGTTTACATCAACCCTTTTGGAGGCAGCCACTCTGAGAGTTGGTTTATGCCTGTCAATGAAAACAATTTCCCAGACTGGGAACGGACTAAACTGGACTTACCACTTCAGTGCTATAACTGGACGCTGACTCTAGGCAACAAGTGGAAGACGTTTTTTGAAACCGTCCACATCTACTTGAGGAGTCGTATAAAGTCAAATGGCCCCAATGGCAATGATAGCATATATTATGAACCCCTGGAATTTATAGATCCCTCCCGTAACCTGGGCTACATGAAAATCAACAGCATCCAAGTGTTTGGCTACAGCATGCACTTTGACCCGGAAGCAATCCGAGATTTGATTTTGCAACTGGACTACCCCTATACTCAGGGATCCCAGGATAGTGCACTCTTGCAGCTACTAGAGATACGGGACCGTGTAAATAACCTTTCTCCTCCTGGTCAGCGTCGTCTAGATCTTTTCTCATGCCTACTGCGTCACAGACTCAAGCTTTCTACCAGTGAAGTGATGAGGATTCAATCGGCTTTGCAGACCTTCAATGCCAAATTGCCAAACACAATGGATTATGACACAACCAAATTATGTAGTTAACCATAAATGTGAAGCACAACAGAAAAACAAACACATCATGGAGGCGTTTTTACAGTGCTTTTGTGGAACAGTTTATGTCTCGAAGAGTAAATTTAAATTGTCTTTTCAATATCTGTCTTATATCAGTAAATAACGTTGGATGGCAATTTACACCCATGAACTTGCTGACAAATGAATATATTATATCTGCAATTTTTTTTGGCTTTGTTTTATGAATGAAAATAAATACTGACACCTGTCTAGGAGACATTCTACTTTTTACAATAAATTTCATTTGTAATTTTATATGTTCCGTGGCAATGCTTTTGTGCATTACATCCTCTAGAGGGAACATAAAAGGATACCAATAAAATTTTGTAGCTGAACAGTTATTAAAAAGAAATGCTGTGGGATTCATTTTTTTCCCTTTCCAGAAGTGAATAACATCTTTGATACTGTAATGTGTGACCAGAAAGTTGGGTACAGGAGACAGAGGAATACCAATCAAAACAAAACTTAAAAGCAACTTAATATAAAATTCTTCTGTAACTCTTGAATCATAAATCTGAGTGTTCCTGTCAAAGCCAAATGCCATTTCTTATTGAGGACTTATTTGTACCTTAACCTGCTGACATGGAAGGACCTTGTTTCTTCAGGATGGTGTACTGTGTTATACAAACAGTACATCTCTAGTGGCCACATTTTCTGTTTTAGAAAAGATAGAGCTCTGCAAACTAATATGGTTTAAAAGAAAAGTGAATACAGGAAATGTTTCTGATCCCAGGGGTCTCAGACATGAAAATCAAGCCAATGTGTCAGAGGTACTTATATCGAGCCATACACAAATGTCATGTTGCACCCAAAGTGTACACCATTTCTTCTGCTTTTATTTAAAGATAACTAAGGTGGAAAATCAGTTGACCATCTTATACCCATTCATAATATTGTCTTGTCTTGTCTTGTCTTGTCTTGTCTTGTCTTGTCTTGTCTTGTCTTGTCTTGCCTGCCGGCTGGTCTGTCTGTCTGTCTGTCTGTCGGTCGGTCGGTCGGTCTGTCTGTCTGTCTGTCTGTCTGTCTGTCTGTCTGTCTGTCTATCTATCTATCTATCTATCTATCTATCTATCTATCTATCTATCTATCATCTATCTATCTCTATCATCTATCCATCCGACATACAGCACATATACAGACATATATAGCTTTTTCACTTTAAAACTTCCATCAAACACCAAAGAATGTTTTTTCCTAGATTTCACCCACATACTGTGTTGCTCTTTGAACCCATTCTTATATAAGAATCTTTAACTAAAAGAAGCCCTTTCTTCCTGTTAAAGCAAGGCTTTCGGGCAATTTGGAATTGATCATTTGAGATTCTATATTCAAGTTGTACTTGAAAAGATGACTCAAGCCTGGTAAAATCAGCAGATATGTCCAATATTATTACTCATTATTGAGTCAGAGCCTCCCCTGGTCTCCACTGCCCTTCTTTTTAGAACGACTGCAACTTAATCTAAGATGATTGCTGTATGTGAGTAGAGCAATCTTAAATCTCTTGTTCAAATATAGTTTGTGTGCATTCAAAAAATTACATGTAGAAGGTCTCCCAGTTGAATGTAGGATGGTTAGTGGCTTAGCCACTAAGTAGACATTTAGAGATACCTTATTTGTGTGACCTTTGACACTCTTCTTAAGTACACTTACATTAAACTTTACTTTTCCCTTTCCCTTTCACATTCATTCTAATGTTTTAGGTACAGACTGCAAATTATATAAAATCAAAGAAAAAGAAAGAAGAAGAAAGAAAGAAAGAAAGAAAGAAAGAAAGAAAGAAAGAAAGAAAGAAAGAAAGGAGGGAAGGAGGGAGGTAGGGAGGGAATACTCAATTTTTCCTTTCTCCTTTAGATTGCTATATTCATGTCTAAAGTAGGCTCCTCAAGTGGTTGTTTGTTTTTATTGTTTAACGGCCATGTGTACTAATCTTTGTTAGTTTCCCCTAAACTGAAGATTATCTACTCTGTAAAGCAGTCACATTTTTATCTTACCCTATATTTAATACAAAGTGATGACTTCAGCCAAAGACCTAAAGGACGATATAAATCTAAGTTCAAAGAACATGAGCACAATCATGCTCAATCATCTCTACATTCAAACTTGAATTGCCACAAAGGTGATTTAATATGCAGCAATATCTATAATTGCATATGGCTGCCACAATATATCTTTTAAAGTGCACTGTTAAACGTGGTTGCATACATACAAGCCTAGGCTAAAATGTTGGGAAAGCTTGGCAGTGTTACACCTCACTGATTTCATTGGTTTATAGATTGTCAAATGCAGTTATTAGGAATGGGACATGAAACAGAGTTTTGGATGTATTATTTGATCAGGATTGCATAACACTAGCATTAACCAGATGGTAGAAAGCATGCTGCGGGCCTCATCCATCAGGGTGTTCAGGCTGGTGGGGTCCAGAAGAGCCTTCTCTGCTATTGCACCTGCCCTCTAGAATATCTCTCCCTGATCTTTTTAGCTGGGTTGATTTTATAGCATTGTACATTATTATATTATTATAAATTATACAGTTTTATCTTTTAATAAAGTAATCTGCTCGGAGGTACCATGTGGCAAGACAGGTAGATAATTAATTTTACAAAAACATACATACAGCAATATATGTATGTATGTATGTATGTATGTATGTATGTATGTATGTATATTTGTATGTATGTATATTTGTATGTATGTATGTATGTGTGTGTGTGTGTATATATATACATACATACATACATACATACATACATACATACATACATACATACATACATACATACAATGTGTGTGTTGTATTTATGCTTATAAATAAATAAAGGGAGACTAGTATAGATCTATTTCAAGCTATTTAGCTCTCATCAGCTAGCCATACCCTTACTGGGATTTGAACCTGGGCTGTATTACATATTAGGTAGACACATTAGCCACTAAGCCACAGGCTCTCCTCCTTACAGCTGAGCCAGGGAAATAGGTATGTATTGTGTTACAACATTATTTGGGCATACCAGGGGTTGTAACACAAATACATACATGCATGCATGCATGCATGCATGGTTGTGCCACTTCAGCTATCTGGCTGGATAAGGATCACATTAGGCTACGTGTGACATGTTCAAGGTTTCCATTCAAAACAAATGGTGGTGGGCTCTGTAACCAAAGGTGCCTGATGGTAATTGTTTTAAGAGATGATATATATACTTTAGGTATCTGCAGAACATAAGCCTCCCATTAACCCCATAAATCTCCCCTATTTTAAAAAAAATTGGGAAAGAGACTAAAAGTATATACGTAGCAATAGCAATAGCACTTAGACTTATACACTGTTTTACAGTGTTTTTACAGCCCTCTCTAAGTGGTTTACAGAGTCAGCATATTGCCCTCAACAATCTGAGTCCTCATTTTAGCCACCTCAGAAGGATGGAAGGCTGAGTCAACCTTGAGCCTGGTGAGATTTGAACTGCCAAATTGTAGGCAGCCGGAAAGCAGCAGAAGAAGCCTGCAGTACTGCATTCTAACCACCGCGCCACCATGGCTCATATATATATACAGGAAGCAGAAAGCTGGAAGCAGAAAACGTGAAGTTGGTGGATACAATCAAAACCCTATCTATGACAGCTATGATATCTAACTATGACACCCATTAAGAAGGAGTTGGCTTTCAATTCCATGACAGTTTGCAGTGCATACTCTCTTGACTCTTTAACCTTTGCTGAGAATGCCTCTGGCTAGGAGCATTGATCATCTTTTAGATTATCAGTCTAATAAGTGGGCTCAGGAAAAAATCTGGTTCAGTAGACTGTCCTTATGGAGGAAGATCCCACAATATTCACTTTGTTTACATAGACAGGTATTATACATCTGTTTTTCAATATGATATTGGTAGAGTAATAACTATTGATTTATGTAGTTGCAACATAAATTTAACATATATCAGTATTACATAACATTACATAAATGATGCATGGGAGTATCAGATCATTTTCAATTTCCCCCAAACATTGTCAGATATTGGGGTGTGTGTGTGTGGAACATAAATATTTTAAAAAGAATATATTGTGACCTTAATTATGTGTGACAGCCTCCCACTAGTCCTTGAGAAATGTCTCAAACCCACTCTTTTTTTAAAGTATTAAGTATTAAATTTATTGCAAAAAAGGGCTGACAAATTGACATTTAATTTAATGGATACTGGTTAACCATTTGTCTGAAGTGGTGTACGGTTTCCTGCCTTAGCAGAGGGCTGGACTAGAAGACCTCCAAAGTCCCTTCCAACTCTGTTATTTTATATTCTAATTTTAAGCAGAAATTAAAAACGGTGTACTAATTCCTTTATTCCCCGTTGATTTTGTTCTCTGGGGCAATGTTTTGTATTTTTATAAAAACCAAGAATGCTAATGGTATGATGAGCTTTTCCACTCCCCCCCCCCCCTAAAAACCAATATGTACTTTTTGGAAATTAGATACTGGACTTGGTGCCAACTTGGACACATAATTATTTTCTGGCAGAAAGTTTTACATTTTATTAATTGGTAATGTGACCAATATGATGGACAATAAACTAGCATACTGTAGATAGTAGTCATCCATAATACATAGTTGTGTTTATTCTTCAAAATTTAAAATATTAATGTTCTACTTTTTCTATCTAAAAAGTCTTGAGGCAACTTGGATCCTCATATAATTCTTTTCTTTCCCATTCATTTCAAAAAGCTTTGGCTTCATGAGAGTTTCTTCCTTTTTTATTTTTAATGAAAATCAACATTCCTTGGGCAAAACTGTAGGACTTTGAGATTTTTTTTAACGTATGAATTAAGTCATCTGAGATTTTTATTTTTATAAGGAAGGCTCCAACATGCATTCTACAACTATATTCCTACTGCTATTCTTAGCTGTTTCTTGGGTGAAATGCTGTATAATATCATAATGCAATATCATAATGCAAACCCTACTTACACCTTATAGTGGAAGGTAACACATATGAGTTGGGATTTGTGTTATGATGTCACAGTGCATGTTTCTCACTTTTAATTATTGAAATAAATGCCACATTATTGTTTATGCCAGGATGAGTCACCTAAGTAATCAATAAACAGTCACCTTTGAGCAGAGTGAAGACACATACCATGCCCCAAACCAAATTTTGCTAGACAGTGATGTCACTAAGGGCAAACAATGACAAATAAGACAAACAAGAGAGGGCAATGGAAACCAACAGGTGAAGAATGCTTCAATTGCCTTTAGAACTTCTTTCACAGACTCAATTAACATGTGCATTTTCATAATTGACAGCCACATTATCCAGTAGATGATGTCCTGCTGCTTATGTCTCACAAACACACATTTTTAACCCAGATACTGCCTCATTACAGTTTCCCCCCAATGACTATCATATCCATGTTCACTATATTTCAAACATGTGTATATATATTGTATATATGCCTTTATTATATATAAAGTAAAGTATTACACACACACACAGTATTGTCTGGATGTGTGTGTATATGTGTGTGTATATAACATATACTATGTATGTGTGGGTTTGTATACACATGTACACATATGTTTATATACCCACAGATACAGTATACACACATTCAGTTTCTCTACAAATACTGGCAGGGTAATCCCCAGCCACACCTTACAATAATATGTTTTTAAATCATAATGTAAAATGCAAGGAGAAATAGTAGAAGAGTAGAGAGGATGGAGAAATGGAAATTAAGCTTTGCTTCTTCTCGCGTAGGACTATGCTCCAGGGACTGTGGTTTTCTGGAAGAAGATGTCAAACATAGGGAATAGCTGCAGATGTTGTGACCAAATGTCTATATTTGCTTTTTAAGGGTGGGAGGTAGGAGGAGGAGGGGTTGATATTTACATCAACCATTTTCATGATAAAACCATTACCCATATTCTGTGAATTTCAGAATAATTTTGCACATTCTTTCCCATTTTTTTCTTTTTTAAATTTTCCCAATCTTTATAAAACACATCATTTAAAAGGAAGTGAATTGTTCAATAGTGACATTGTCTGGAATGGAAACTTTTTTTTCTAGTTTAGATTTTCTATTGAGCTAGGAAAATAATTGGATAATTTTATATTTCAGTGAGTTTTACTTGCAGTAGAAATTGATTTCTGAGTCTAGTTGCTAAGAAAGATTCCACACAAAAGAAAATGTATTTATTTTTCAGTGTACAGCCTGATTGTAGAAAAAGGTACTGCATTTTGAAATGATGCAAAATAGGTTAAGTTTCGGATAGTTTCTGCTTTTTAGAATCAACTATCAACATTAAAGAAAGTAGCAGTCAAGAAATATGCAGCAGATTAGTACTTGCTTAGAGTAGTCATGAAGAAATTGGAAAAGATATCATGATATATCTACACCTACAAAAATCAAAACCATGCAAACCATAGTATTGCTTGTGATACTCTGTGGAAGTGAAAGTTGGACTTTAAAGAAGCAGGACTGTTGATGCTTTTGAACTTTAGTGTTGGAGAAATTCCTGAGAATACCATGGACAGCCAAAAAAAATAGATAGATTGGTCACTGAACAAATCTACCCAGAGTACTCCCTCAAGACACAAATGTCCAGGCTCAATTGTTCCTGTTTTGGACACTTTACTGTATGTGAAGACCTAGCTCTCTAGTATTTTTCTATTTATTTTCTATTTAATTAGATTTCTAGACCGCCCCCTCTCCCTGAAGGGACCCGGGGCGGTGTACAGGTATAAATTTTAAAAAGTCATACAAACAATAGTGTACATAGTTAAAATTAGATTAAATAACCCCTGTACGAATTTATAAAAATTAAAAACTTAGACCATAAAACCAATCATAAAAATTTAAAAATATTTTTTTTTAAATTTATTTAGTAAAGGATCTAATGCTAGGAAAATTGAAGAAAAGAGGAGAAGTCCAACCAGTAGCAAAGTGGAAAGACTTAGCTACAGCAACAATGCTACACTGATAGAAAATTTGAAGGACCAGGTTAGGACAGATGATTATGGAGAAATTCTCTTTATGTGGTCTCTAAAAGTTGCCCATCAATTGAATATCAATCAATATGTTAATAAGTGCAAGGTATCACTTGTTGCTACAGTAATAAAATGGTGATTGTGGATGTCCTAATCATAGATAGAAGGAGTGCAATGCACAAAAGAACTAATCTTGATTTGAAATGCAAGGTTACTCCCCATATTTACACTTTCATATTGGCTCTGAGAGAAAGAAGAAGGGGACTTTGTTTGTTGATTCTTTGGTTATATGATCCAGTGGACAGAAGTACAATTAGTGACATGTCAATTGAGTTTCCTGTGATGTCATCTTCTTCTATATTTATATGGTAGTTGTGTAACCTGACAGTAGTGATGTAAATAATTAAGAAAACATTTTAAAAGACTCTCCAGCTTCCAGTGCCAGTGCAATGAAAGCAGCAGATTTTTTTTCTAAATTACTCTAACAAGATTTTTCTAGGGTACACTTATCTTTTCAAGACAGGGAAAATATTCAAATTAACCTCAGAGGAACATTAAAAGCTTAACAGGACCTCTGTTGCTTCCAGTGAGATGGGCTTTTTCCTTTTTAAGTAGAGCAAGCATCCTCTTCCCATACATTTTCCCAAGTACTTCATTAAGTTTAAAAATGTTTCATTAAGTTTTATTAAATTCATTAAACTGAGAGAATAAGAAGTTCCACTCTACAGTCAGCAAAAGCCACTTCACTGAAAATGCTTATTGCCTTTGTTAATTCACAGGATGTTGTATGATGCCTTGGGGAGAATTCCTTCTGTTTGCTTTGGTTAATACCATCAAAGGAAAAAGAAGGAGGTTTCAGAGTAAAAAAAAAATAGCCAGCTTCCCATACTGACCCATAGAAACATAAATGTTAATTGCAGAGAGCTAGGAAGTCCTTTGGACTGTAGAAATATTAGAAGAATAAATGTGGAATCTGGTTAATAAATAAAGGCACCAAAAGAACTAAAATATATTTAATCCTGCATTGATCATATTCTGCATAGATCATATTTCTGCAACATAAGCTTCACCAAAAATATTCAATTTTCATAACTTCCATAAACTTCCATTGATCTTATGTAGCAATTGATTGGTTATGCAGCATATCGGGAAAAGCACAATAGTCTGCCTGTCTGCCTGTCTGCCTGTCTGCCTGCCTGTCAGACTTACAACTTACCTACTTGGGATGTATGTTAAAATGAAAAGCTAGATGCAGATGTATCTAATCTAGTAGCCAGTAAATACAATGTTATTGTATTCACCGAGCAATGCTGCATATCTTTACCTACAAGTGAAAGTCCAATGACAAAATGAAAACATAAACATATCAAATCCATTGGAGATTAAAGAAAGGCTGTGAAAATGATTTCCACTTTAAAATAATAACAGTGGAAATGCCTAGTGATAGCTGTACATAGAATATTAATGTGTGAGGGTGAGTTTAGTTTTAAAACTTTCCTGTCTTCTGGTTAACCATTTCCCTATTGGTTTAAAAAGGGATATTCTATTTTGTTGACCCGCATCTTCAAAGCAAAATCATAAACCAGACACCAGCGTACCAATTTGTTGAAAACTATTCTAGTTTTACACCATCTCTCTTATTTCTTATTGATATAACCATTTCTTTTCTGCTGTAATTTTTCTGAATATAGAAAGCATATATGTAAGTAACCACCTGCATACTGATTTCTCTCAATCTAGGTAAAGAAGCACAGCAAATTTTATCTTAATGTATAATAATAATAATAATAATAATAATAATAATAATAATAATAATAATAATAATAATATATTTATTTCTTAGCCGCACCCTCTCCCGAAGGACTCGGGGCGGCGTACAATGAAACATACGAAATAAATATGTGAACAAAACAAACATATAACAAAGACATACACTGAAACATACACAAGGAGGAGGTCGGCTGATAAAAAACAATTAAAATACAGTATTTAAAACCCCCTAGAAATTAAATATAATTAAAATACCCAGTTAAAAACCCGTCAGGAGCGATATGGTTAGATCAAAGTTGAGCCAGGCCAGCTGCTTGGAATAGGTGGGTCTTAAGCTTAATACGGAAGGAGCGGAGGTCAGAGGTATTCCTAATATCCGGAGGGAGGTCATTCCACAGGGCTGGGCCCGCCACAGAGAAGGCTCTACTCCTAGGCGCCGCCCCACGACATTGTCTAGCGGACGGCACCTGGAGGAGCCCCTCTCTGTGCGAGCGAATTGGTCGCAGGGATGTATGGGGCAGAATACGATCCCGCAAGTAACTAGGTCCTAAGCCATAACCAAAAGCCCTTAGTGAAATCTTATTCATTTTTATTTTGTATTCCTTATATTCTGTAAATTAGACAAACAAGCTGTATTGATCAGAATGTACACTAGCTTGTAAAAGTAGCTCTTAATCCATCACCAACAGTATCCATAAATGACATGTTCCAAATTAAACAGTGTTCTTAAATCCCATGTTAAAAGCACCGTTAGGATCATTAGGTGGATGGGCATGACAATGTGATTGCCTTATGGGCTTGTAATTGGATTTTCCAGTTAAATCAGCAATTAAATTGCTAATATGTGAAGTTGGGGGTAGCCTGAGTGTTCTGTATTGATTTTTCATTCAAGGTGTCATCAATATTTATGATTTATTCCATAAAGTACTGCCAAATACATTGTCCTTTCCCAAATAACATTATATTAGCCGATAAGGGATATAAATCTCAGTTTAAAATCCCTGCTCAGAAATGCTTATGAAAGTATTAGTCACACAGGTTAATTCAGCCAGCCTTTTGAGTCATAGGCTACTGCCATGTTTATTTATTTATTTTCCGTAGGCTGTGGCTCCCCACAACCACCTCTAGTGTACTGGTATGTGTGAATGACCTTGGGAAATAGGCAGGAGAACTACAGATTACACAGCTTGCCTCCAGATGTTGTAAATGCTCCAACACTGAAAGTTTTAAATAAGATAAACATTTGTCTGAAGTGGTGTAGGTACCCTGACTAAGCAGGGGGCTGGACTAGAAGACCTCCAAGGTGCCTTCCAACTCTGTTATTCTATTCTACTCTACTCTAGTCAATGCTATTCTATCCTTCTAGACATGGCAGCTGAACCTGGAGAAGGAATGGTGGTGTGACTTCCTGGTTTCTTGGATTATAAAGGCAATGGGGGGAGTGATGTATTTTTATACTTGCAAGAATCTGTAACTATAAAAGCAGTGGTGGTCTGCTGTGTGGTCGGGGGGTTTGGACAAACCCTTAGCTCAGGGACGTGCGTTCAGCGGAGGCAGGGGAGGCAGGGCTCACCTCTCTTCATGAAATAATAGTATATAATATTGTTGGGAGAGGGGGCGGTCTAAAAATCTAAGAAATATATATATATATATATATATATATATATATATATATATATATATATATATATATATATATATATATATATATATATATATATATATATATATATATATATATATATATATATATATATATATATATATATATATATAATATTATATACATCCGTCCGTCCGTGCCCGGGAGCTGCGGAGACAGAAATGTTGTCGGCGCTTCTGGATGACGAAGGCACGAAAGCGCCTTCGTCATCGGGAGCGCGACAACATTTCTGCCTCCGCCCTCCGCAGCTCCCGGGCGTGCCCGGACGGAGGTAGCCAGAATGGCGCCGAGGCAGTCCGGCGGGCAAGCGACCGAGGATCAGACTGCCTCGCTCGCTCTTTCATCCGGAAAGAGCGAGCGAGCGAGGCAGCCTGATCCTCGGTCGCTCGCCCGCCGGACTGCCTCGGCGCCATTCTGGCTACCTCCGTCCGGGCGCGCCCGGGAGCTGTGGAGGGCGGAGGCAGAAATGTCGGCGCTGCCGGAGGACAAAGGCACGAAAGCGCAGCTGCCTGAATGGGAAAGCAACGAAAGGGGCTGCGCTTTCACCCCACTCAAGCCTTGCCCGAGGAAGCTGGGGATCGGGCTTTGGGTTGGTGGGAGACCTTGAAGGAGTGGGGGGGGAAGGGACTGGCGCCGGTGGAGGAAGCAATGCTACGCGGATCAGTGCACTCCGCAGTCCCCTTAATGTTCACTCAGGAAGGCGGAGAATGGGACCACGTGTGCTGGAGGTTGAGGCAGCCTCAGCCTCCTGCACACGTGGTCCCATTCCCCGCCTTCCTGATGACGTCACCAGCCTCACCAGCCATAACCCTCACTGCACGTCACTGCCTTAGCTTTAATCGCTGGCTGGGCCTGCCCACCTGCCCTTGTGGTAAGCTATCCATTTATAACTAACTTTCTGTTTCATTCCCTCCACCCTTGCTACCCAGCTGAGTTTCGTGCTGTCCCTGCTTTACTCACCGGAGCTGCCTGAATTCATTGCATGCTTCTTTGAAGCTCTGTTTCACTCCCAAAGGAGCATGTGCTAGGAAAGCTCATGCGCACGCTTGCACTCACAACCACCAAACCCCTTGTGAATGTAAGTGCAGCCACCTCTGTATAAAAGTTAGATCTGGTACTTCAGGATGTGGTTCTTTCTGAACTTCCTCACAGGGTAGACATCGATCTTGCAAGTTTGAAAGTAATTTTTTTTATTTAGACCAGATACAGTGGACTTCTCCAATATTTTCAGGAGTGTCCAAACATACATTTGCTACATTGCATTTGAAATCCATTCAACGGCACTCCATCGTAACAAGGTTTCACTGTATTTGTAATAGAAGAGAAAAATGTCAATCCTTCTTCAATATCCATACTGCTTTTTTCACAACCCTCTTGATTCAAATCTCAGCTCTTTTTCCTCAGAATTTGTTCCCTCTATTTCTACACTTTTTTTTCCTCACAAGCAAGTACACTTAATTCTCTTGGCTGTTGCCAGTGTTTGTTCAGGTTTTTTTTTTATTCTTAGATAGTTTTTGGCTGACTGATGATACAAGCTTGAACCTTAGAGTTTTCAGTTAAGAAACCAAGGTTGATGTTATTTTTATAACCCACCTTTTTAGGGTAAACTGTACAAGTTTTATTCACAGAATGTGTATCTGTGCTTGCGTGCAAAGTCCCTTAAATGATATAATTTGTACTTAGGACAATTTGTCTCAGGTTGGCAGACATTTAAACCAAATATTATATCACACTCATATGACATTGCCTCTTAGAAATGGTTGGTAGGGAGGAAATCTGCACTCAATATCAAAAATACATTTGTAGACACTGAATAAAGCTGAGATCACCACAGGACTTAGAGTTACTGTGTCTCATGAAATAATCAGATGCATATTTTATAGATGTACTTCAGCTTCCGACTTTAACATTGAACTAGTAGCTAACTGCTGGTTTTGCCCTTGTAGTGTGGAAGAAAAAAATGACAGTCAGAATTCTGCGTATAAAAGCATAGCATTTCCGAATGAAGTATTTAGTTTCTACATACCCATATGGAAGGGAAGAGAATCACATCTGATCCACTCATGTATCCCAGAGCAGTCCCACTACAGCAAACTTTGATATTATTCTGTCAGAATCAGCAATGTTCTATAGCTAACCCTTGACTTACAACAGTTCATTTAGCGACTGTTTTAAGTTATAACAACACTGAAAAAAGCAACTTATGACCATTTTTCACACTTCAGACCAGGCAGCATCCCCTTGGTCATGTGATCAAAATTCAGACGCTTGGCAACCGATTCATATTTATGGTGATTGCACTGCCGCAAGGTCATATGATCACCTTTTGAGACCTTCTAATAAGCAAAGTCAATGGAAGAGTCAGATTTACTTAACAATATTACTAATTTAACAACTGCAGTGATTCACTTAACAACTGTGGCAAGAAAGGACCTAAATTGAAGCAGCACTCATATAACAAATATTTTGCTGAGCAACAGAACTTTTGGGCTCAATTGTGGTTGGGACAATTGAGGACTACCTATAAAACAATACGTTTTGTTGGTCTTAAATCATATGTTGTAATAAACTAAACATCAGGACATTCTGGGTTAAAATTTTATTCAAAGAACCTTAATGTTGTTTAAGCTATAAAAGAGAAAGCTTATGCAATAATGGTGAATATATGTAGCTCAGGTGTAGGATGAGAGTGAAGGTTTGTTCTCCAAGCTTGTGGGTTGGTTTTCAAACATTTCGTTACAGGCCGGTAACATCTTCAGTGGAGTTTAGGGAATGTCAGTGTTCTTCTGTTTATAAGGGCTTCGGGTGTGGGTGTGCTTATCTTATAGCAGGCTTTTTAACTGACTTCAATCTGTTTTGATACGTATTCATGATGTGAAAAATGTGGCATCAGAAGAATTAAATGTTAAGTCATCAATAAATATATGAATGCTTAATACAACCAACTTTTGTGAGGAAGCCATGATATCTGGGATTTACTTTTTGGGGAACAAGGTTATAGTCTCTATAAAATAATACCCACTAGAGGCCAGGTTGGTCCAACACTGGATTCATTTTGGCATCAGGACACGCTCTAGCTATTAACCCACATATTGTAGTTCTCAGTCTTTACAACTTTCTTTAGCAATTTATCAATATTGCTCAGAATTCTGTCATTGATTCTTGATGTGACACACAGACATAAATGACATCTTTAGAAAGACCCTTACCTATAGAAGACAGATCTTCCCTCAGATAGCCAGACCCTAAACAGATTTTTATTCTTTTTCAAAAGCTACAATATCTCTTTCAATGTGCTCCTTTTCGCTGCCAAAATTATTTCTCATTCTTTCTGGGTTTTTTTTCCCTCTTTGAATGCTTAGTGACTGAATCAGAACCTGAGGGTATGCTTGAAAGCATCCACATTCATTACTGCTCATCAGTATTAATCATGGTGACAGCTCCTCTTAATGGCAGTGTTTATTTTTCACTCCACCTTTTCAGCTCAGTTGTCACTAGGACCATTTTTATGATTCCCCAGAGGGCAATCCTTTCTCCCTGATTGGTTTTTGGGAGAGCAACTCTGATGCTTCTCCCTTTCCTTTGAGGATCCTGAGCCAGATCTCTTACCTTTTCGCATGTGAACAGCAGCAAAGAGCAGGGGTGATTTACATCTGTCATGAAATTTTGCAGCTCTGTTGGTAATGAGATAGATTTGGGGTGTAAACACTGGTTTAAACACAAATGAGGTTGAAATCCCTGTTGCTGCAGAAAACTTGACATTCTTTCAAGAGCCAAGTGTTATAAAAATTTCAGCACTCACTAATTGCACTATCACCTATTTCGTGAACAGGCTCCAGAGTTTGTTCTTTACCTTCATCTTGGAAATTTGGCTTGGTTCAATTGTAAATAAGGACCAAAGGTTCATAATCTGAACAGATAAACTACAAATTGTACAAGTGAATTCATATAGCCCATGGTCCTTGCATTGACCTGATAATCACTACCGGAAGAAGGATAAGCTTCATGTTCTAGGTTGATTAGCAATAATATGTGATTTGCTCATATTTTATATCCTCCTCAGCAGAGATAGCCAACCTTTTACAGCTAGTATGCTGTTTTGAAATTTTGAGAGGGGATTGAACAATCCCATAAATCCCATCATGCTTGAATTTCTCTGTTTCCCCACTGTTATGGTGAGTTTGCCTTTGTTTGTATATTTCTTGACATGTGGGCAGTACCAAATTCATTTGCATTAATTACTAGAGATTCTTAGCATGTACTTTAAGTAAATATATGAAGAACGGTTACAGGAGCTGGGCATGGCTAGTCTAGTGAAGAGAAGGCCCAGGGGAGACATGATAGCAGTGTTCCAATATTTGAGAAGTTGCGACAGAGATGAAGGGGTCAAGCTATTCTCCAAAGCACCTGAAGGCCAGACAAGGAATAATGGATGGATACTGAACAAGGGTTGGTTCAACCTGGAAATAAGGACAATTTTTCTGACAACGAGAGCAATCAATCAATGGAACAGCTTGCCTTCAGAAGTTATGGGAGTTTTATAACTGGAAACTTTCAAGAAGAGACTGGACTATCATTTGCCAGAAATGATATAGGGCCTCCTGCTTGGGCAGGGTTTGGACTAGATGGTCTCTCCAACTCTGTTAATCTGTTAAAGTACTGCTGGCTTTATCAGTAAATGTGGTTGATTCTGTTTCCCTTCTACATGATATGTAGATATCAAGTGTCATTCTTTGTCTGGGTATTGAACACTTGCAGAATTCATGATGCCATAGATGTAAACATACATTTACGATCCTGCAATAAAATAAGAAGCATTCAGCTCTTTCCTTGTCATTAGCGTTCCAATTCTATTTCTTAGCAATGCAATTGTGAATTTGTTAGGTAGGTGTGAAAATCTCCTAGGTTTTTTTTTTTTGTAGAACATGACATGTCACATTTCAGATAACTTAACTCTTATACTAAGAGGTGTGAACAGTGGGAAGAAAAAAAAAACTCTTCCATTTGTATTTGATTTTTATTTGTAACTGGTATAAGTGGTGAAAACCAAAGTGAAGCTTTGCAACAGCACCAAAGTTTTGTAGAACAGTAGATTTAGCCAGACCATCAGATCTGGGATACGACAATTTGGATGACCAAAGAGATACAATAAACTCTTTCCCCCCATCTAATAGATATTCAGATCTTTGCAGCCCAAATTTTTAACTCTAGATTCAACCTCTACTTAATTTTTAATTTGCTGGCTAGAGCTAGGACACCATAGATGTTGCTTTTGTCATGATTGGGCAAAGCAACAATCATTCTTTCAGAGATGCTGGCTTTCACGTAACGCTCACATTATGTAAAATAAAGGGCACTCAAAGGGGAAAAGAAGAGGAAGAGGTCTGTTTATAACATTCAAGTAGGAGGATCAGATAATATTACTCACATTCTAATTACTATGGTGTATTTGCAGTGCCCTTCAGTGTATTAACACCCAAGTTTAATTACTCAGTTATAGATTTAAAAGGTTATTGATTTTTGGTGGAATTCTGTAAGCGTGATTATTGCATTCCCTGGTTTTCCTGTTTCTTCTTTCTCAGTTCTTTATATCAGGAGGTTTGACTTCATTGGTTTAATAATATTTTTTTCATTAAAACCTTCCCCACATCCAAGACTGCTGGGTTACATAACTGCCTCATATATTTCAGGTTGGGAAGATTTATTAAGTACTAAATTTATAGGCTTTAGAAAGAAAAGTCCAAAAGTCCTTCCTTCTTCTTTTGTTAGAGCTGGGCTGAAGGGAGAGGTCCATTACTAAACTACTAATAACTTCCTAGCCAGGTGGACTAAGATATGTTAAGAGGCTCCACATAAATATTATGGTGACAGTAATTGTGTTTTATTTGGGAACCTTTGATCAAAGAAGTCTGTAGAGAGGTTTTAATTGTTTCCCCCCCCACCCAATTTATAATAGTAGGCACGGTAGATATCAAGGAGAAACCCAATTAAAGTGCTTTAGGTTTGCAAATCTAGCTTGGGTGACTGTATTTTCATTTAGAATCCTAATTAAGAAGAGAAGCTGGCAATGAATAGATGTAAGAGGCAGCTTCCCCCAGTGCCTGTTCTTTGGAATAGAATAAAAGACTGATTTTAAGGCAGTAAAGGCTTTTGGCATGATGATGACACAGCGATTCTTTTGGTTACACAGGTTGGGCACACAGGAGAAAGCTGGGGCCTTAGTAGAATTCTGTAAAAAAAAAGGTCTTATTATCAATCACTCTAAGAGGAAAATTATTGTTTGCTCAGAAAGATCCATTTGCCAGAAACATCAATAGAAAATTGGAAATAAAATTGAACAAGTTCCAGCTTCCAAATATCTTAGTGCAATTTTTCAAGCTTCCAGAACATGGTAGGAGCAAATTAGAGCTATTTCTGTCAAAGTCAACAAATAGGAATCTGTTTTGCTTTGTTTTGTCATTCCCATAGAGGGTAGATGCATGCCTGATAACATCATTTTTTAAAGCTAAAACTACATTTCAAATACTATACATAGGTATATGTTTATGATGACTTACAGGCTGTACAAGCAGAATAACAGAATAACACAGTTGCAAGAGACCTTGGAAGTCTTCTAGTCCAACCCCTTCCTCAAGCAGGAAACCTTCTATCATTTTGGACAAATGGTTGTCCAATATCTTCTTAAAAAAAAAATTGCAGTGCTGGAGAGCCACAACTTCTAGAGGCAAGTCATTCCACTAATTAATCATTCTAACTGTCAGGAAATTACTCCTTGGTTCTAGGTTGCTTCTCTCCTTGATTAGTTTCCATCCATTGCTTTTCTGTCTTGTCTTTCCACATGGAAACTAGCATTACTATCCCGGGAATGCACTATATACACTCCATCTCCCTTTACGGTCTCTCAGCTGAGAGTTTCAAATGTTTCAATATAGCATGCCTCCATGTATAGGGTTTTGGATAACTTCATCCTTGAACAATGGGAAATTCTCAGACCTCCTCTCCCAGAGAAGGTACATTGAAGTCCCTGAAGAGCATAAATTTGGGGAACTCCATTGCCAGCCCAGAGTTAAGATAGGGAGGTTGCTTGGCAGCAGGGAGGCTGGTACAACAACAATCCCAACAGATTCTTAGGTCACATCATAATGAACAGGGTGATCTATGGTGCGGTGCCTCTAAAAGACCTAAGTGATCCCTGGATTACAATCACACATCTCTGCTACTGCCCCAGGTTCCCAGCTAATCCCATATCTGAAGGCCAATTAGTCCTACTTCCAAAAGGGCCATTCCCATTTCTGAACCTAACAGATCTCAGTGATACATGCCATCTCAGCCCTCTCGTCAACAATGAAATCATGAATAAGGCAGGCCTTACTACAGAACAACGTGGCATATAGAAACAGTACCCAAAATCCAGGGCCTCTTAAATTCTGCTCACTGGGTAGAAGAACTGAGACCAATGAGTATGAATGTAAATTGGTATGAGGCATTGGTCCTGCATTCCTTCTGAATAGCATTCTCTCTATCTCTTGTCATATCTTCCCATGTCTGCCATAGCTATAATATTTTGACTTGATCCCCATCCCCCCAAAGGCAGCACTATCCCCAAATCTAGACTCTCAATTTCCAGGGCCAAAAACCTCTTTTCCAAACCCATCCATTCCAGGGAGAGGAACCCAGGTGCCTGAAGCACTTCAAATTCATTGGTTTTCACTACCATCAGTATAGTAATAGCAATAGCACTTAGACTTATATACCACTTTGCAGTGCTTTACGGCCCTCTCTAAATGGTTTTTACAGAGTCAGCATATTGCCCCCAACAATTTGGGTCCTCGTTTTACCCATCTTGGAAGGATAGAAGGCTAAATCACCCTTGAGCCTGGTGAGATTTGAACTGCCAAATTGCAGGCAGCTGGCAGTCAGCAGAAGTAGCCTGCAGTACTGCACTTTAACCACTTAATATGCAATTCTCCCATTTCTCCAGTTTTAAGGATTTATTTATGCATGAATATATGTGTTTATTTACTTTAGGTTTTATACTACTGTTATTTTAGATTTGTTTTATTGGGCTTGGCTTGATTCTGCTGGCGATTGATCATAATTAAATTAAGCAAGTAGAATAAAAAGAGCAAACAATATCCCCAAACTCTAGGCATTATATCTGCCAGTTTTTATAGGAAGTGAAGTACAATGCAACCAAGTAATGGTTCATCTAGTGCAGTGTTTCTCAAACTTGGCGACTTTAAGTCCTGTGGACTTCAACTCCCAGAATCCCAGCATAGCTGGCTGGGGAATTCCCAGCATAGCTGGCTGGGGAATTCTGGGAGTTGAAGTCCACAGGACTTAAAGTTGCCAAGTTTGAGAAACACTGATCTAGTGCTTAGAATAATTGCTACACAAATACTTTGAATGATCTGTACAATCTTTTTGTTTTCTTCTTTTGTTTTAAAGCTTAATCAAGTTTGAGAAACCCCATAATCATGATTCTTAATATTTGAGATTAATATAACTTCAAAGCAAGTGATTTGTAATAAAACTCAAGAATGGTTATATTTATGCATAAATCCTTACTGTCTGGAGTAGAACATTTTTTTCCTCAAGTTTATTTTATATTTTGAATATTTATTTATGTCTCTAGCAATATATTTTTTCCACAATATGGTATTTATTCTTTTATTCACCTGATTTTTTATTCTCCCTGAAATAGCTCTATTGTTGAGATAAAATCTTGCTAAGGTGCAGGAGTCTGTTTTGCAAGTTGTTTTTTTTTAATGTGAGATGCTATTTCTATAAATACATAACTCTCCTATGATTTTAGTTGCCTGTCTTATAAATCTTTTGAAGTTTTTTTTTTATTGTCGAACTATCTAGTCTATGACATGGATTGGAAGCTAGAAAAAAAATCATGAAGGGATTGCTTGTCATTGCAAAGTTAAGTGAAAATATTTATACATATTTGATCAGTATAGCCTTAGGATAAGTGCCCGCACATGCATGAAAGAAAGGAGAAGAAACTTGATATGAAGCTTTGAAATGAAAACTTAAAATATAGCTTGCTGTAGGGTCTACAGAATTGGGTGCTCCTTACACTGAAACAAATATAATTTCAAACTAAAACCAAAAACTTCATTCTCTTGTTTATTCATAGCATAATCATTTTTGAGCCAGGATGTACATTTGGACATTATGAGTGCATTTCATAGCACTCAATGTTTGTCATGAGGGTGCGTGCCCATTCATAAAATTGCAATAACAGTAGGTGTGACTTTATGTGATTGTAATAAACAGTACAAGTTAAAATTGAAAAGCAATCCACTCATGAAGGCTAATGCATCTCTAAAAACAGTAAACCTCCTTTTCTGCCTTATACAAAGGTTTGAAAAGAGTGGTCCACTTTAACCAGTAGCAAAGAAATGCTATGCTGCAAAATACAGCTTCTAAATCATCTTTGAAGTAAGCATAGAAGTAGCACAGCAGTTATATACCACTTCATAGTGCTTTACAGCCCTCCCTAAGCAGTTTAGAGAGATCAGCTTCTTGCCCTGAACAATCTGGGTCCTCATTTTACCAACAACCAAAAGATGTAAGGCTGAGTCTACCTTGAGCTGGTCAGGATTGAATTCTTGCCAGTGGGTAGAGTCAGCCTGCTATACTGCATTATAACCACTGAGCCACCACAGCTCTTGCCCTATTTAACTATTCTTTGGTATCAGACAATCCAAGGAAGTGGATTGGGGAGAGAAATTTGGTAGAAGGTGCAAATGGGAACCTCTTGTTAGTCTGATCACCTAGAAATATTATTCTGTAAGATTGGTTAAAACAATATATTTGTTTTATGCTTATGATAGAAGTGCACAACCGTAATAAATGGCTGAAGATTTGCAGAGATGTTCATTCATGGAGCAGTTAAATGTTCCTTGTTAAAAAATGAACATACCTAACCTTGGTCTTTATAAATGTTACCATATCTAAATTCCCAATAGATGATTGAAAAGAAAAGAAAAATGTGGACAATTAACTGTTGATCCTGGGAAATGATGCATTTCCTCTATAAACAACCTATAAACAGCCTTTTCCAAAAATGACCTTTACCAAACACAATGTATTGATTCTAGATCTCCCAAGTGAGAAATTCCAGAAGTTGCAACTCCAGAACATTTGGAGTAACAAATTCGGGAAAGACAATCTATATGAAAAACATTTTACTATGACCAATGTAAATAATGATTAAAATTTAGAATGTGTTCATATTTATTTTGACTTTTATTATGTATAGTTAATTAATTGCATGGCATATAAATCTAAATAAATACATTTACAAGTGCATAGCTGTCCATGTTTTCACCAATGAAATGCTGGGCATGGCAATCACAGCTTTTAGAGAGTCTAGACATAGTGAGATGAGATAGTAGATGTTCTCTTTTCTTGCATAAATCATTCTTTGCTTTATTATCCGTAACTTCAAGAAGGAAAGTATCCAAACTGTGAACATCAGAGATCCTATCTTTTTGTATGATAAATTGATTTAATCTTCCTTGAGGAAAGTTTACAGCTTGTAAATTTGATTATCAAATCCCCTGAAGTTAGAGGTTTTAGTAGTAATATAAATGTTCCTGATTCCACATCACTGCAACTATATATTTAGATATTATCTTCTTTGAGGGTTTTCCTAATGACCCTATACCTATCCAGAAAATGAGAATAACTTTCAAAGTAAAAATTGTCAAACTACATTTGCCAACGGAAAGGAATTTGAGAGGAAAAGAACTCTGTCTTTACACAACTAAATTTTAACAAGGCAACTACCAAATTACAGCAACAAGGGATTGAAGATATCAATAGGCCAACTGGAATGGAAGGGCAAGATCTTAAGGTCAAAGTTGGGGAATCAGACGAAGGATAGGTTAGAGATGATGCACAAGGCATACTTAATTATACTGAATCTTTCCAAATTTAGAGCTCAGAGCAGACATTCCAAAAAGAAAACATTCATAAGACCATACTTCCCTATCTCAAAATTCTATGGATGGAAAGCACAAAAGAAAGGAGAGTTATCAGCTATTAAAATCTCTTTTCTTCATTCCTTTCAGCCTGTTTAAGGAAATGCAAAAACAAATAGAGACTTAATCTCAAACTACTGCCTTTCAAAATGTACATAGAAAAATATACAGGAAGCCCATATTTAGTTCAGGTTGCTGAATTTTTTTTATTTTTATTATTAAATCAGATTTTATTCAAAATGAATCAATTCAACTCAGGATGCAAATTTGGCTGAATCAATCCACATTCCTCTTTGAAGTATCAGCATGTTTGGGAATAAACATCCTAGCAACAGACAGCTTCTACAAGCTGATCAAAGAAATCTTCTACCCAAGGGCTTGTTTTAAATCAAGTCAAGTGCAAAGGTTAATACCATGTAAATAAATCTGACATCTGTATTTCATGTCAAGTTAATTACCAAAGTTTATTTGTCAAACTAAGTTAACATTACTAAAGTAGGATGTGGTGTTATCATCAGCATTGTTTAAGAAGGGAATTTCATTGAGCAGATTGGCAAAATATATTGGTAGGTGATAATGCTGTAGAGGTTGGCTTATATTTTAGAGGAGCTAACCTTTAAATTCATAATCTGAAACTATGTCAAACTAGATTATGAAAGATCTAGTTTGCAAGATTGTTAAACAGGTAGATAGATAGATTGTCAAGCAGCATTCTCCCCCCCCCACACACACACTATGCTTAGTTGCTAGCAAGACTCCATTCAATGATATTATGAATATCCCAATACACGTTGGGATGATGCTGTCACTTTCTAATGCTAACAAGGATGCTGTCACCTTCAACTAAGGTATATGGTGATAGTCAGTGGAGGAACTGCTATGGTTATGAATATTTGGCAAAGAACAAAAGCAGGCCAGCTGAATAGACCAAAGGCCCACCTAGTCTCTGTGCTACACAATAGCCTACTGATGCATTCAAGGAGCTGATAACCATGAACAAGAGAGGTATGAACCTCTTCCTCTATAGTATCCTAGCAACTGGCACTCAAACGCTGCCACCTATAATTTCAGAAATGGTAAATAGCCATTAAGCTTGATTCTCCCTGTTTGAAACTGTCTGAACCAGTGGACATCTCTACATCTAAGAATAGCAAGATCCACTATTTAATTATATTCTGAAAAGCAGAAAAGGCAGAACTCTCTTGCTGTTATCCCATTACTGGGCTGTGTGATAAACTCTCTCCTCTGCTGCAGCACCAGGACCAATAGCCAGGGCACCTACTCAATTTGCCTAGTAATTCATTTTAAACAAAGCTAAGATGTGTAGGTTTAATATTTTAAGATATGGGCCAAATGAAGAGCTGCAAAAATTGAATTTACTGATAGAATATCAGGTTGACTTCTGATACGTATATTCCGTAGAAAGGCTACCAATTTGTTTTCAATAACTATTTGCTCTATCAGTTTTAGATTTGTAAGTCTCGTCTACCTAATAACCCAGTCTTCCTTCTGAACATCCTTGGAATGGATATCATCGCTTGGTTGGACTTTATTAGGAACAAACATTTTTTGTAGTTTTAATTTAGCTGCCAGAAGAGAAGTGCTCGACATAAAGAAGATGAGGTAACAAATACCGTAAATAAACTGAATAAACTGAATTGAACCATCTGGATCAATCTTGTATGCCTATGCCTACTACCTTTCATCCAAAGATAGCCATTTGGAAATTCCAAAGACAGTAGTTAGTTCCTTCTTTTTTCCTGTTTTCCATATTCTAAAATGAAAGTTCTCTAATGAGAAACACACCTAAGAGCTAGCCCAAGTATGTTACCTGTTGGAACTGGTCATAATCTTTTTAATGGAACAATATTAAGGGCTTCCTCCTGAATGAAGTCCTGAATGTTATTTTAAAATACATCCCTGTGATACTTAACTATTCTTTAAAGCAGGGTTCCCCAACCCCAGACTGTGGACTGGCACCAGTCCTCAGCATGCCAGAAACTTGTGCATCCAAACAAGCAAAGCCCCATCCCTGGAACTATGCCCCCATGGGGCATGGAAAAACCTATTTCCATGGAACCAGTCCCTGGTGCCCAAAGGTTTGGGAGTCTCTGCGTTAAAAGACAGAAAGTGTAAAGTATATTTGTTTATTTGATGTCTCTTTGAGTTTTCACTTGTATTCTGAAGTGGTACAAAGTGTTATGTCCCAGCTGTCAATCAGCACAGCTTTGGACATATATTGGTTAAGCATGGGTTAAGCTGTGTTTCTACTGGTTAACGTTAAGCTGTGTTCCTTTTGGTTAACAGGTTGACAGCTGTGGGTTTAAAATAAACTGTCAACCCAGAGTTTGTTGTATTTGTTCTGAAGCAGTGGTGAATAAACCATTCCGTTAAAAGCCTCCGACTCTCACAGTGAATACCGTCCAGAATATATAAAACAACCCAGCACAGGTTTATCACATTAGTGAAAACAAGGCATTTGTTGGTCAAGGGTGAGTAAACTTGTTGACTGAATTCTCTTTAGACACATTTCTGAGCTTACAACATAATGTTTTCTAATGATCGTTCTCCCTACACTCTCTTTCTCTCTACATTCTCATTATTTTAATCCTCCTGTCTATGTTCCACAGATACAAAGCAATTGGTATTACCCTGGTGCACTTTGTCACTTGTCTCAGCCATTGATCTTAGAGAAGTTTGGTCATAACTTTGATTTCTACATAGCAGGGGTGATACTCTAATGCTACTGTAATTATTGGTGAATTTTTGAATGACTTGAGAAAAAAGAAATATCCTGAAAAGGTTTAATTGTTATTGCTTTCCAGATAATATTAAAAACTAAGTCAAACCAGTGGGATATAATTGATCTGAAGTATCTTTAAGATTGACCAAAACACTTGGTAAGGGATCATTATAGAAATGTACTGATTTTCCAAATCTCTAAGAGATTAAGGTGGCCGTTTTCTTTGAAGACTTAAACATTAAAACACCAATCAAAAGTGAGTCGAGGAAAATTACTCGGTGGACAACATTTGGAGAACAGAAGCAGCCTTCATGAATGTGACCAAATAAGCCTCCTGATGTGCATTCACATGAGAGGAACAACAGAAGAGCTAACTGGATGGGAGCCAATTGGAACAACCCCCAAAAACAGTCAGTCAAGGAAGGACATTTCAGCCAAAGAAGAAATAGCAAGTCCTCTAAAGATCATCCTGAGCTGATCATCCAAAGATGGAAATACTACAAAGACATGTTTCTCAAAAAGTAAGAGTCCAGAGATATGCTTCAAGCCTTTTTTTTTTAAAAAAAATGTAACAGTCTGGAATAAATCTCTCTTTGATGTATTTTTTATCATTTCTATGATTTATTTATATATTGGGTTATTCCGAGAAGGACTGAAAGGATTTGATCTCTCCTGTTGGCAGGAAAATGAATTAATAAATTATAGCCCACTTAACTGGAAATCTTGTTTCCTATCCAGCTTCCAATAGAATTAGCCCCCTTGCCTCAATTACTCAAAAGTTGCATGCACACACCCAATAAATTACTCTTCTGAAGTATAATAACTGACCAAGAAGACTTTAGCTAATTAGACAATGTATTCCTGAATATGAGCATGTGTTAATTTTAATATGATTTGCAGAATGAATCATGACTTTTCAAAACACTGAATGTGTTGTTTTCTTAAATGTGTGTGGAGTGCAATCTATAGTATTTACCTGAATTACATCTTACTTAACTCAGAAGGGTTTCCTTCTAAATTTCAAAACCAGGATTCAACTACATGAGGAGAAGATTGTGAAGATAAGGAAAAGAATAGCCCAGTGAAGGAAAAATCAGGGAGAGTAGGTTAGAATTAATGACACAAAATATGCAATGAGTGAACTATGATTTTCTGATTATGTTTGACAGAGAGAACAATCCCAAGAGATACAGAATTCATTATATTTCCTCCCTAACCTCTCTACGCTATTCAGTTGTGACTTCTTCAAAATTCAAAGTTCAGTGATGCCTTGTTTTTTTCCCCAAACAGGTTTGGAAAACTTGTTTGATAGCCCTAAAAAAGTGATATGATAAGATTTCTCCAAGGACATCTTGGGTAGATTGACGGGTCAGCCAACACTTTTAAACAACCCATAAAGCTATCATCTCATACAGGATTCTGAGCAAGGAACACTAAAAGAAAAAAGAGAACAAAACAGTGTATATAAAGCACCTGTTTTTGAAGACAAGTGGGCCAAATTGTAAAAAAAAAAAGTATGTTTATTCTTTGAAATAATAAAAGAAAAACATGGAGAAAAAATGCTCAGGTCTTTTTTCTGGGAAAAAATAGGTTAGTTTTAAATTTGAATATAATGTTTGGGGCATTAATTTACCACATTATCAACTTTATGATAAGGCTTTTAATTGAACATCTATATTCATGTAGAAGGATTTCTTTAAACCATCATCATCCATTTTGGCTCATTTAAAAAGACAGTCTGTGACTCTGAAAATCTGGCAAATTAATTCATTAGTAATGGCTCTTTAAAGGATTTTTAGAGGTTGTGTTTTGACTATAATTGACTCAGTTGGTTGACAGCATATATAAATGAAACATGTATTGCTAAAATAACATTGTCTGAGTGATTTAGCAGAATCATAGGCACCTCAAACACTTGGACATTTAAGAGATGCTATATTTGAAGTAATACCAGCAATTTAATTACAATCTATCTATCTACATACACATACGTTGGAAGAAAAATTCAATCCGGTTCCAAGCCAGGAGAAATTAAAAAAAATATATCACTGGAGGCTGGCAACAAGGAAAGAAAGTTCTGTTTATCTGGCTTCTTCAGTGCAACTTCAGTGACAGTAGCATGTTTCTGGGGTGATTGACAAAATGGCTGAAACAATGGACAAATCTTTATGGGTTTTGTGATTGAGGTGCTCCAGAGGGTTGTGCAAAGTAGTGAGCTTTGTGTCTTTTGCTATTCTAAGGATGGTGGATAAATCCTATTATGTCCTAAAAGTCATCTCCTGTCCTTAGCATTAGGGTGGGGAATGTAGATTTTAGGAGTCTTTGTTTTTCTACTTTTTTTAAAATCCCAACAGCTCCAGCCTGGGGGAGCTGTGGCCGAAGGCATTTTGTTTATGAATAGATTGGCCCAGTCTTTCTGAATGCATACAAAATCTTCATTCCAAAAAATCAGACTCTTCTGCTTAAGGCTATTTTCCGATGACAGGAAGACTGGGGCTGCTTTCTGCCTTTAAGAACATGTTTTTCGATTTCTCTTTTGTGGAAATATAACATTCAATAAAGAACTCTGGATCTGTTATGCCTTTAGTTTAGTTAAGTGACTCATCCTAAATAGGTGGAAACTGTAGAAGTCAATGAACCAATTCAAGAGATGTGTTCTTTATCTATTTCTGAAATACCTTTAGCTTGTAAAAATGAGAAAATTTCCCCTGATTTAGTTTGTGTTTCTTTAATGTTTCTGACAAAAACCTTGACAGTGCTTTCATTTGTGCCAGAAGAAAAATACTTTTCTGTGCTGGTTGTAACATAGAATGGAAAGGATTTAATGATAGAACAAAATGTAAAAAAAAATGGGAAGGAAAGACAGAAAAGCTGTACAAACTCAGGCATTTGCAGGAAAGATTACAAAGTACCAAAAAAGAGGGGAAGTGTGAAAAAGAAACTCAAAATAACCCCACTTTGATTTTATTTAGTATAGGAAGTGACAGAGAGAAACTTGGACAGCTTTCAAGAGTTCGTTATTTTACCTTACCTTACCTTACTTTTTATAAATAGCACTCCTGGTATCTCTGCTCTGTCTACTTCTTGACCTGGCCAACTTTGAATAGTGACATTGAAAGCATTATTATTATTATTATTATTATTATTATTATTATTATTATTATTATTATTATTATTATTATTATTATTATTATACAATTGTATCACAGCGGCCAGTTGTTTCGCTGGATTACTAGTCGGGCCCCACCCAGGGGCCTAGGACGTCGTAATGTATTTTCGCAATATACGTGCAGATCCAAGCAGTGCAGCTTTTTGCATTTGACTGATGGTGATTTTGTCAAGTTTTAACTGTTTAAAATGTAATTCGAGTGCTTTTGGAATAGTACCCAGTGTGCCGATTACCACTGGAATTACCACTGCTGGTTTGTGCCATAATCATTGAATTTCAATTTTGAAGTCCTGGTATTTCACGATTTTTTCATGTTCCTTCTCGTTGATCCTGCTATCACCTGGTATTGCGATGTCTATGATTGTAACCTTATTTTATTCAACCAGTGTGATGTCTGGTGTGTTATGCGCCAGTATTTTGTCCGTTTGTATACGAAAATCCCATAGGATCTTCACCATCTGATTTTCGGTGACTTTTTCAGGCTTATGTTCCCACCAGTTTGTTGTTGTTTTAATATTATAATTTTGGCACAAATTCCAGTGGATCATTTGTGCTACTGAATTGTGCTGCAATTTATAATCAGTCTGCACAATTTTTTTTGCAGCAGCTGAGTATGTGGTCAACAGTTTCATCAACTTCTTTGCAGAGTCTGCATTTGGCATCATCAGAGGATTTTTTGATTTTGGCCTTAATGGCATTTGTTCGGATAGCTTGCTCTTGCGCAAACAGGATTAGTGACTCTGTTTCTTTCTTTAATGTACCTGTTGTTAACCATAACCAAGTTTTTTCACTGTCCACTTTATCTTTTATTTTTTCCAGAAATTGACCATGCAATGCTTTGTTCTGCAAACTTTCCATTCTTGATTTTATCACATCTTTTCTGTATTCTTGTTTTGTCTGTTGGGCCTTCAGTAGATTTTTGTTCTTTACTTTGATTAATAGATGTTCTTGACTTTCTTTTAAATAATCAGCCAGTGCATGTTTTTCTTCTTCAACTATTTGCTTCACTTATAATAATCCTCTGCCACCTGATTTTCGGGGCAGGTATAATCTATCAGTGTCACCGCGTGGATGTAAACTGTAGTGTATTGTCATTAATTTCCTGGTTTTTCGGTCCAAAATGTCCAAATAAGCTTGTGTCCAGATAACTATACCAGCTGTGTATCTTATAACTGGTATTGCCCAAGTATTTATGGCCTTAATTGTATTTCCACCATTTAATTTAGGTTTCAAAATTTTCCTAACTCTGTTGGTGTACTCTCTCCTGACAATAGTTTTTACTTCTCCATGTTTGATGTTACCCAACTGCAGAATGCCTAAGTATTTGTAGGCTTCATTTTCATTGCATTTAAATAGTTGGCCATTGGGCATTTCAATTCCCACACATGCAGTAATTTTGCCCCTTTTTATGGATACAGTGGCGCATTTTTCTATGCCAAATGAAATATTGGTGCGGAATACTCGGACCGTGTTTGTCAGTGATTGGATTTCTATTTCTGACTTTTCCATAGAGTTTCAAATCATCCATATATAATAAATGCAAAAAATTTTCAGCTTCTTTGGCTGTTTGGTAGCCTAATTTCATTTTTTTTAAGATTACTGATAGTGGGATCATCGCGATGATGAAGAGAAGAGGTGAAAATTCTGAATCACCCTGGAAAATTCTTCGCTTGATATTGACCATTCCGTAGTTCTCATTCCCTACTGCCAACTCAGTTCTCCATTGTTTCATTACTCTTCAACATCTTCATCAATGATTTGGATGAGGGAATAAATGGGGAACTCATCAAATTTGCAGATGACACCAAGCTGGCAGGAATAGCCAACACTCCAGAAGATAGGCTTAAGATACAGAAGGATCTTGACAAAATTGAATATTGGGCACTAGCTAATAAAATGAAATTCAATGGTGAAATGAGTAAGGTTCTACATTTAAGCAAGAGAAAAAAAAATGCACAGGTACAGTATAGATGGTACCTTGTTCAATAGTAGTAACTGTGAGAGGGATCTTGGAGTCCTAGTGGACAACCATTTAAATATGAGCCAGCAGTGTGCAGCAGCTGCCAAAAAAGCCAAGGCTAATAAACAGAGGGATAGAATCAAGATCACGTAAAGTGTTAATACCACTTTATAATGCCTTGGTAAGGCCACACTTGGAATACTGCATTCAGTTTTGGTTGCCATGATGTAAAAAAGATGCTGAAACTCTAGAAAGAGTGCAGAGAAGAGCAACAAAGTCAGAAAGTGTAGTGATGTGAGTCCTAGCTTAATGATCCATGGTGTTTCTCTTAATGATAACTGGGAACTACCAGAACTATCAATGCTGAGCAGAACAATCACGTGACATCATGCTTTACAACCACATGGCTTCATGACCCCAATTGTCATTGTTAAGTGAGGATTACCTGTAATAGGCAAGGCACACTAGAAAATTTGCAATGTCTGTTTCAGTGAGACACTGAAGGAGTTGAAGCATAAAGGAAATAATAGGAAATGAGATTTTACCATATTTTATCATTTCTGCCCCCCCCCCCCTTTCTTGTAGCCTTCTCAGAATCCACTTTGGAGAACCCAACTAGTACCAAAAAAAGAAAATTTTGTCTTCAGTAGACGAACAGAGAAAGTGATGGTAGCTTATGCTTTTACTATTACTCCAAAATATATAACTATGATCTGATATGCAAAAGTTATTTTTTTAATCAGCTGTAAAGTGCCACATTTGTGGACCACCTCATGAATAAATTCCAAAACCACTGCTAAGACTTAATATGGGAAAACTTCACAGAGTCTTCTTCCAGCAGAGGTCATCAGGGGATCCTTAGACAATTAAGAAGAGCTCAAGCAGCTCATAACAAAGGCAACTACATTTACCCCTGTTGTACTTTGTATTCCCTCAGGCTATCAGCGCTGGAGGGCATCTTTTCTTTTGAATCTTCAGGGCTGCCACAGTTAGTTTGTGGGAAACTGGGAGGGGGATTTAGTAGAAGTATTTAGCCATAACAACATTCTTTCTCTGAGAGTCAAGGAGGTTCAGGCTGCACCTGGAGTGGCATGATTGGGAGGCATCTCCAGTTGGGATGATGGATTGATTGGACCATGTGATGGACATGTGAGTGCCAGGGAAAAGACTTTGACTTTCTTTTGGATGGGAAAAACCCGGGAGCTTTTAGATTTGGATTTTTCCAGATGTGGAAAAACTTTGAGAAACTGCTGGCTTTGGAGTCTTCATTGGTTGGGGGGGATGTTACTTGGGACACAAGCATTGAAACTCTGATGGAAGAGCCAATTTAAAAGATGAAAATGTATTAAACTTGTATGCTGCCCAACTCAATGACTTTGGGAGGCTGCAGTAATGATAATGATAACAATGATGATGATGATGATGAAAGTAGATGAGATTACAATACATTAGTCTGAACTGCTCACACAGTTATTAGAGAAACCATTGTCAGTTGAAACAATCGATGAGCAATTGCTTCAAGCTGGTCCTATTTTACAACATTCTCAAGATTGATTCAGCCTTCCATCCTTCTGAAGTGGGTAAAATGAGTACCCAGATTGTTGGCAATAGCTGACTCGGTAAATTGCTTAGAGAGGGCTGTAAAGCACTATGAAGTGGTATAAGCACTATTGCTGTATCACTCCTCTGCAACTGAAAATAAATGATCATGCAGGATTTTTGCCACAGCTTCCTTACATATCCCCATAGTTTTGGCTATAAATTAGTTGCAAACTCAATTTCCAGTTGGCAAAAGAAATTATTCCATCTCAGAAAGTGTCAACAGCACTATTCTCTGATGTCCCAGGCTTTTTCTCTCTCTTTCAATGCTGTCTGAATCTCATTTCTTGTTGATAAATATACTGATTTTCTGATAATTGGGGGGGAAGGCATGTGATTACAAATGATTAAAGCCCATTCCATGTAACATGGGTTCTAGGCAGGAAATGTAGATAATTGTATCTATGAATGAAACTGTCACTGTCTAGGTTTCTTTTGTCAGCATTACCAAAGTTTTCAAAATTAACTGCCTTCACAAATACATTATTATTATTATTTTACTCATCTATGAATAATTGGGAGTTCTTTACTATTTTGGAGTAGATAGTCAGGGAGATATCTCATTTAAAATAATAAGCTATGAATAGGATGCAAGCTCATCCAAAATGCCAATTACCTTGTTCCTAATATTACAAACTAATGCTTCACATTTAATTATAGGGAAAACTATGACCAGGTTTCACAATTAGATTAATCTGTATTATTTGTCTGCAATTCACCCTGTAGTTAATTAAATGTAATAATTTTTAATTAATTAAAAATCATTTCCACTTATTTTTTATTTAAAAAAGAAACCAAAAGCAGCATAAAATACAATTCCATGTCCTCAGGATTATGTGCCTTAAAAGCACATACTCGTGGTATATTGTCCCTAGAAACTTCATTCAAAAAAGTGTATCTCATCATGAATGACATTTATGGTATGTATGATTGACCAAATCATACACATATACTACTATGGTTTACTATTCTACAGGAATAGTTTTGTTCTATTTCTTGATAGTTCTCCATGCCTTCATGGCTCAACTACAGACTATAAAATAATTGAATTGGGGCTTTCTCACGCATGCATTAAAATTGGCTATGACCTCCAATGGCATGGATTCTGGCATAAACTCTTGTGTACCACTTTCATTGCCTGAAGATTCCTCAGAAAATACTTGATCTTGCATTTTTGTGTTTATCTCTTGGTGTTTGCACTCTGCTATGGGGAAAAAAACAGGGGGGAAAAATAAAACGTCAACAAAATCACAATTGCGCAATATTATCTACTTTGACATATTTTCTATCTCATCTTCTATATGCAACATAAGATGTGGAAAGTTGTGAATGTCTCAGAACATATTGGTGTCAGTGTGATTTTGCACTGGTGGGCTTTAATCAAGCTGCAAAGATTTGATCACCCAGCCAATCTAAAGGAGGAAAAGGTGACCAAGCAGAACTCAAAGTTGCTATAGAAATGTATAAGGTTCAGATTCAAATTTTTCAGAAATATTTATTGTTATGAAAACTGGTTACCTTTCTAACTTTTCAGACATTGTGAATTTGAGAGTTTATTTTGTATTTTGTCATAAATACTACTTTGTCTCTAACAAGGTTATTTAAAAAAAAACTAGCCAACAAATCTTGTATTAGCTGTGTTCTTTTTTTTTTCTATAAATGTACTTTTTTGCTGTGAAAAGGTATGTTAGATCGGGTAATGAAAGGCACAAAAGGCTAGCGATAACAACAGCTCTTTATTGGTATAAGGACAGGCATCCACTGGGTGCATGGTCGGGCAACTCCCTTTTTAAAGGGGAGCTGTCCAGCACTCCAGCCAATCAGGGGGCTCTCTGTTCCCATACAAAAGAGAGGACCTGAGTGGAAACTACTATTGTCTTGCTTCAACAACAAGGGGGGAGGGAGTATCTAACAAGGTACATACAGCTGGATAAGGCAGGAAACCTTATATATAAACCTGGAACAGTCCATATGCTCCTGCTTTCAAATGTGCCAAGACAGACAACTAAAAAGCTTCAGAATAACTATGACTAATGGTTTTATTGGAATTATATCGAATCAGGAATGAGGAAGAAAATGAATAGACAATTAAGAGATGAGAGAGTTAGTTGCAGCTTTGTTCTAAAAACAGTTTTTTTCCCCAACCAAGTTAGTGTGCGCATATATGTACGTATACAAGGTGGATTTTTTTAAAAAAAAGGGGGGGGTCAATTTATTTAAATGCACTGGGAGAAAAGTAGACTTAATATTTCATTTGCACAGAATGGAATAGAGAATGAATTAATGAAATTGTTTTAAAGGTATGTCTTTTATTAATTGAATTAGCTGTATATAATTTAATTTAGCTTAGCCTAATGCAAGATGTGCTGGGGGCAGATATGGTCTGGCCCCCTTTTATCCTGTGAAAGTTTTATGCCCCATGGGAGCCATTCCTGAGATTCTAAACTTGCACATAAATTTCAAAAGCCATTCAAAAACAGCAACTCAGTCTTTTCATTAGTAGTCATGCAACAAGTTTAAAAAGTAAATTTGGTGGTGCCTACTGCTCTGCCAATAGAACCGGTTCTGAGGTGTGGCCGGCCGAACTGGTCTGAACCGTTAGGAAACCACCTCTGATACGTATGTATAAGTCAGAAGTGGTATTCAGCCAGTTCTGACAGGTTCTAGAGAACCGGTACCAGAAATTTTGAGTAGTTCGAAAAACCAGCAAATAGCCTGACCCCGCCCCCACTGCCTCCCAGCTGATCTTCTTTTGTTGCCCTGAACAGGAGAATGGAGCTGGAAAGCAGGTTCATGGGGTGAGGAGGGAATGGGGATTTTGCAGTATCTTTCCCCTGCCATACCCACAAAGCAATTCCCACAAAGCCACACCAGGGCCTCAAGGCCATGCTCACAGAACCAGAAGTAAAAAATTTGGAATCCCACCACTGGTATAAGTGTGTGTGTGTGTGTGTGTGTGTGTGTGTGTGTGTGTGTGTGCACGTGTGTGTGTAAAGCATTACATGTTCAGATGAAAGATCTTAAAGAATTGACTTTGAAAAGCTGGTCACATTTGTTTAGAGTGAAATTTTAAAAAAAATACTCAGCCACATAAGGATGATCTATTGAATGATTCTACCATATGTTCACATTTCATAACATTGCCAAGATTGGAGGGAGAGGAGAGTTGCCCTTTTGCTTGCCTTGGTAATAAAGATGCCAGATGGAAGACATAGCAATGTGTTCTACCATATCTATCACATTTTGTGCTCTTTTTAATTTGTAAAAAAAGGCCCTGAATTTGAAGTTCCAAATTTCATATTTTCCCCCCAAATCGGAAGTGATTTTTTTAAAAAAAAAATGTCATCCCAAAGTATAGATTCTTCTCCCCTATGCATGTAGAATGATTAAACTTTAAATGCCTATACAAACTATTGCTAATTATTAAACTGTTTACCATTATTTTTACATATTAAAAACTCCCTTTTTATGACCCTATAATTCCTTACTTTGGGGTAGAGTCAGGGTGACTGGATGGAGTGAGTGTTTACTAGGATTTATGGACACCTGTTCAAATTCAGTTATATTACTTTCCCTCTTTCATAATTTCAAAAATGTTCATAATGTGTATGTGTGTACGTATGCACATGTTATTCTCATAAAATTCATATTTATATGTGATTCCTCATATGCATATTGTCCAAATATATATATTCCTAAAGTATATAAACTTAAAGTTTCTGAACAGACTTTTATTCATTCTTTTTTTATTTGCAAACTGCAGCACATGTGGAAAGGTTTTTAGATTTGGAATATATATTTATGCCAAAAGTTTCAGAGCCACTACTAGTAAACTCCTATGGAATGTTCCTTAGATTTATTTATCATATGTTTTGCTGAGAAAAGAGACTGAATAAGAAAAGGCAACATAAAGTGATGTAGGGATGTGGTGGAACCAAGAATGGCTTGTAGGAAAAGAAATGTATGGAGAAGTATAATGAGTGGTATCAATGTAACCTAGATTTAGTTAGATTTCCCTTTATCCCTTTTATCTTTTTATTTTGTTCACCAAAGCTGCTTTCTCTCAAAGGGAATTGTGTGGTAGATTTGTATCTATCTAGGTAGTGAGGCAGAAAAAAAAGAGTTAGAAAATACATTTTGGGAATTTTGTTTCTAAATATAGACAGATTTTTGTCTATAGAAGCTCTTGGATTTGATGATAAAGTTTGATAGACTCCAGAAAAAACTTTAAATGTTTCTCCTTGAAATGAAACTCAGATGTTGATTGACATATTTTCTTTTTCTTTAAAAAGTGTAGCTCAAAAATAATATAGCTAGTTCTAGACCACGTTAGATAATCAAAATTAGATCTATTATAGTATATTCTTATATTGTATTGTTTTTTTAAAAAAAAACTGATTTTAAATGTGATTTCTTGTCCTCAAGGTTGAAAACACATTAACCTAAAAACATCATAAAAAATGCAGCTGACAAGTGTTTTCACAAATCTTACTGTTTTGTGGTATCCAATTAAGGATGTATAATTTAACACAGTACAGTTGTTCCTGTTCACATATGCTTTAAACAAATTAGATTCTAATTACTAACAATTGTCATATCTTCCACAGAGATAATATACAGTAGGCCTACTCATTTAAGAGACACATTTCAGTTTTTCCCTTTAAACTGGGGAGATAAATTGTTTCATAGTAACTGTCAGTGTTCCAAATATCATGCAGAATTAAATCAAAGTCCAAGGCAGAGCTATCCATAAAGTTCCAATTTAATAAGACAGACATGTTGGCACATCTGTGGAATCCCAAATCTAAAAGCTTCCTGGGATTCCACCCAGTTGAAAGTTCATGATCTTATCCCCATACCCATAAATCCATCACATGGTCCAATCTTCTTCGGCCACCCTGGCATCTCCACCCAGCTGGTTCCGATCAGGTGCAGAGGTGCAGAGACAAAAGATGACCTTGGCTTCTAGAAAGGAATGACAACAACACATTCCACAATTCTACTCCTTTCTATTCCCCCTCCCAATTACTACACTAATGAAACAGCATAATGAAATAATAGAGAGTGTGGCAGGCCAAAGATCCTAAAAAGGAGTATAACTGCAGGCCTGACAGTAACTATATTTTCAACTAAATGACTAGGGAACTTCAGCTCAATAAGTTTCTACATTTTAGCTCAATAAACTATAATTCTAGTTTTGTAGGGTTGATTTTTTTGAGTATGGTCTATCTGATGAGGCTGACATAAATCAAGCACAAGTTTTTTCCAAAGGAAATTCTGCTAAATTCAATTAATCTTATTCCCAAATCAGTGGGCATAGCACATATGAATCACTGAATTCATTTTCATAGCAAATTTGCAATATGCCGGATAAAAAGTCCAGTTCTTACCTAATCATTTATAAGCTGGTAGGATTTTTTTTTGAACACAGAACATATAAAGAAGGATTATATTTCAAGTATTCATTGTGTATTTGTTAATACCTCACCTTTATTATTTTTACATATAACTCAAGGTGACAAACATACCCAACGCACGTTCCTCCTCTTAGATTCCCCACATCAACAACCCTCTGATGTGAGTTGGGCTGAGAGAAAGTGACTGGCCAAGGTCACCCAGCTGGCTTTGTAAAAGTAGTATGACCAAGGAAACTAATGATGATTATCCATAAATGTCCAACACTTTAAAAATCCTTGATTCCAAACCACTTCAAAGGATTTTCAAATCAAGTCTACCTCAGGTTATCTAAAATTCAGGTGGATCTATGCAAACTGTGTCTAATGTACTCCTTAGTCTCAAGAAGCTTCAATTCCCAATCTTCCTCCCTCCAGAAGCAGTTATATTGGGAAAGGTTCTTCTCTGGTTACCTGTGAATTTTGACAGCTTCTGAAAGAGCCTTTAAAAACAGGCATAGGTAACTTTTTTTCCTTTTTTGCATCTGGATTTTAGTTTTCAATATAGTGATTACGATGTTATACTTGGGAACTATATTCTCCCAGGTCAATATTTATGCCTCTAAGTTCTCAGTATAAAGAATTACGAAAGAAAAAGGAAATGTATAGTTTTGTGGTTATTTAGACTGGCAATGAAACATCTGCCAAGAAAACATCCAAGGTCAATAAACATCAAAAACTGAGTCTTATGCTATATCTATTCTATACTCTTAAAATATCGTTCAACTTGTTTTCATTATATTATTTGTATTCTGCACTTCAAATTAGCAAATATGCGGAGTGGAGGGATGAAGAGATAATTGATCACACCAGTGCTGGTAAAATAGAATAACTTAAGTGTGTGTGTGTGTGTGTGTGTGTGTGTGTTTCTTTCTTTCATTAATTATGCCCAATTTTCAGAGATTGCCTAGACAAGTCCCTGAAGTTTTCTTGCTAAGATTTTTCACTAGTAGTTTGACATTGCTTATTGCTAGGCTTGAGAGAGAGTGATTGGCCCAAGGACACCAAGCTGGCTTTGTGCCTTAGGCAGGACTAGAACTTATATTCCCCTGGTTTCTAGCCTGATGCCTTAACTACTGCGCCAAACAGGCTCATTTATATGTATGTGTCTATATGGGATATTTTAAGATGGGAATTAATGAGGCCTAGAATCATCTTGCTGTAGAATATTACACCTTTGATATCTCAGTATGGAAAAGATTCAAATTCTTCCAAACAGGGCAGGCAATTATCACAAAAGGACAAGAAGAAAAAGCTCTATAGCTATCCAACGAAGTTATAAAATTTGGACATTTTAAAAAGGTTTATTTCTTAGGAATTTTAAGTGACTTTTCTATTAAACTAACCATAGTTAGTTTATAAAGTTGACCATAGAATTTTTTTTTGTAAGAATATCCATTTGCTTTGAAAATTCTATATGTACCTGCCCCTGATACCCATGAATCAATTTGTCTCCTTTCTTCTCATAGTGACCATCAAATTAAAAACTAAATTCACCTAATCCACTACATGGGCTCTCCTAATAACTGACAGCTAGCTAGATGAATCAAGCAACATTACCTACCAATATGATTTGTTTGGTTTAGTTTTTATTAAAACCAAGATACTCACTGCTGCAAGTAATGCTATAAATAGTAAACTTGTGACACCTTGCACAAAGAAGCCATGTCATTATAAATGGCAAGCTATGATTTATGAATCCATATATTCTAAAGAGTAATTTACAAATATGGGTGGGGTGGGGGGATCCTGTACCAAATACTCACCTAATGAATCAATGAAGTTATAGAAACCTTAGACCGGGAGAACATAGAAATGAATCCCATTTAAAGTTTTCTGGAGGCTTCATTATAAAGAAAGATGAGCCATTGTCTGGCTTTGAAGATCATAAGATCGATTATATTATTAATGAGTCAGTTTCCTTAGGCTCATCTCCTAATTAAATAGTTTGGAGTGGAGAGCTTTCTCCAAGAATTGTTATGGCATGTCAGAATCTTGGAATCCTATAGGACAGTTTAAGGGAAAAAAACAAAACAATGCTAGCCAATTTCTCAGCCACCTCTGTTTTAAAAGGAAGAAAGTGTGTGTGTGGGGGGGGAATCTTGAAGGTTTCACAAGCCTTGCCAAAAAACAATAAAACCTCCACCTGGATGCCATTTCTACTTTACATGTTCAGGAACTTGATTGCTCAATTGGGATGTTTGTTTTTCTCAGTGCTGAATTGAGGGGCTGTGATTGATCAAATATTTACTTGGGAGGGAGAGAAGCAGCATACATACATTCTTTGGGATTTCCTTAAACTGACCTGAAATCCTTTTGAGTTCTGTCAATATTAAAATAGTACAAAATTTGATCTCTTTTTAATATGGTTTATTTTTCAGTGGTTTGTTCAATACGTGACCAAGGCAGGAGTGTCATTCCTTTGCACCAATTGATGTTCATTAGGAGAATAAATGAAAAATCACTCTTAGAGTATATTTTCAAGTATTTTGCTTGCAGGATGGACATTTTGCTTCAATTTTAACTAATTGCTGGTAGACTACTCAGTTCAGGCAATTATTTCTCTCTGCGTCATTATGGTACTAATCAAGCTTTTGTTTTTCTCTGTGGAAATTTTTCGCATTACTGGGTGCCAGTCTTTCATTCTTTCAGTTATCATTGACAGTCATATGCACCAATGGACGTAAGTGATATCAGAACTATTCACTAATAGGTAATGGATTGACAGGGTTAAAGTAGAGGTTTAGCTATTTGGTTGCTTGTTGTATTATTTGTATTAGCAAAATGATTCCAGTTATAAAAAGTATGGAGAAAGGTTCTGTACTTTTGGGGCGATTTTGGGACTCTACAACCCATCTCTGATTGCCCAAGGCATTCTCTCTTCCTGCATTCATCTCTCAGTTGAGGCCACATCTTGCCATAGTGGATCCATTCCTTTTCTCATGATGCTTTTCAAGTAGAACATTTTAGCCTTTTCTTGCATGACATCCATTGATTTCTATGGAAGCAGAGAGAGAGAAAATGTTCTCTTGCAGATAGGATCCTGTAGGTACTGTTAGGATGGAGGATAAATCCAGCTATTATCTAGAAACTATATGATGACTAAGCATTCTATTTTAAATTACTTTCAATTTAGTTTTTAAAATATTTTGGGGGGAAGTGCCTTGATTGATTGCCAAGATTTGGAAAATTTATAAATGGTTCAGGAAGAACTGTATATTAAACCACTTCAATTTTGTGAATGCAAGAATGCTTAAAATAAAGTGATCAGTGAACAGAAATTCCCTCTGGTATTTTCATGGATACATCCATATAATTTCCTTAGCAACAGGAACCAGTGTAGGAGTAATTTGGCATTGGCTTCTTCCAGCATTTATTTCTTTATTTAAGATTTTCCTATCTAGTCCATAAAGGTAAGATTTCCTAATGGTCCCCATCTAAACAGATCCAGCTCCACTTCACTATTCAAGGTCAGCCACTATCAGGGGGAATAGCATCAGGGCCAGGAGCTTTGCCTGACTTAAATTTGGAGATAAACTCGGTGATCTCAGCATGGGTCACAGGTTTCCAGTCAGGGGCTACAGGACACAGCTGTGAGTGAGGCACAGTTGAACTTGCTGATGCCTGGTAAATTGCCAAGAAATGGTTTTCCAGTCTCTGTTAGAGATGCAGCATAGAGGGAGTTCCTGATGGCCCGGCAAAGAGCTGGCAGCAATTTGCCAAAATAATTGGGTGTCCTTCTGCTGGATAGAGAGGAGAAGTAAATCCCACTTCTCTCTCTCTTTAGCTTTCTTTTTCTTAGCAATTAATCCTTTGTACTCCCGCTTCAGGCGGTAGTAGTCCTCTGGTGGGCGTTTGTCCCCTCGGTTGTGGTAGAGCAGGTAAACCCATTTAATCTGGTTCCTAAGCATCAAGCAATCTTTGTCAAACCAAGTATTACTTCGTGATTGATATAGACCACTTGGCCCACAGACGGCTCCAAGCTCCCTTTGGACACTGTTAATCAGTGACTCAAAGGCCAACACTATCACCGAGCCACTGCTTGCTAGTACCTGATTATACAAGTTGAGACACTCCGGAGATGATAAAATGGAGTGAAACTTTTTTTCAATATTGGGAGACCATTTGATCCTCCTTGTGCACGAGGCCACATAGGGATCTAATATCTGAGGGCCCCTAGGGAGATGTATATTTGAAAAAAGCTCAATGATTGTAACCAGGGGGTAGTGGTCGCTCTGTGTAAGGCAAGCTACATAAAAAGCATGGACTGCCTCTCTTAAGGATCGAGATACCAGTACAAAATCAATAACACTACTCCCACGTAAGGAACTAAAAGTAAATTTGCCAGCCAGATCACCTAGAGTACTCCCATTAAGAATTATCTTGTTGTGTTGGGCTGCTAAAAGGGCTAACTGGATGCCAGAAAAATTTGTTAATTCATCCTTAGAATGTCTGGCTGAAGTCAGATGACCTATGGCCTGGAGGGTTTCTTGGGGGTAGAGTTCCTCTATCGCTGGGGGGACTTGAGCTCCCAGACGGGCATTAAAGTCACCCCCTATTAGGATGTACATCATTGGGAATTTATAGTTTATCCACCTTCAGCAATAACTTCACAGGAATTCTAACACACAGGGAGCCATCTTCAATATTAAGTTTCATAAAAAAGATTTGTTACTCATTTTTTTAAAAGCAGAGAATTCTTCTACAGTAGTTTGGAGAACTGCTAATAAAATTTTGGATGTGTCAGTAACACCTTTCAGTAAACTCTGGAACAGAAGATCTGAAGTGGATTGTATAGTAACCAATAAAAAAGCACAATGTTCCTTAAGCAACTTGTTTGTAAAAGACGAAATCTATATTTATATAGATATGGTGGAAATACCTTTGTTGTAAATGACTACATAACAAAGATATCAAACTTTCTTAGAATGTTTCCAATGCAAGATATCAACAATGTAATGGAGGTTGCTAAAAAGAATACCAATTCACAATGTAATAGCAAAGTTAGATGTAGCATAATTAGGTCAAGTATCTAATTCATTTCCTTCTCAATTATTGTATTGTTTAAGAACAGGAAAGCAACTGGTACTACAGTCATTAACTGTCTTATATAGTACTGTATATCTGAAATAATCATTTTTAACGTCAGTAATATCCCAGCAAATGCTTTTTACTAGTTTTTATGGTTATATTATTAGTTGAACCCCCTTAGAAATGCAAAGAGCAGATAGTGTCATCAAAAGTTAGGGATCCAAAAGTTTTGCAACTTTCCTTCCAATTCTTATCTTGCACCTGCTTTTTTTAACTTTTAAAAAACCATTTGGGTAACTGCTAACTGCAAGAACATCATTGTGTTGAAAAGTAATCCAACTTAAGATGAAGAGTGAAATGATTATGATCCACACCTGGCCCAGCACCTAATTTTATTTCAACATTCGTACATAGCAGATAATTTTTGATGATGGTGGTATTTAAAAAGTATTGAGCCTGAAATTCAAGGTTTGACTGCTCAGACAAATTACTGCTATGAAGATGTTGGATACAAATACAGGTTGATTGCTACTAACTCCAGATTTCTCCCCTAATCATATCACTATTTAGAAACTGAATTTTTTTCACTGGATGTTTCTGCACAACTGATTTAGTTGGGAGATATAGTAGAAGCATCTTCCGGTGAATGATCAAAAAATCAATGGGGTAGTCTGACTATGTCATTGAAGCTCCATTTTTTTAAAATATCCATCACTGCATTTAAAAAAAGAGGTGGTTTACTGGTAGCATCACAGCCACAGTCCTGTTTTTTTTTCTTTGACCTATCTCTTTCCACAGATGCTTTGCCTTGTCCCAAAGGTGCTTTTTCAAAAGGCAACTGGATTTTGAAGATGTTTCACTTCTTATCCAAGAAGCTTCTTCATGAATGCAAGAAGCTTCTTGTATGCAAAGCAAAATGTCTTCAGGGAAAAACAAAGTCCAATTGCCTCTTGAAAAAAAAGCATGTTTTGGACAGCCATGGCCTGGATGACTGAGAATCTCCATAAACATGCCTCTGGCTTGCAGTAAATTTGGAACCTATAACTCAATGCCCTCACCCCACCACACACACACACACACACACACACACACACACACACCCACAGCACTTGGAAATGGCTCAGCACAGTTAGCACCCAGTGTATGGAGTAGTTGGAAGAACCAAATGGAGAAAGATATTTTAAAATGTAGCTTACACTGAATGACAGAGAGACCCAATGGGGGACCAATTCTTGTAAAAGTCAATGTGAGTCCATTATGCACAACATTTAAAGCTGATTGCTGACTGGACACTGTAGCAACATTCCGGTTCTGTTTCACTCGCCCAAGAAATAGTTGATTGGGAATGACATTATTGACCTTCCTTACCCTACCCTGCCCTTCTCAGCTCTCTCTGTCATTATCATTGTACAGGACAAGGCAAGACTGCTAATGGTTAAACTTACCAGCCTGCATTATCTTGTCTTGGTTTCATTGCTACTAGAAAGGTAGTTCTGAATTTTCCAAAGTAGAAATCAATCTCTTAACAGTTACATAGAGGCAATTTTTAATGTTTAAGGAATGCCTTTTGCCTCATCCCAGTAATATGTACGTCAGATCAGTACTACTGATCACATATGGCATTCAATCACTAGAACTAAGAGACACAGTCCTCCAAACATTTTACATTGCAAATCTATACGTTTCTGGGTAGAAGTAAATTTCCTTATGTTGACTAGGTATTAATGTCTTATCACTCTCTGTAGCTTTGATGAATTATTGGTTGCAACAATATTTTAATTAGGATACACATTCTTCAAATATTTGCTTTCAGATTTTACATAGACGTAAGCTCCACTTACCTCACTGAGATATTCTGGGATTAGCCAATAGAGCAGTGCATCTTTAGCCAACAGTTTAGTGAACCTATTGCATTGGAAAACATTATTGGCTCAAAAGACATAATAATAATAATAATAATAATAATAATAATAATAATAATAATAATAATAATAATAATAATAATAATAATAATAATAATAATAATAATAATAATAACAACAATAACAATAATAATAAAAAAATTATTTCTTAGCCGCACCCTCTCCCGAAGGACTCGGGGCGACGTACAAGAAAACACATAAGATATAAAATAGACAACACATACACAATAAACAAATACATGGACATGGACATGGAGAAGGGAGGCAGATAAATAGAGACAATTAAAACACAGTAAAATCTAAAAACCCCAGAATTAAAATTAAAAAACCCGTCAGGAGCAGAGTGAGCGAACTATGGTTGAGCCAGGCCAGCTATTTGGAATAGGTGGGTCTTGAGCTTTATCCAAAAGGCGCGGAGGTCAGAGGTAGTCCTAATATCCGGGGGAAGGTCATTCCACAGGGCTGGGCCCGCTACAGAGAAGGCTCTACTCCTAGACACCGCCCCCCGACATTGTCTGGCGGACGGCACCTGGAGGAGTCCCTCTCTGTGCGAGCGGATTGGTCGCAGGGATGTATGGGGCAGGATACGATCCCGCAGGTATCTAGGTCCTGAGCCATGGAGCGCTTTAAAGATCGTTATCAAGACCTTGAAACGCACCCGGTAGACCACAGGTAGCCAGTGCAGCTCGCGCAGGAAAGGTGTCACATGGGAGTACCTTGTACTCCCCATTATTACCTGCGCGGCCGCGTTCTGGACCAACTGTAGTCTCCGAGTGCATTTCAAGGGAAGCCCCATGTAGAGAGCGTTGCAGTAGTCCAGGCGAGACGTCACCAGCGCATGAGTGACTGTGCGCAAGGCATCCCGGTCCAATAGGGGGCGCAATTGGCGCACCAGGCGAACCTGGTGGAACGCCCCCCTTGCCACGGCCGTCACATGGTCATCCATGGACAGCCGGGCATCCAGGAGGACGCCCAAATTGTGCGCCCGCTCCACCGGGGCAAGTTGTACGCCCCGGATGGCCAGAGATGGAATTAACTGGTTGAACCGGGGGGCCGGCAGCCACAGCCACTCTGTCTTGGAAGGGTTGAGCCTGAGTCGGTTGTCATCCATCCAGACCCGTACGGCTTCCACACACCGGGACATCACTTCGATGGCTTCGTTGGGGTGGTTCGGGGTGGAAATGTACAGCTGAGTATCATCAGCGTACAGATGATATCCCACCCCAAAACCACGGATGATCTCACCCAGCGGCTTCATATATGTGTTGAACAGGAGCGGCGAGAGGACCGACCCCTGCGGCACCCCACAGATAAGGGGGCTTAGAGTCGACCTCTGCTCCCCTGTCAACACACGTTGCGTCCGGCCGGAGAGGTAGGAGCCGAACCACCGTAGAACGGTGCCCCCGACCCCCAACCCCTCCAGTCGGTGCAACAGGATACCATGGTCGATGGTATCAAAAGCCGCCGAGAGATCTAATAGGACCAGGATAGAGGAACAACCCCTATCTCTGGCCCTCCAGAGATCATCCACCAACGCGACCAAGGCCGTCTCCGTGCTATGTCCGGGGCGAAAGCCGGACTGGCGCGGGTCTAGATAATCATTTTCCTCCAGATGTCGTGGAAACTGATAAGCCACCACACTCTCTACAACCTTCGCCAAAAAGGGAAGGTTGGAGACAGGACAATAATTGGCCAGCTCCATAGGGTCCAGGGAAGGCTTCTTGAGCAAGGGTCTCACCACCGCCTCTTTCAAGGCGGCTGGAAGAGACCCCTCGCCCAGCGAAGCATTCACTAGGCCCTGGAGCCAGTCGCTTGTAACCTCCCAGGATGCCAGTACAAGCCAGGAGGGACACGGGTCCAGTAAACATGTGGTAGGTCACAGTCGTCCACGCACTCTGTCCAAATCCTCGATGGCAACCAAATCAAACTCTTCCCAGGTTGGTTTCTCAAGACTCGCCACGGACGTCTCCACTGGGCCACTGAAAGGGACCCAGTCCTTCCGGATTTGAGCGATTTTATCCTGCAGGTATTTCCCAAATTCCTCTGCCCTACCCTGTAAAGGGGCCTCCCGCGGCCTCTGAAACAGAAGGGAGCGGGACACCCGAAACAGGGCGGCAGGGCGGTTCTCCGCGGATGCAATGAGAGCGGCACAATATTGACGTTTGGCCGCTCTCAATGCCACAAGGTACGTCCTTAAGTGGGCTCGTACCTGTGTTCGGTCAAATTCGGAACGGGAGGATCTCCAACGACTCTCTAGGCATCTCTTGCGGTGCTTCATCACCCTTAGCTCCTCGGTAAACCAAGGGGCCAGGGTGGATCGTTGCCGCCGGAGAGGCCGCAAAGGCGCCACCCGGTTCAAGGCCCCGGTAGTCGCGTTGTTCCACGCGACCACCAGGTCCTCTACCCGAGGGCGGGTCAGGGCTACAGGAGGTGGCCCAAGCTCCATCTGGAACTTATCTGGTTCCATCAGGCGCCTGGGGCGGAACCATCTAGTATTTTCCGGTTCCGCCTCCCCGCAGCGGGGGTAGCTCCAGGGAAGTCAAGTTGGAGGAGTGAGTGGTCTGACCATGACAGCGGAGTGATGGTTAAGTCTCCTCCTCCCAGATCATTCAACCACTGGCCAGAGACAAAAACGAGGTCCAGGGTGTGACCTCCCTCGTGTGTCGGGATGTTAAGAATGTTTTTTTTTTTGTTTCTTTCCAAGTACTATCATGTTGCCTCACAGCAGTTTTTCCCTTTCAGCTGAAACACCAAGAACTCTAATGAAATAATATTAAAAAGGGAGGGGAAAGTTTCAGATGTGATCCATTGCTTTCATTTATAATAGAGTTGGGGAAACACTTGCTTCAAGGATATTTTTGTAATAGAACAAGATAATGAGGGCTGCTATAATGAAAATCAAAGTCTATGTGGGAGAGGCAGTTTTGCTTCATCATTGCTGTAGCCTGACTTTTATCTGTAATACAACTTTTCAAAAATAGTGTATACAATTATGCATGTGCATATTACACACATCCAAACTCTTTAGTTCATAGTGGCGGCTCTACCATATGACATCAGTTACAGCCAGAAACTGAATATTGTAGGCATCAGAATAAAAGACAAGATAATAAAAAAACATATTTTTCCTCACCTTAGTTGGGGGACTACTCTGAGGAAAAAGGAAGCACTCATCAGAGATAGAGGGTAAAGTGTTCTGTATAAAAAAGATGAGAGAAAAGAAATTTCTCCTTAACTGAGCCTACTAAATCAAAGACCTATTGAATTGCAAAAGGCCAGACCATCAAATCCAAATATGCTCATCTTATATTTTACCCAAACTCTGCTTGGAGATATCGAGTAAAGGCAAATCCATCATCATCTGAGGCTGAAACAAGTGGCAGCTATGTCCTGGAAAGTCTTTGCAGATTTATCTTTTTAACCAGTCGTGGATTATTCCTGGATTAGTATGTGCTTTCTATAGTCACTCATACTTTGAGTGACTATACTTTGATCAATTGGCATGTGACTTTTGCACTATGCTATACATGTGACTGATCTTGAAGACCACTTGGAAACTTCAGCAAGTTAACTTCAGGTAGCACAGTCAGTATGGGTGTGCCATGATGTTTTCTTTTTCTTTTTAATAATATTTTTTTTATTTTCAAACAAAACAAACACACAAAACATATAACATAAAAATCTCTTCAACTGCACACAGTGTGTTGATTGGTTACAAGGCCTTTCTGCGTCCTTTCCAGTCATCACTTGAGCTTTATCAAAAATCACATATTGTCAAATATCTTTGTATACATTATTATACTTCATTTGTTTGATTATCACTATTGTTTCTCCATTTTAAACAATGCATTCTAAGTATGTATCATTTATATTATAATGATTCATTATATCATCTTCAATATATTCAATAATAAAGAATTTTTATACTATTCTAAGTCATTCTATTATTTTAGCATTGATAACATTTCTCTAATAATTTTGAATTCCATGTTTTTTCCCATTATTAGTATCATCAATCTAATATACATGTATACAAATTGTTATAATTATTAAACATCCATTAAGCATAGTTATTAATACATCCTTTTTAAATGAGGCATGTTAAATTTGAAGTAAATTTATATTATGGCAGTTCATTATCCTAAAATCATCCAATGATATTACATCTTTATATTCCATTCTATATATAATTATTTATCTTTTATAAAAAGGGTTTTCAACATCATCTCAATAACAGTTTGTATAAAATTTTATATTATCAATCTAGTATGTATAAATGCTTTATTATCATTATTAATCATTTATTTGACTATAGCTATTACTACTTTATCTTATACATAGTACTCAAAATTTAAATACATTTAACTGTTTTATTGTGACATTTCATTTCATCATCCTGTATCCTTCCAGAAATAGTGTAGTCCAATATCTCTTGCCATTTGTAAAGTCTGTATTCTAAGTGTTTTCTTGATAGGTCTTATGTGGACTTCTCTTGACAACTTATTGTTCATTGCATATCTTATAAGGGTTCGAAACCCTCCATCTGCTCCTTTCATCAGCTTGACTTTAGTTATCATTGGTGCTACTGCCGAAATTACTCTCATTGTTTCTGCCAACTTTTCTCCCCTTTCTACATCTATGTTTTGACATCTGAGATAGAGTTCCAGTTCATCGATCTCTCCTTTCCGTATTTCACACTTGTCATTTCCCTCCACTCTCAATTTGCTGTCAGTGTCAATCATTTTCTTATCACTTTCATATGTCTCTGTGGTTTTTTGAATTCTATCCTCATTGTTTTATAAGTATTCTCAGCTCTTCCCTCCGTACTTTCTGCATTTTGATCTATAATTTCAAGTCTCTTTTCAATTCTCTCTATGGTTATTAAAACTTTTTGAATTTCTAAAAAAAATTCTTTGCAATGTTAATTCCTTTTCTTCTTCATATTGCTCCATTTTTCCAGGTTATAAACACTGCCACTAAAACATCCAAGGTTTTTTCTAGGTTTCAAACAACTTCAGTGAGGTTTTTTAGGTCAAAGCTTTCTCTTTCCTTCAAAGGAACACCTGTATAAACAACACATTTTCACTGACCCTTTAAGTAAGCAAAGCCAATAGCTTTGTTAACCAATTTCATTGTATTTAAATACAATGACAATAAAGATTATACTTATACTAATCCGCTTTCTTTCTTCTGTCTTCAATTTTATTTTAACTCTAAGTCTTTTGGTTTTTTCCTTCTCTAATAATAAAGATTTTTCTCACCATTTCGACATATTGTCTCTCCTGTTCTGCTTCCATTTCAGGGGCTTGTCCCAACCTTCTGCAGCCATTTTGGCTGCTTCTCTTGTAGCTGGCAAAAGAGCTTTCTCCTGGATCGATCAGGGACTTTGTGATGTCCCTGAGATCAGCAGGATATGCTCTTCTCTGTCGCCATTCCTTCAGAACAGTTTAGATCCAAAAAGGACTGTCCAGCAACAGAGATATTGACAGCAATCCTGGAGCCCCAAGGTTGCATGTCGTATCGTCGCAACATCAAGCCCCGCCTGCCATGGTATTTTCTTATAACATATCTGCAATATGAGCTTCTGTACATTGGTTTCCATGGCTTCTATGTGCAATTCAAGGTACTGTTTATTATCTATTATCTAAATCTATCCTTATGATAGGCTAGTGCCTCACCATCTGATGGACCAAAGTACCAATGATTAAACTATGTCAACTGATGGGACCCAAGAAATTGATTTTTTCTATCACAGCACTTACTCTCAAAGCAGCATCTCCCAGATATTCTTACGTCGTCTATCCTAGTTGATTTAAAGATAACCTAAACACCTGGCTATTCCCTCGATGGCCTTGGGCTGGGGTATGAGGTGGGACTGTTATGGGACTGTTTTGTGTTTTTGTTGTGTGTGGTATGGCTTTCTCTGAATTTATTGTTTTTCCTATCTGTTACCTTGTTTCAAATTGATTTCAATATTGTACACTGTTCAGAGTTGTAATGAAGGTAGACAATCTTATGAATTTGATTAAAAAATGTGAATGCATGAAAGTTGGGCTGTTATGGTCTGTATATAAGGAATGGCAATATGGAAAGATCATTTAAAAGCTTGTAACATCACATCGAGCAGAAAAATAACTGGCTACAAAAGGGTGTGTGTTAATTATTAACGTGCACTAGACAGGGGAGCAACTCATTCAACATTGGCCTCCTAGAGTTTATTAGCTCATAAAGTCCTAATGGTTTTGTTTATAATTCCAATTGTACGTGGTTGCTGAAATAGTCTTACAATTAAGGTCATCATTCCAGCCATTAAACAATGCTGAAATTGATGAATTGCATTTGTATCAACCCCACATCAGCGATAATCCATCCTTTTGGGAAAGCTGAGACTGAACATTTTCTCTTCCTCCATTCCATATTTCAGAGGTGACAAACTCAAGGTCCAGGGGCTGGATCTGGCCCATGGGATGCTTAGATCTGGCCCACAGGACCACCCTGGAACAGCAAAGGATCAGCCTATGGTTCCTTTGCCAGTGAAAATGGAGCTTGAGAGGTCTACGTGCAGCCCTCCCAAACTTTTCTTGCTGGCAGAGAGTTGCAGGAGGCTATCGCAGCTGAAAACAGAGCTCAGGAGCCTGTTTTCACTGGCAAAGCACTCAAGCCACCATAGGTGCCCCTGACACAAGGTATGTCGAGCTGACCACACTCACCCCAGCCCACAATGTCAAACACAATTCTGATGTGACCCTCAATGAAATCGAGTTTGACACCCCTGTCCTATTTCATAACTCTTTCAATTTTTTTGAATGACATTTTACACTTACAGTTCCCAAAGAAAACCTTTCCCTCAATTATATTTATATCTGTATTTATAATGCCAACTCAGGGAACAGGAGCTGCATCTACTATTCTAAGGTATGCTATCATTATCCATGAAGGTTTAATTCATTTACTGTAGTCAAATTAATGATAAATCTTTTATATTATGTTACTAAGTCCCTTTTAAAAGCCATTTTCCGTAAATGATTACTTGGGATTCATTTTGTTTTTTTTAAAGAATTAGACAGTGGTAGAATAAATAGTACAGAATAATAGGGTTGGGAGGGAACTTGGAGGTCTTCTAGTCTGCTTAAGCAGTCACGTTTAGGATTTCTATAAAGTGACTTGGGAGATCAAAATGCTGTGATATTTATTTTCCCTTAGTTTTAATTGTGATGTCAAACTTGTGTTCATTAATTCTACCAACATGGGAATGAGATCCTGAAACAAAAACCAAAATGGTTCAAACTTTGTGTAAGAGAATAGTGCAAAACTTGTGCGTCAGGATGAGTGTATGATGAAGTGAGCTGCAGCTCATGGATGGTTATGCCTTTTAATAAAATTGTTTAATCAGAAAAAGTGCCATCAGACTCTTGTTTTATAATACCAAAACCCAGCCCTGTTCCTACCATGGTGAGGATTGAATCACTTGGTGTTCTATTCTGCCAGTTACATACATATAGCTAACTTCTGATAATGGACTGAAAATACTTATTGCATTTATAAATCTTTCTTTAAAGTAACCCAAAACACAGTGTAAACAAAGCTTTTTGCACATGGTTAATCCTTGACTGATGACTGTAATGGAGCCTGTCATTTTCATTGTTAGTCATGGCACCCATATAACCTGATTTTATGACCCCTTTTTTGCATTGGTTGTTAAGCAAATACTGCAGTGACTAAGGGAATAAATGCATTCCTAGGTGAGAATTTTGCAGGAAACTGGTTTAAAAAGGTGGAAACCAGTAAAAAAATATTGTACATTACAGTCATGTGACTGAATACTGCAACTAGTCTTAAAGATGAACCAGTTGCCAAGTGCCCAAAACGTGATCATGTGACTGCAGGGATATGTGCAGCTGGTGGAATATCAGAGCTTGTTGTAAGGAGCTTTGGGAGGGAGTTGTAACTTTGAATGGTAACTAAGCAACTAGTTCATAAGTGAGGACTACTTGTACTCTACAGAAGACTGTACTTTAGCACAAGACTCTAAGTGAAACAAATACCAAGTTCAGGAAGATCCAATTCCAGGTAATATCACACTATCCCTTAGACTGAATCATATGTTAGAAATGTTAACTTTGTTTGCCACAAATACCCATGCAGACAAAGCCCAGTGTTTTATACAGCCTTGGCCATAAGTTTGACTGATTAAGTCATGCTTCTGATGCTCATCTGGTTTCTTTCCAAATTTTATAAATATTTTGCCTTCTTTCATCTCTTCTTAAATCACAATGTATAGCCTTGGGTGGGACATTGAATAATTTAGGTTTTGGATCAACTAATTCAGTGTACACCTGCCTCTCCTCTGGTACATCTTCTTCAGCCAACTCTAATGATTAGGCTATGGCTGAGAATGGATGAACTCTTCAACCTCTGAACATCCAAATTCATCCCTAGCACTGGATGACCTTGGGCCATATCATTTCAACATTAAACTTTAACTTAAAAATTCATTCTAGTTTCTATGAAAAACATTTAGAAAGAATACTGGTTGTTCTATTTAAAGATAGATGGCTCCATGCTAAGTTGTCCTTAAGGCACTGTTCAACAGTTATGGACCTTTAAAGATGTGGCTTGAGCAGAATTCTCCATCCGCTCCCTATCCCAAGGCTGTAAATTTTCAGCCTGAGTTGGGTTTAGGAGAAGAGGCTGTAACACTCTGAGAGCACAGCACAGCATAGCACAATACAATACAATGCAATACAATACAATACAATACAATACAATACAATAGCAGAGTTGGAAGTGACCTTGGACCTTGGAGGTCTTCTAGTCCAACCCCCTGCCTAGGCAGGAAACCCTATACCGGTTCAGACAAATGGCTATCCAACATCTTCTTAAAGACTTCCAGTGTTGGGGCATTCACAACTTCTGGAGGCAAGCTGTTCCACTGATTAATTGTTCTACAGTACAGTATTTATTTGAAAAAGTATTCTGATGTTTCACCATGCCTAATCACTGTGTCTCAATTTTTAGCCCTTTTGCAAGTAGTCCTCCACTTACAACAGTTACAATGGCACTGAAAAAAGAGACATGGCAATTTTTCACACTTAGGACTGTTGCAGTATCCCCATAATCACGTGACTTGCATTTGGATGCTTGATATCTGTCTCACATTTATGACGATTGTAGTTCACCAGGGTCATGTGATCACCTTTTGCAACCTTCTGACAAGCAAAGTCAATGGGAAAACCAGATTCACAACCACATTACTCATTTAACAACTGCAGTGATTCACTTAACAAATGTGGCAAGAAAAGTCGTAAAATTGGGCAAAACTCTCTTAACAAATTACTCACATAACAACATAAATTTGGGGCTCAAGTATGGTCATAAGTCAAGGACTACCTGTATAGTATTTTCATTAGATTTTATTTGTTTTTAATGCAGCACAATTCCAAGATGGAATAAACACTTTCTCTCCCTCCATTTCTCTCAAAGTTAATTTTTAAAGGTTAGGAGAGTTGGTAGCACAGATATTTTATTCTGAGGTGTTTTTTTGCCAGTTTCTAATCAGTCTAAACTTGTGTGAAGTCATCTAAGTCCCCCATGTGATTAATCTTTATTGTGTGCACAGCTTTAAACTCTGCTATTTTTATATGATCAGCAGGTCTAATTTTTCATATACTTGGTTTTTTTTTTAATCGAATGCACTTCAAGAACACTTTCCCAGTATAAGGTAACTTCATCCTCATTTATGAAGAAGCTGTGCAAAAAAAATAAGGAATAAAACTAAAAGTGATCGCCTGGCGTTCCAGCAGAGTGTATAGCCTTTTGCAAGGCTTTCAGCTTCTGATGTACTATTCTTTAAGCTGAAGTGTTGTTAAAATTAGTTCCTGTGGTAAGGAAACTTGGACAGAAAATTTGATTTCTTTTTATATGTGAAGTATGACGCCAGCTGGGTTTTGTATAATACAATAGAACATTTTTGTACTCTAAAAATCAGAAGAAATCTTTGCACATTCATAATACATCTTTATTTTCTGAATTTAAATGATTCATACCATGCCGTATGCTACCATTCAACAAATTCATCAAAAGATAAATATGAAACAGCTAATAAATAAACTAAAAAAAATTAGCAAAGCTATATGGATGAGACTTTTGAGCCATCAGGAGTTTCAGAAGATTTTGATTGCAGATTTGCTGTGTGTATCGGAGAATAGATGTATACTTTTCAGAAGTATAAATGTGGTTTACATTATTTTTTAAAAACATTGCTATGAGCAATTCTATGGGAAATAAAAAGAACAAACCACCTATCTTTGCATAATTTGTGAAAATCTCAAGATAATGGCATTATTGCATTTGTCATATAAAATTAAAGGAATAGATACCAACTGAAATGTTTTGAGTAGGTGGATATTTTACTGCTGAGCTTTCAAATGGAAAACCCTCCGTCAGAGCAGTCAGTTCAGTAGTGAAATTCATTTTTTTTAATACCGTTTTTGTGGACGTGGCTTGGTGGTCATGGTGTGACTTGGTAGGCGTGGTTTAGTAGGTGTGGCAGGAGAAGGATACTGCAAAATCTTCATTCCCACCCCACTCCAGGGAAATGATACTGCAAAATCTTCATTCCCACCCCACTCCAGGGGAAAGATATTGCAAAATCTTCATTCCCACCCCACTCCAGGGGAAAGATATTGCAAAATCTTCATTCCCACCCCACTCCAGGGGAAAGATATTGCAAAATCTCCATTCCCACCCCACTCCAGGGGAAAGATATTGCAAAATCTTCATTCCCACCCCACTCCAGGGGAAAAATATTGCAAAATCTTCATTCCCACCCCACTCCAGGGGAAAGATATTGCAAAATCTTCATTCCCACCCCACTCCAGGGGAAAGATATTGCAAAATCTTCATTCCCACCCCACTCCAGGGGAAAGATATTGCAAAATCTTCATTCCCACCCCACTCCAGGGGAAAGATATTGCAAAATCTTCATTCCCACCCCACTCCAGGGGAAAGATATTGCAAAATCTTCATTCCCACCCCACTCCAGGGGAAAGATATTGCAAAATCTCCATTCCCACCCCACTCCAGGGGAAAGATATTGCAAAATCTTCATTCCCACCCCACTCCAGGGGAAAGATATTGCAAAATCTTCATTCCCACCCCACTCCAGGGGAAAGATATTGCAAAATCTTCATTCCCACCCCACTCCAGGGGAAAGATATTGCAAAATCTTCATTCCCACCCCACTCCAGGGGAAAGATATTGCAAAATCTTCATTCCCACCCCACTCCAGGGGAAAGATATTGCAAAATCTTCATTCCCACCCCACTCCAGGGGAAAGATATTGCAAAATCTCCATTCCCACCCCACTCTGGAGCCAGCCAAAGGTGGCATTTGCTGGTTCTCCAAACTACTCAAAATTTCCAGTACCGGTTCTCCAGAACCTGTCAGAACCTGCTGGATTTCCCCTCTGAGTCAGTTATTCAATCACTGTTGGGAAGAGATTTCAAATATTGATCATAATGAACAGATGTTCCTTCAGATTCTTCCCCTTATTATTTAGTTCAGGAGTGTCAAACTCATGTTGACATGGCGGTGTCATGTGATTTATTGGGACTTTGTCCCCCTGCCCTAAACTGTGTGTGTGCGTGACCAGCACGTGATGCATCCAGTCTTTGGGCAGGAGTTTGACAGCCCTGATTTAACTCAACAAAAACCATATCTACTTGGTCCCTGAAAAAAAGATTGCAAATCAATGGAATATTTTTTACAGAAATAAAGTATTTTCAATATAGCAGGTTCCATGGTGAACCAAGTGGTATTTTGCAGTGAACTTCAGTGCATCATTGAAAATTTACTTCCATCTTAGTCCCTTCATGATAGTTAGAATACAGTACTGCGGTCTACTTCTGCTGACTGCTGGCTGCCCAGAGTTTGGCTGTTTGAGTCTCACTGGCTCAAGGTTGACTCAGCCTTTCATCCGAGGTCAGTAAAATGAGGAACCAGATTGTTGGTGGCAATAGGCTGACTCTGTAAACTGCTTAGAAAGGGCTGTAAAGCAATGTGAAGCAGTATATAAGTCTAAGTGTGAATGCTATTGCTATTCTTCTGTGACCATATCACCTTGTTCAGCAAACATTTGACTGGTAAGTGACTTATTTATAAAATACTTTTCAAAATCATTTATTGAAATCTTTATAAGTCAATAGTATCATGTCAATAAAGCTCTAAATGATTACTTGTGGTGCTTGGTTTCATCTATCAAATTTGCCTGTGTTTTTCTCTGCATGTTTACCACTCTGTGTCTCTAGCAGTGGGGAAATGGAGTGGGTACTAGGCCACAGAACCTGTCAACCTTTCCAGGTAAGCTAGATAGAAAACACAAGTAAATGAGACAATTCTACTATATTGTAAGGCTAGATTAACAGAATCTTGGAAGTCTGAAGGTACAATCTTCCCACTTGCTACTTTTAACCAGATGATCAATCACTTAGGACAAATCTTTCCTAGTTTTCTTTCTCTGACCATTAAGTGGTTGTGGACTCCCCTCTCTCTCTTGTCTGATTGGTTTCTAGGCAACATCTCTTTCTCCCATTCCCCAAGGTTATCCACACATTCCATTCAATTAACGCAATTTAATGCATTTTTATTATTATTACAAGGAAATCCATTGAGGAAAGGAATGAGTTTCTTCTGAACATTCACAGAGAAGAATAATTCCAGCTAAATTGAATTAATGGATTACTACTTTCCATTGTTTCACTGCTGCAGTTCATTCTCTAGGTTTGATATTAAATAAATAAATAAGTAAAATAATTTAATTATTTGGCAAGAGTCTGAAAAAAGGTTTTTGATTTTGTTTTCAAAGAAATTAATAGGATTTTGGCTCTGATTTAAAGTAAGTGAATTGCACTTTAGTGCACTGTAATTTAAGTAAAATAATTTTGTATCTGTATCAAAATCTGGTTAGATGAGGCATATACAGTATTATGGCACCTAGATATACTGATAGTTCTGTTAATTTTGCTTTGGTTTTGTCCAAGCAGAACTAACCCCTCTGCTGTTTTCTTTAATTGTCATGCTCTTAGGCATTGCTAGATCTTGTTATTTGTTTTTTCTGCTTTTTTAATGTACTTGCCATGTTCTTTCTCTTGTCCTGTCTCTTTCCTATTCTTCATATCATCTTTCTTGTAGGCAAGTTTGGTCTTTCCACAACTTAGTAAACTAACATGATATACTATCTTCAGTGTATTCAGATATTCTTCTAATGCCATTTATTTCTCCTTCAACTGTCTGTTATACTTGCAAGATTCCATTATTAATTTTATTATTGTTAAGGAACAGTGACTAGTGCATGTGCTTTACATTTTCTACTCAGATTCCAAAGTAGTGTTCTGACATAGGCCTCCCAGCAGCATGAAGCCAAGTCCTCTTCCCGATAAACCCCTTTTATTTAATTTACAGTGAATTCCTCTCCAACAAAATCCTGGCTCACAGTCTTTCAAGATAGTTCACAATTACCAATCTTTATCAGGCTTGGAGAGTGGTCAGGCCAGTGATGGGTTCCCACTGGTTCGGACTGGTTTGGCTGAACCGGTAGTGGTTTGGCGGCCCGGGTCGCTTTTTTAATATTTTGCACATGCACAGACCTATTTATGTGCAAATGTGCACATGCACAGAGCCGAACTGGCAGTAATTCTGGCAAGAGCCCACTCTTGGCCCATGCTGATATCTTTCAGACACCACAATACTTGGGAAGAATGCAGGAATGAACCACTGTATTTTTAGCAGTATACGACACACCAGAGTATAAGACACACCAAGGTTTTGAAGAGGCAATTTTTTAAAAAAGTAGGTAGGTAGATAGAGGGATTGAGAGGGAGAGAAAGAAAGAGAAATACAGTAGGTAGGTAGGGAGAGAGATAGAGTAGTTAGGTAGGATAGAGAGAGACAGAAATAGAGAGAGATAGAGATAGTAGTTAGGTAGGTAGGTAGGTAGGTAGGTAGGTAGGTAGGTAGGTAGGTAGGTAGGTAGGTAGAGAAAGAGATGGATAGAGAGAGAAATAGAGAGAGAGAGAAATACAGTACGTAGGTAGGGAGAGAAATTGTGTGTGTAGATAGGTAGGTAAATAGAGGGATAGAAAGAGAGAGAGAGAGAGAGAGAGAGAGAGAGAAATATAGTAGATAGGTAGAGAGAGAGTAGGTAGGTAGGTAGATAAAGGGAGATATATATATATATATATAGTAAGGAGAGAGAGAGAGAGAAAGTGCAGGTAGGTAGGTAGGTCGGTAGAGGGATATAGAGAGAGAAATAGAGAGAGAAATGCAGTAGATAGGGAGAGAGAGAGAGTGTGTGTGTGTGTAGATTGGTAGAGAGCTAGAGAGAGAGAAATAGAGAGAGAGAGAAATACAGTAGATAGGTAGGTGTTTCTGCTGGCACAGCACTTGATCAATTCTCATCAATCAGTTAAAGAGCTTTTCAAAAAGAAAAGAAAACGTTTTTGCACTCTGCAAACTTCCCCAAAAGGGCCCGTTTTTCATGAAAAGGGGCCCATTTTTCTTTCTAAAAAAAGAGGCATGAATAGCCTTGGGGGGCTTGCAGAGTGCTCCTGAGTGGGGTGGCAAAATGAACAAAAATGGCCCATTTTTTGTTAAAACGGACCCGTTTTATTTTCACAAATTGCATGCATAGCCTTATGGAGACTGCTGGGGGCTGGGGGGCGGAAATGGTTCATTTTTTGCTCATTTCTGCCCTCCCCAAGCCCCAAGAGCTCTCTGGAAGCCTCCATAAGGGTATGCACGGCCATTTTGGTGAAGGGGCGGGGCTTCGGGAGGCAAAAAATGCTATATTCAGTGTATAAGATGCACCCAGATTTTCAGCCTCTTTTTTGAGGAAAAAAGATCTGTCTTATAGTCCGAAAAATATGGTAAACACCCCTCCCCTTGCATTCCTCTTTTATTCCTCATGGGAGGGGCCATTCACTGTCACCTGTGGCCTTTCTTCCAAGTTGACCCTTGTTCCTTAGCTGTTCCCTTCATCTGGCAACTCTGTGCATGCACACACTGGGAACAGGCTCCAGCTATTTGTCTGCCTCATTGATGTCTGACTCTGAAGGCAGCTGATAACTGTCAGACAGCCTTGGCCCCATCTCTGCCTCTGATGCAGAGCACTCGTCGGAGCCTTCCCCAGACACCAGGACTGGCCCATGTTCCACCCCAACCTTCTCATTGTCTGAATCTGCTGCCAGCTCCGCTGACAGACTACGAGTGGCAACTATTTTTTTGTTAGATAAGCATGTGGACGATATCTGGTGATGAAATCAATAAATGTTTCGTATTAGTTCTGTTGATCCTGGCTGGAATTGAGTTCGTTTATTGTTTTGCTTTTATGTATGGCAGAAAATTAAGAAATTGAAATGGAGGAAGTTGATAATGTAACTAAGTTTGATACCAAACTAATAAGTTTCTCTGCGGTTCTTTTGACAAGTGAATGTTCTTTACCCATACCAGCTTAATAAATTATGAACTTATGTTTTGAAGGAGAGAATAGATGGGGAATGTCAGTTAACAATGAACGATTTCTCAAGGAAAACTTTTAAAGAAAAGGTGATAGCCCTGAATGGCATCATCCATGTGTAAATAAAAGATGGATGTGAAAAAATGTCAGCTCATTTTTAACTTTTCAGAAGCATTTTTTATAAATAAAAACCAGTAACAAGAGCAACAATGAGGTGTGCTTTCTAGAGCATATCCAGTGACATGATTTAGGATGGCTTCTCTTTTAAACTATCATGAACAAGACACAGAAAAAAATCTGCTATAAAAATATGCATGCATTTCTGCATTTCAGTGATAAAGTTTATGTTTATTTGTAAAATTTTTGCAAAGAAATATTGACAAAATAAGTATTTGCAAATGTCACACACTTTCATTAGATACACATATTTGAGATGCTAAGAGAGCATCTATTTAGAAATAATTAGGAAAAGGAATATCACTAGGAATTTGTAATATATCATACTTCAGCCTGAACTACTTTTATACATTAGGTCAATCATGATAGCTAAAATAAGTATTATGCTATGCTAGATTAAAAATCACGTGTGTGTGTGTGTATCTATACGTAATGAGTACTCAGGTGTCCAAGATTGTATGTTGTCAGTTTGCTGTGTTTTAATACTTATAAAATACTTAAAGTTACTGATGTGAGATGGGTGATCCTGATAATTTTCTCTTCAAATAATCAAAGTCAAGTCCATTACAGTCCTAATTAGAAAAAAAGAAAGCATCAATGACTACATATAATCCAGTGGTGGGTTTGTACTGATTTTACTACCGGTTTGCTTGTGCATGCATGTGGGTGGGTGGGCAGAGCCTCCCGTCCCTGCCACTACCGGTTCGGCCAAACCAAGCTGAACTGGGAGCAACCCACCTCTGATATAATCCCCTTCTCAAAAACCACTGGAAAGTTTGCAGTTCCAGGAAACTGATAACAACAAACTTTATATATATATATTATAGGAATAAAATGAGAGAAAACACAATGATTTATGATATTATTTATCTGTTAAACAGATTTGCCCTTGAAATTTGACTAAGGTATAATATCAAGACTTATAATGAGGTCCCTGTTCAACAGAACATAAAGAAATCTGTGGTTCTTTTTTTAAAGTGTTTTAAGAAAATTTGCAGCATTTCTTAAGAGTGAAAGTGGTTTTGACATTGTGGGTAAGGCAGGTAGTCCTTGACTTATGACCAGAACTGAGTCCAAAATTTCCATTGCTAAGCAAGACAATTCAGTGATTTTTTTGAGCCATTTTACGACCTTTCTTGCCACAGTTAAGTGAGTCACTACAGTTGTTACTGTATGTTAGTAACACAGTTGCTAAGTGAATATGTATCTCCCATTGACTTTGCTTTCCAGAAGATTGACCCTGGGAGTCTGCAACTGTCCATATATATGAGTCAGTGCCAAGTGTCTAAATTTTGATTCATGACAATGCTGCAATGCTCCCAAGCTGAAAATGGTCATAAGTCACTTTTTTCATTGCTGCTGTAACTTCAAATAAATAAATATCAGGTAATTCAGTCAATAGCAATTTTTTTAAAAAAAAATGCATCAAAATAAAATCAAATGGATGAGATAAAATATAGCGTAACAAAGATAAACTAACACATAAAATGTGACATACACTGCTATAATGCTGCATTAATTGCCTTTGCAAGTGTAAATCTAAAATATTATAGACTGTGAAGTAAAATATATATCATCTAAAAACAAGTTAGGTAGTATGTGTTAAACCTAAAGTGATAAATAAAACATAAGTGATGCTTTATTTTCATTGAGAGCAACATAAAATTGGCTACAGCATAGGTGATAAATGATTTCAGATCTTCTAGAAGATAGTTCACACAGAAATTGTCTGGTTTTCCTGGAAATGTACATACGAGGGCCAAAATATAAAGAGATCTGGTATCCCTTCAACGTTTACAATAAAGTACTATATATGAAATGATTTCAATCTCCTTGGTACCCTTGTCGTTTTGGAATATCAGCAGTGCAGATGGCAAGACTTTTGGCTATCCCAACTGGGCCTTCATCAAATCCAGAAAATCATCCAGCAGGAGTTCCTCCATAACAGACAAAGAAAAGAACAGCAAACGAAGCAGCAGCATCATTCCATACATTACAAGAATATCTGAAAACCTCAGGAGATTTTCTGCCAACTCAACATACATGCACACTTTAAACCTAAGAATACATTAAGGCAGACGCTTGTCCACCCCAAGGATAAAACACTTAGACACAAACTTAGCAGTGTGATATAATGCAATGCTATGATACATGAGCAGATATGTACATTGGTGAAACAAAACAACCACTTCACAAGCCCATGGCAGAAAATAGGAGAACAAGTCCATCAGGACTAGATTCAGTGATCTATCAGTATTTGAAAGATAAAGGTCACTCTTTCGAAGACAGCAAAGCCACATTCTGAATAGGCAGTGGTGGGTTGCAGGCGGTACGCCCTGGTACGGGCGTACTGGTGCCTGCCTGGAGCTCTGGGTACCATTCCGATCCATTGCTCCGAAGGGCCCACCCACCCGTCCGCTCTCCTTACCTGTATTTGAGCTCTTTGGCGCTTCCATGCACATGCACGGAGCGCACAGAGCGCATGGAGCCTGTGCAATGCATCACCAAGCAGCTGGAGCATTGCCAAGGAGTCACAAGAGGTAAGGACGCATGCATACGCTGCACACATTCATGTGGTGGATGCTGGGCCCCATTGCACATGTACTGTAATGGATCCGGAACCCACCACTGGTTTGAAAGATGGGTAAATGAAGCCATTTAGGCTAACACTGAGCAGCCTCTCTCAACAGAGGGGGAGGGATAAGACACCACCTATCTACAATGCAGTCCTTTCAGCAGTTCCAAGAAGATTCCACCTCCATTTTCACTCTGATATAGGTGACCCTGAGGGGCAGAGCTAAACCCTTAAATGACTTCAAGAGCCCTCAGAAAGAGTACTAACAACCTGATGACTGCAAAGAAATATGATACTTCCAACACTCGTCTGTCAGAACTATTCCTTTCATCACCCCCACTGTCCTGCCAGAACCAATGAAGCATCTTGGATGAGAAGTGAAACTTCTTCTTCCTCAAAGGGGAAAAAAAACAGTCCTGTTGCCTTTTGAAAAATCATCTTTGAGCCACCAGAATTTTATATATATATTTTCAAAATTAAGAATGATGTGATTTTGTTTGAGGCACCAAAATAGTGTTGTTATGACTCTTTTTATGGGTTTGTGAAATTAGAGCAGCATCCTCAGGCTAGAGGAATACAAGGATTTTGCAACCTGCTAGTTTAGGTGTGTGGAAACCTGAATTATGAAAAATGTTCACCAAATGACATACAAATTGAAAAGAATTTGTAAGGACAAGAACACATCCCTGTCTCCATCCAGTGAAGGCCCTTTGGGAATGACATCTTGGTCTTAAAATGATAGTGTTGCAGTACAATATCTTTATTGAAAAGAGGAGGTTCTGTCAATTTTTTAAAAATGTTCAAAGGCATTCCTGGAAACAGAACCAGAAGCCTCTTTAAAGTCTCTAAAGGGCTACGAAAAGAGATGATTTCTCTTTTTATCAGTATATATTTTTTGCAAGTTGGTTGAGCACCAGAATGAAGTCCCTACTCTGAACCCTGTCAGTTCATCTTGCATTATGCCCAGAGGTGGGATTCAATTTTTTTACTACCGGTTCTGTGGGTGTGGCTTAAGGGGGCATGACATGGCTTAGTGGGTGTGGCTTGGTGGGTGTGCAGGGGAAGAATATTGTAAAATCTCCATCCCCTCCCCACTCCAGGGAAAGGTTACTGCAAAATCCCCATTCCCTCCTGATCATCTGGGACTCGGGAGGCAGAGAATTGATGGGGGCAGGGGCAGTCAGAGGTGGTATTTACCAGTTCTCCAAACTACTCAAAATTTCTACTACCAGTTCTCCAGAACTAGTCAGAACCTGCTGAATACCACCTCTGATTATGCCTTCTGTATTTAGCCAGTTGTGGGGCTTGTGATTTAGACATTTAGCACGTGGTTTTCAAACAACAGTTAAAAGGCCAATAGGCCTGCAAATGCAGGAAATGTTCTTACTGCCCTTTTTATAATTTGGGACTGTTGTTGCCAACCTACCCCCCTCAATTTTTTGAAACATAACCAGATTCTGATCTATGAATATAAATCGGGATGCTAGCACTGGCATCCAACAGCTGGAATTAATTTTAATTATTTTAGGGAGAATACAATCAACACCCTGAAACCTTGTTCATCTTAAGGAAATCAGTCAATTAGGTTATCTCTTGCACAGAAACATAGTCAATTTTGAATTTGGTCCAAATCAATCTAACTTTGATTTATGTAACTAGCAGGGTTCATGTACAATTCTCATCATCTTCACCTTTCTTCCCAGGTTTATGACTATGGCCATGCAAAGGCAGATACCTATGGCTTTGGAACTTCTTGCTGCACTAGAGCTATGGGATTGTTTGCACCCTTGTGCACTCTCTCCCATGAAGCAGTAGTTACCCACAGCCCCACCACATCTTGCCAACCAATATGCCATCATGCACCCTCCTCCCTTTCTGCCCTTCTTGAAAACCATTGAGAACTTGAAGATTCCTGTTAGCTTCCCTACAGATTTTGCTTGTTGAAAGCTGGCAGAAAGTTGTGAGGAGATCCTTGTTTAATGACTTGCAATCCTTGCTTAACGATGGCACATGGACTACAGGGATCACTGTTGCTAAGCAACACAGTCTTGTGATGTCATGCTTCATGACTATAACCCTTCAGATACCAATTAACATTGTTAACCAAGAACTACATGTATATCCTTAGAGCCAGAAAGTACAATATACATCGTGTATGAATGTGTGTATGTATATACCATATCCACATTGCACTTAAAATCTATAGTTATGTTTTATTTATGTATTAGACAAACTTATATTACCACTCAACTCATATACAGGTGTCTCCGGGTCACTTATTACATTAAATATCACAATATAAAAACATAAAATTCGCACCCCAATCCCCAATAAAAGTAAGCATTTATGCAACTGTGGCTATATAGCAGAAAGAGTCTTATGTTCTTCAAATCAGTGTTATAAAACTAAAAAAGCTTGAGGGGAACAATTAGATTTGTTTAGTCATTATTCTGTGCCATACTAGACATTGTAATTTCTATTCCTCTTTTCTTTTCTAATTAATTTAGGAGAAATACATAGGATTTGCCTCATTTTTTTAAAAAAAAGAAGAGCGTGTAGGCTTGTCACATAATTATCTCTATTTATTTGCACTCACTTCTTCAGTTTAGGCCTAATGCCTTTGGAATAACTCTCATCCACTTTTGCAATGTTAATGGAAATTCTGTTAAGTGAATTAGCTTTATTAAATAGGCTCAAAGTCAAAGCAAAGTATCTCAGTTAAATAAGTCACTTACAACATTAAAGTAGTGTGATAAGTTTCCAACTTCTGCAGCTAAAAGAAATAAATGTCTCCAGGGTGCAGCCCTGAATATGGAACATTGAGAAAGATACAACACTGCACACAGACATTGTTTGGATAATTTTGTTTACTTCCTTTATCCTGCCTTTATTATTTTTATAAATAATTCAAGGCAACATACATAACTAATATTACTTCCTCTTCTATTTTCTCCACACCAACAACCCTGTGAATTGAGTTAGGCTGAGTTACAGTGATACAGCCCAAAAGTCACCTAGCTGTCTTTCATATCTGAGGCAGGACTACAACTCACAGTCTGATTATTCCATTCATGCATTTCAGGGAATTTATCTTACATCATTCTGGTGGGTTGGGAAAAGATAGGAGATACAATTCTCTGAATCAAGAAATGTGCTCTGTTATTTAGGACTTAGTTATGTGTGTGAGATTGATAAATAGATCGACATTTAACATAGTCAGGTATAGAGCTAGAGAGGAAAAAGTCAGACAAAGCATGATTCATACTATTGAAAACCATGCAGTATTGCAACCGTTCATTTCTAGTGGCTTCTATTTGTTTTCTTTTGCCTTCTTTGTTCCTGGATCCTTCTCATCACTTGTTTACATTACCAATCCAAGGGAATATATTGAGTGGCTTCTATTAATATATATATACAGATGAATTTGGTTTTAACACAGTCCCTACACAGACAGAAAGATATACTGATAGTCACATATACACAAACAAAAATGAGACGTGATGCTTAGTTTTTACCACTAATCAAGTTAGGCTAACCAACTGCAACTGAAATTCACTTTAGAGATTTTCCCTGTCTGCTCTTAAATATATAAAAATCTGTCAAAAGGCAGGCCAAATAAACAACAAATGTCGTATTAACACTAATTGCACTAATAAAGTCCTCCATTTATAACATTCATTGAATCCCCTAACCGTTTATCCTAATGGATCTGTTTCTCTTATATCAAGGAATGAATAAGTATTATGGATAATTGTTCATCTATTTAAAATTTTAGGATAAATTTGGGCATGTTAGGAAACTAGTTATCCTGCAGATATAATGTCCAAGTAAACATGGTTACTCCCTCTCCCCCTTTTTTTCTGTGATGTAAAGTTCTTGCAGACTGCTTTGGACAAGTCCCTGAAATTTTCTTGGCAAGGTTTTTCAGAAGTGTTTACTATTGCCTTCTTCCTAGGAACAAGAGAAGAAAACTAGCTCAAGGTCATCCATCTGGCTTTGTGCCTAAGGTGGGATTAGAACTCCCAGTCTCCCAATTTCTATCCTGGTGCCTTAACTATTACACCAGACTGGCTCTCTGTTTACATATAAATTAGACTATAAAACAATTATTTTAAGAAAAAGATGCAAGACTCAACCTTAAGGCAACTATTAGGAAACAAATCCTTTCTGTTTCATGCTTTCACTTTATTTCAAAACTGTTTTTTTTACAAATATTGATCCCACTTTTCTGAAATTAATAACTGCATATTTCTTTTCTTCTCTCCTGTCCTTAAATGAGAATACCTGTTATTCTTTTAGGGATGAAAAAATGAGAAATGAGAGCACTGCACCCTCTTTCTAATCCTGAATTTCTAAAACACTATTCATAAACTCATGTGCATTAATTTTAGGCCGCTTGCACATTTCATCAGAAGAAAGCATGTGGACACTAGTATGAAGAACTGAGAAAGGGAAGTAAAAATGTTGATCATATCCTTATTTCTCAAATAAATCGCAAATGATTAAAGCTGGAGATGGGAATAAAATAATCCAATAGGGAGGCCTATGGGGAAATCTGTCATTCAGAAGCTCATTTTAAAGGAAAGTTTCAGGATGCTTTACAATAAAAGGAGTAAGCACTATACATTTATTGCAGTGAAAAAAAGGTTCCACTGGACAGTTACTAAAAAGGAAATATTATGTTCTTAGGTAACATTTGTTACATTAGGTGAAATGGTAGTGTGCCATCTTTTTCATTATTTTGGTTCAGGGCTCACTGAAATTGGAAGCTTTAAGTCAATAGGATAAAGATGCCAAAGATGGTTTCCACTCAGGATACACACGTGCCCAAATATCTGGAATCTTGTTTAAAGCAATCTGGTCCAAATGATAATTGCAAATTAATCATTGTGTCAAACATCAAAATGTAAAATTACATTGCCAAGCTATAGTGATTTACCATCCAGAAGATACTCAAGTCCCAGAGACATAGTTTAATGACAAAATGCTGGGATATTTCATTGTGGCAGCAAAATGTGTAATGAGAGCAGAAAAGATTGCAATGTATTTTGGCTATAGTGACAAAATTTGTTCAACAGCAAAAATAAGAGGTGACACTAACAACAGATTCTCATTACGCAATTCAAAATACAGTTCTCAGGGCACCCAGATTTCAGAGACTGGGTTTGCAGTTCTTCAGCATAAATTGTTAATTTATCAACAATTGAATACAACCAGATAAATTGCACATGGATAACACATATGATGCATCGTTTGGAAAACAGATTTATTGCTGGCATTGTATAATCAAAATAAAGTTCACAGGTTATGGGCATTATGACTCTGACTGGTAATATTGCTCTTCATGCCAGTAATATTACTGTCCAAATAGCAAGCCTGAAAAAAATTATATCTGGGGCCACTGGTACTAGACATTCATTTCATTATAGATTTTAGCATTTGGGGATATATAGAGCTTATTTACACATTGGAAACATGTTTCACCTTATCCCAGAGGTGCGTTCTTTCAAAAGACTTTCTTGTTGTTGCTTAAAGGTGTTTTGCTTTTCATCCAAGAAGTTTCTTCAGTTCTGACTGAATAGTGGAGAATGGTGGAGAATTGCAGTCATCTGGTCATCAGCACTCTTTCTGAGAATTGTTGAGGCATTCTCCATCTTTTGTTTTGTTTCGTTATGTATTAGAAGGATTATACTGCATCAATATCACTGCAAGCCACCCTCATTTTTCAAATGTCGGCGGTGTCCTTTCAAGCTTTAAACTTTTTGTAAGGACCATATCCTTCTTTGCTAGGCTTTTAGGAACTGGGGAAGCTTTATTACAATGATTCAGACTTCTGGACTTCCTAACTCAAAATTATCTATGCTAACTATTGTATTGATTTCTTGTCTTGTTGCAATGTCCTTTCAATTTTAACTGTTCTCCATCGTACATCCTTGGAAATAGGGCAATATAAAATATAGCAAATAAATAAACATATATCTGAAATTAGGAGTCTTCTCTAGCAGTTGGAAATGCTGTGGAATTAATCTGGCACCTTTAGTCAGTGGTGGGATTCAGCCAGTTCGCACCACTGGTTGTTAACTTTCTAAACAGTTTGATGAACTGGTTGTTGGAAGAAATCATTAGGGCAGAGAACTGGTTGTTAAATTATGTGAATCCCACCACTGCCTTTAGGGTTCAAACTAGGGAGATCGAGGTCTGTTCCTACAAGTTTGAGACCAGGTACTGAAGCCTTATTCTCTTTGTTGAGCACAGAATATTTGACAATTCCTGACAACTTTATTGTTGTAAATTACAATACAATACAATACAATACAATACAATACAATAGTAGAGTTGGAAGGGACCTTGGAGGTCTTCTAGTCCAACCCCCTGCCTAGGCAGGAAACCCTATACCGTTTCAGACAAATAGCTATCCAACATCTTCTTAAAGACTTCCAGTGTTGGGGCATTCACAACTTCTGGAGGCAAGCTGTTCCACTGATTAATTGTTCTCACTGTCAGGAAATTTCTCCTCAGTTCTAAGTTGCTTCTCTCCTTGATTAGTTTCCACCCATTGCTTCTTGTTCTACCCTCAGGTGCTTTGGAGAATAGTTTGACTCCCTCTTCTTTGTGGCAACCTCTGAGATATTGGAACAATGCTATCATGTCTCCCCTAGTCCTTCTTTCTCTTAAGCTAAACATACCCAGTTCCTGCAACCGTTCTTCATATGTTTTAGTCTCCAGTCCCCTAATCATCTTTGTTGCTCTTCTCTGCACTCTTTCTAGAGTCTCCACATCTTTTTTACATCATGGCGACCAGAACTGAATGCAGTATTCCAAGTGTGGCCTTACCAAGGCATTATAAAGTGGTATTAACACTTCACGTGATCTTGATTCTATCCCTCTGTTTATGCAGCCTAGAACTGTGTTGGCTTTTTTGGCAGCTGCTGCACACTGCTGGCTCATATTTAAATGGTTCTCCACTAGGACTCCAAGATCCCTTTCACAGTTACTACTACTGAGCAAGGTATCACCTATACTGTACCTATGCATTCCATTTTTGTTGCCTAAATGTAGAATCTTACTCTTTTCACCATTGAATTTCATTTTATTAGATAGTGCAAAATGTTCAAGTTTGTCAAGATCCTTCTGTATCTTAAGCCTATCTTCTGGAGTGTTGGCTATTCCTGCCAGCTTGGTATCATCTGCAAATTTGATGAGTTCCCCATTTATTCCCTCATCCAAATCATTGATGAAGATGTTGAAGAGCACTGGGCCTAAAACAGAGCCTTGGGGTACTCCACTGCATACTTCCCTCCATGTAGATGCAGTTCCATTGAGAACTACACGTTGAGTGCGGTTGGTCAGCCAGTTACGAATCCATCTGGTGGTGATGCTGCCTAACCCACATTCTTCTTCTTTATCTAGTAGTAGGTTATGGTCTACCTTATCAAAAGCCTTACTGAAGTCCAAGTAAACTATATCGACGGCATTCCTCTGGTCCACTAATTTTGTCACATTATCAAAGAATGCAATAAGATTAGTCTGGCATGATCTGTTTTTGTGTCTAAATTGTGTCTAAAGCCTTCCAGTTGTCATACTTAACTACATTTGCATAGAATACAAGTGCTTATGAAATGCTCTGAACCACTTTGCATTGTTATAACAACAGAAATAAAACAAAGGATGACAAAAGGAAGCCAGTTCTGTAACAGCCTTCAAAATAAAAGAGCATACAGGCTAGTTCAGAGTTTGGTAAGGATTCCTAGAACCAGAAGGAACATTTTTATTTTAAAATATTAGTGGGCATTTTAGTACCCTTCTCATAGTTTAAACATGTATATTCCTTTCTCTTTCCTAATAGGATATATGTCATTTTTTTAAAAAAAAAAGTGATATTGACATTGAATTTCATTCTCTAAAGGCTATTGATCATGTAATTAAGCTGAAAATGCTTCTAACATAAAGCTTAATAATGAATTTCAGGACATTTTAAATTCATTTCGTCACTGGTTCTTTGCCAGCTGGTGATATAGTTATACAAGCCCATTATATATTTTTTCCATTTGGAAATGAGATTATTTCAATAATAGGCTTTCAACAGCAATCCCTGTTAACGATGAATTAAAGTGGCAGCTCGGTGACATTTGCACAAAACATAACTATGTTTAGTTATGCTGAGAGTAAAGAGCAGTAAATTCCCACCAATTCCCAGGGGAGATTGATTGAAATTCAAAAAGACTTAAAATAGAACTATTCTTTGGTGATTGATATAGTAATTAATAACATTAAAGATTATTAATTTTAGAAGATCACCTTTACCTCTGGAGATTTGAGTCTTTTATTATTGCCACCCATTGTATCTTTAAATCTAATACAAAAGAAAACAAATCAGAATTCAATTATTTATTTTAAGGTGCAGCAAGACCAAGAACCTTTTATTGCATCAAAGTTTAAACATAACTTTCAAACATCAGTTTGAAAATGTGAATTACTATTTTACATGTAGTCACTCACATCAGGGGTGGGTTGCTGCTGGTTTTACGACCAGTTCGCAACATGCGTACAATGCGCTGTTCAATTTAAATTGCTCTTCGTTCATGCACAGAACAATTTATAGTGAACTGCTCATGCACAGTCACTAAAAACCAAAATATGGCGACCCAGCGGTGGCAAGGGAACTGGTTCAGGGGTGTGGCAGGCCTGGGTTGTTGCCGGTTCTGAGACCCAGGCTAAATTCCACTACCGGTTTGGTTGAACTGGGCCAAACCAGGAGCATCCCACCTCTGACTCAATATAATGTAGCATACATATAATCTACACCTAGTATCTCTAAATGCGGCCAGATATAGAAAACAACCAGGCTGCGCCCGAGAAAGGGGTCAAGCACATAATAAGTCATGAGTTCCTGCATGCCCACAAAAGATTTAAGTGCAGCCCACCTGGAATGCCTTCTTATTTCCTCTCATTTCCCTGACCTTAGTAGCTCAGATTTTTGTAGAGAGCCTTAAGCTTGCAATAAATCTTTACACTCATTTGAACTGCCTGAATCTTCTGATTTCCCTGACACTTGACATCAGTTGAAGGGGGGCGGGAGCCACTATGGATATTGCAAAGTCACCAAAATCAATGGGATGATTCCAACTTGGTCTTCGGGATTTTCTCCACCATCCAATCTATTTCTTTGTAACCTGGGGAGCAAAGAATTTTGTTAGGAAATATGCCCAGTTACCTGGAGTGGTGGTGGTGGTGGTGGTGAAGCACTGTGCATATTCCTAACAAAATTCTATGTTAAAGCCAGACCCAGTATTTTTATTTTTCTAAAATACTAAATGGCCTATGCATGACCAAGGAAAGATGATGCTTGAAGCTGGTATTTTCCTTCCCAGGTATCAATGAAGGTATGTGCAGATCGACTTCCACTCAAAGGGTTAAAACATTGCTAAATTATATTCTACATTTTCAAACTGCTTGGACTGTTGCAAAGATGGAGATCATATATTCCTGAAAGGACATTTATGCATGTTATTTAAAACTAGCTTAATTACATTTGTCAAGCATTTGAATTAAGTGACTTAAATTAGCTTTAATGGTGAGGCAAGTTTTTTTTTTAAAAAAAAATATGTCTCTATATAATGTAAGTTTGAATTTACTGTTTAAAGATTAATAATTATGTGTATAAATGTAAAATTAAGATTTTCAAATAATACCGTAGAAAACAAATTTAGAAATTTGAAAATGTTTATTTGGGGATTGAGCCTCAAAGTGTTTTTCCCCTCTGTGTGTTTCTTTTAAAGCATAAACAAATAGATTGTATCCTGTTACTATGAATTATTCAAAGAAGTCTTTATTTTGGTTTCTTGAACACACACACATATTCATGCTTGCATGAGAGTAATGATGAATCAATGCATATGAATGTATATTATCACATTAGAAATTGATTTATTGGGAAGCTTCAATAGTGACATAATATCTGAATTCTTGACAAAAATTATTTTGGGTATGGTTAATCTAAAATGATATTATCTCTATATTTCTGCAACCATGTTTATTTTTAACAGATCTAATATCTCCGTATACCAGCTGACAATTTTAATTTACTTTAATAGTCGACTGGAACAAATAAAGCATTAGGCTATTATAGCCAATGTTGAGAAATGAAGTAGCTGATGTAATTTACTCTTAGAACAAATGAAAATTCAATTCCTAGGCAATATGTTCTCAATGTGTGTGAGAGAGGGGAGGGGAGAGGGAGAAGGAGAGAGAGAGATTGAGACTATAAATAACATATAAGAGTTTTAACATTGAGAAAAAAAATATTTTGGAAAAATCTCACCAAGTCTTGTTTGTTTGTTTGTTTGTTTGTTTGGATTTATATGCCGCCCTTCTCCAAAAGGACTCAGGGCGGTGTACAACATTAAAAAACATACATCCCAAAAGTTAAAAAAAAATTAAATCCATATCCAAAAAAACAAACAGAATTTAAAAGACAATACATTTAAAATAAGTTAAAAATTAACAGGCCAGGCCAGCTTGCTGGAAAAGTCAAGTTTTTAGGGCGCGTCGGAAGGACTGGAGGTCAGGGATTATGCGAAGCTCCAGGGGCAGCTCATTCCAGAGGGAAGGCACTCCCACAGAGAAGGCTCTCCCCCTGGGGGTCACCAGCCGACACTATCTAGCAGATGGCACCCTGAGGAGGCCAACCCTGTGGGGTCGTACTGAACGGTGGGAGGCTACTGGTGGCAGTAGGTGGTCTCGCAGGTACCCTGGGCCTAAGCCATGGAGTGCTTTAAAGGTCATAATTAATACCTTGAATCACATCCGGAAAACAACCGGCAACCAGTGCAGGCTGCCTAAAAGGGGTGTAACATGGGAGCACCTAGGTACCCCCATGACAACCCGCGCGGCCGCATTCTGGACCAGCTGAAGCCTCCGGGTGCTCTTCAAGGGCAGCCCCATGTAGAGAGCATTGCAGTAGTCCAGGTGAGAAAGGACGAGGGCATGAGTGACTGTGCACAGAGCATCCCGATCCAGGAAGGGACGCAACTGATGTACCAGGCGAACCTGGTAAAAGGCCCCCCTGGTCACCGCTGTCAGGTGTTCTTCTAAACTAAGCCGCGTATCCAGGAGGACTCCCAGATTGTGAGCCTTCTCTGAGGGGGCTAAAATTTCTCCCCCTATTGTCAAAGATGGAACAAGATGTACAAATCGGGATGACAGAAACCACAACCACTCAGTCTTGGAGGGATTGAGGTTGAGCCTGTTGCTCCCCATCCAGATCCGCACAGCCTCCAGGCATCGGGACATCACGTCGAGGGCATCGTTTGGGTGGTTTGGGGTAGAGATGAAAAGTTGGATATCATCAGCATATTGATGATACCGTATCCAAAAACCATGGATGATCTTGCCCAGCGGTTTCATGTATATGTTGAACAGAACCGACCCCTGGGGCACCCCACAAGTGACACGCCTGGGGATCAATCTCTGCCCTCCAGTCAACACAAACTGTGACCGATCCGACAGGTAGGAGGAGAACCACCATAAAAAGGTGCCCCCCACTCCCAACCCCCCGAGTCGTCGCAGTAGGATACCATGGTCGATGGTATCGAAAGCCACCGAGAGGTCTAATAGCACCAGGACAGAGGAACAGCCCCTGTCCCAAGCCCGCCAGAGATCATCGACCAATGCGACCAATGCCGTCTCCGTGCTGTACCCGGGCCTGAAACCCGACTGAAACGGATCCAGGTAGACAGGATCCATTTCAAAAGTCTTGCTATTGAGAAACATGTTTTGTATAAATTATAAGAAAAGTTAAGATTTCAATAAATGTCATACAACATGTTAAGAATTGTAGATTCCCACTAATGTGCGTAGCTGCTTTATTATTATAAAATATAATTCTATACTTCAATATCAATACTTTATAGTATTAAGAAAATGTCTTAAGAGTATTTTTCATCAGAAACTGGAAGGCAATATGCAGAAAAGAATCTGATTTTAGATTTCTTTTCTGCCTTGGCCAAGAAAGCCAACTAGGCAACTTTGGGGCACTCACTGGTCCAAACTACCTCACAGGGTTGCTGTTGTGGGGAAAATAGGAAGATGTTTTGGATATGTTTGCTGGCTTGAGTTATTTGTAAAAATAATAATGGTGGGAAATAAAAAAATAGTCCATTTCCCAAAGGACTTTTAATAAGTTTCTGAAGATCTTCCCATTTAATTGATCATTTGACATTTAAGGGTTGTTTACTCAGAATGGCTTCCTCCAAAGAATTAAGATTTTGTTGCTCAAATAGGTATGTATTATGTATGTGTGTATAAATGTGTGTGCACAGCCAAAAAAAATAAAAGCATTTATGATTTGACTGAAAGCCTTCTGAGTGTTGACTAAACCATTCACACTTCAACTTTTCAGTGGGCATTTCTGGAAAAAAACCCACTATTTGTGAATATTAATCTGAGCTACAGAAAAAATGTAATAACCTTAAAGCAATATTTATATTTATACTGGTCTCATTTCCAATGTTTCAACACAGAATCTGACCTTCCTTCCTTCCTTCCTTCCTTCCTTCCTTCCTTCCTTCCTTCCTTCCTTCCTTCCTTCCTTCCTTCCTTCCTTCCTTCCTTCCTTCTGTCCTTCCCAACCAATAGTAAACTACTTTCAAAATCTTCCAAAAACCTGCAGGGATTAGTCCAGGCAGTCACCAAGACTCAACAATGACTCAAAACACACAATAAAATATTGGTGACTGCCTGTGTGTGGAATTTTTATGTTCAGTTGGAAACGATCAAGTCTTCACTAGCTACACTATCAACACTATGTATATTCAATCAAAAGATATGGCACCAAAGGTTTTATTTGAAATTATTTTCCTGATGAATTGCTGCTAATAGAATAGATGCTAATAAGGGTCAATAGAATTTGCACTTCTGCTTTGAAAAGTGAATTGTGACCCAATTATTTTGGGGGATCAACACTTTTCTAAATTTTTAGTATGCAAATCTATAAAAAAATCATATTTTACAAAAAAAATGTCCATTAAAAAGTGTGCTTTAGGGTAAACATGTAAAACAAATGTTTGGTGGCACGGGGTCTGTACATGTAACAGAAAATGAATGGGATGATTTGGAGACAAAAATATATCAAAATGGCAAGGAGTAATAATTTTGATCCACCCTTCCCTGATTACTACTGTATACCTTAGTTCCTTTCAACAAAAATGTTGATGTGAATATTGAATCCCCACTTGATTAAACAGGGAAATAGTGTTTTAATATAGGATTTGAATTTTCTGATGCCCCACACTAAGCATTTGTGTCTTACGGGAAAACAATTATAAATAAAATTGTTAGGTTAATACTACTAAACTTTATCAGCAATGTACAGTATATATCGGTGCATTGTAACAGTTTGAAGATCATCAGATGCTTATCTGAGAACCTTGGCAAGACCTATAAGCTTTCTAGCTTAACCTATCTCATATATACTTTTAGCCAATCAGATTCTAATGCCAAGAGATGTCCTCATGCTGAGTATATCCAATGAGAAAACTGCGGTCCATAATTTGTTTTTGTTTTTTCCTTTAAAAAACTGTTAGACTACAGTTAGACTAAGCTAGACTACAGCTTCTGTTGTTTCATTAGGATTGCAATCTGCACATGCTTTCTTGCAATTAGCTGTCATTTCATACTGACTCAAAATCTATCTGTCTACCTAATCTCTCTCTCTTCCACTCCCTCCCTCCCCCTCCCCCCTCTCTCATCTAGCTAGCTATCATCTAGTTATCATATCTTCCATTGTCCTCACCTTGTGTCCTTTTAGGATTGCAGGTTCAGTGTGTATCTTCAGTTTAATGAGATACAGATGATAACATAACTAATAATATAAGCAGTTTAATATGCAATCCACATAAACAAGAAACTGAAATAAACTTTTATTGGGAAAGTGTGAGCATGTGGGGTTGGGAGAGTGAAAATCCATTTTTGGCTTTCAGCATTTCTCAAGAACATTGATATAATCGAGCAATGAACATCCCAAACCTTTGAGAATTCACTTTACAGGCAAAATTCAATGATAATATAACAATTTGAAATGTAATTTATCTTATTAAATCACTTTGCCTTTCCTAGATTTTTTTTTCAGATGGTTGATCCCCAAAGAAGTTTTTATTTTGCACTGAGTTGTATTTAAGATAACACAATTGAAAGCCTGCTTAGTTTCATGTAATTAGAGCTGCTTTGCTCACTTACATTCAAAACCTCTTTCATGTTTTCAGTGTCATATTTATTACTATGGTGTTTTCACTCCTGTGAGAGATTCCCAAGGGTTTCATTTTCAAAAATGCATTCCACTGAGATTTCTTCTTTCAGTGCCAGAAATCAAATCAGGTTATAGAAGGTGCTGTTTCAGCAAGACCCAGAGCATTTTGATATATGCCTTATAGCACCAAGGTTGGAATACTATAATTTCTGTCTTTCATTCATTTTCAGATGTTTGTTTTCTAAGCTTAGGCAGCATCAGATTTACCACATGGGTTGCCTATTAAAACTCAGCTATATCAGCAGGTTACTAAAACATATTACCTTGGCTCCCTGTCAAATTGAATCTTATATTTGCCCTTGCTCAGGTGTTTAGCTAGTTTAATATTGTGGTACCAATGAAACTATGAATTACTATAGCATTTAGACTCCCATATTTTAAACCTGATTATAATGCTGTGGATAAACCCTTTTTCAGATGAAAGGTTTCTTGGATGAAATAAGAGCGTTTCTCCAGTTTAAGCATATTTGGAAATGTGTATTTCATTTTTGATGACGCTTTTGACTTTCCTGAACACTGGAGTTATGTTTCCAGAACAGGCCTACCAGTACAAAAAATGAATATATTTGAACCAGATTTTTGCAAGCTCTTCAGAAAGTACTTGTGTTGGAGATGCAGTTAATTGGCAGATTGTAGATCATTCCTAATGGAAAAAAGCAAAATTTGTAAGGAAAATGTAACAGATATTTAATAATTGTGACAGAATAATTGATTTTTCCTCCCTCCCCACAAAACTCCTACCTTATTATCATATTCCAGCACTGGCATTGTTTGCAAGCCTTATCTGCAAAAAATAAAGAGGTAGGTACGATTTAGCTGATATAGAAATACCAAACAATCCTTGAAGATATCTACCTAGCCTCACAACATCACATTAGAGTCCTTCTCACCTTTTTCCTTGTTCAGTCCTGGCACCTAGAGACTCTATCTTCTTTTGATGCTCATTGAAATGGCCAATCCAATCACACAAGCTATAATTCAAGCTATCTGTTTTCTGTCCACCTGACTGCTGGTCCAGAATGCAGCAATGTAAGATATTATATGTGTGTTTTGCTTTATGCAACACTGGTACAATTCTACAATTTTTCTTAGATGAACTTCCAGGAGCAATTCACGATGTGATCCAGGGCATAGCAATGGGTTACTTGCAGGATAACCTATCAGTTTTTTTCCTCTTCTTATTCCAGAATTTGGGTAAGATGCATATGCTGTGGGCCCCTTCCTTCAAGCAATGTCTTCTAATGGAATGAAGGAGGTATATGAAGTGGCTTGGCTAGTGATGTCTTGTGCGGCAAGAATGGTGCGTAAAAATTTAAAAGGCCGAGGAACACCTGAAGCTCTGCCTTAGACTCAGGTGTTGGGGCATTCCTTATGGCCGCGACTTTGGAAGGGGTAGAGTGGATGCCCTGGGCATCTATTAAGAAGCCCAGGAATTCCACCTTAGGCACAGCAAATGAGCATTTGCTGCGCTTTAATTTTAAACCTGCACCCCTGAAAGGGTCAAGGACCTTCCATAACACTTCAATGAGCCCTGAGTGGCTATTAGCAGCGATCAGGATATCATCGAAGTAGGGGACGATGCCAGGGAGCCCATGGAGCAGCCGCTCCATGAGGCTCTGGAAGATCCCCGGGGCAACGGAAACGCCGAATTGGAGGCGGCGACAATGAAAAGCCACACGGTGGGTCGGCGCAGATCCTGATAGACCCATCGGCCTTGACAGGGACCACTATGGGGGTCTCCCATTTAGAGTGGTTGACAGGCTCCAGGATGCCCTGCGCCAACAATTTGTCGAGTTCCGCATCCACCTTTGGCCTCAAGGCAAAAGGCACCCTGCGGGCTTTCAGCCTAATGGGGGCAACCTGGGGGTCTAAGTTCAGGGAGATAGGGGTCCCCTTATATTCCCCCAGCTTACCATCGAAGATGTCAGTGTACTCCGCAATGATGTCTTCAATGCCAGGGGGCGGGTTCGCAGTGTGATGAACCTCCATCAGTGACAGGCCCAGCGAGGGGGAACCAATCCAGTCCCAACAGGGCCGGCAGCAGTTTCTCGACCACTAGGACAGGGAGGCAGCCTTTGAACTCCCTGTACTCTACCCGTATAACATAACAGCCCAGGGTGGGAATTTGAGTCCCCTGGTAGTCCTTCAATGTCATGTCCGGTGGTGACAGTTGGGCACGTGAAACGCCAGGACAGAATTGGGAGAAGGTGGCCCATGACAGGAGGGAGCGAGAGGAACCAGAATCGACCTCCATGGTGCAGGGCGACCCTTCCAGCAGGAGCGAGACTGTGACCTTTTTGGAGCCGGCCGTCGCCTGGCTGACCAACTCTGCGGGGGTGGGAGGGAGGCTCCTGTCAACAGCAAAACAGTCATCTCTTCTGCGCTGCTGGCGGCGGGGCTGCTGGAGGCGCAGCCGCGCCTGCTGGTTGTAGACCTGCGCAGGGCATTAGGTTGCTGAGAAAGTGGTACGGTGGCCCGGTAGACCTGAGCCAGGTGGCCTTTTTTATTGCACCTGCGGCACATGGAGGATTTGAAGGGGCAGGTGGAGCGGGCGTGGTTGCCTCCGCAACCAAGGCAAACAGCCGAGGCTTGATGGGCTGGCTGCTGCGTCTGGCGCCTGGGCACAGCCCTCAGGCGGTCCATCTGGTCTTCATCTTCAGGCTCGTCCAACGGCACGAGTTCATCAATTAGGCAGGCACGATTGGGCAGAAGCGGCAGTTGGTTCCTGTACATTTCAGCCGTGGACTGATCAGACAGGTCAGCTGCTCTGGCCTCCTCCACAGCTTCCTGTAATTTCGGCCCGGGCCAGCAGCCACCACTTCAGGCGGAGGTCTCAGACACCGCACACAAACTGCTCCACTAGTGAGTCATCGAAATAGATGAACTCACACTGAATTGCCACTATTCTCAGGGACTGGAAGAACTGGCTGACCGATTCAGCCTCCTTTTGGATGCATTGGCGGAATGCGTAGCGGCGGGCGATCCACAACGGTGTTGGCGTGTAGTGGTTTTTTAACTTTGCGATCAGGGTGTCCCAGTCTAGTGCGTGGACTGGCAAGGGTGCGGAGAAAGCCCTGGCAGAATTAAACATAGCGGGACCACAGCAGCTCAAAAAGAAGCTGCACTTGTGGTCCGAAGGCAGTTCACAGTTTCTGTTCGTGATCAGATAACACTCTAAATGCTCCAGGAACCCGGCCCACAACTCGCTGGTGGTTCCAAAGGGAGCGAAGGGAGGCATTTACGCTATGGCTGAGTTGCATGAGGGAAAAGCGTAGAAAAAAGAATTTTCCTAGTCCCATAGACTGTAGAAATAACTTCACTCGCTTCCGCTCCTAGGTGGCTGTTCAGCGGGGCAGTCAGTATCCCACCTTCGTCACCAGTTTAGAAGATCGAGGGATGGACGAGATGTGAGGTGTCTGAGGTAAGCTAAACAGCGTTTATTCAAAGCAGAGAGCAATAAGAAGTAACAAGCAGCAAAGAATCACTCCTCGCCCTGCTTGACAGCTATTTATACCCAGCTGTCAAACAGGCGCCCAATAGGACTAAGCCAATCAGGCACACCTTGGCTGTTGCCGGTTGTTAGTTGTAAATCAAGGATCTGCGGTCGGTCGTAAGTCGAGGACTTTAGACCAGTCGCAGGTCGAGGACTTAGCACATGGTACTTTCTGTGAGGAACAGAATATTCTCCAATAATTGAATAGCCCTGACCTTGCTGACCTTTCATAAAACATTAAAGACCTGGCTCTTACCCCAGGCTTTGGTGGTGGAAGTGTGTTGATGATTTGGGTTTTGCTCCATGTAAATGTTTGTTTTTGTTTTCAATAGTTATTTGGTGTTTTTTTTTACTGGTGGAGTGGTCTATCAGGGCAACCTGGTCTACCCAATTATGGGACAGAGTGTACTGCTTCCATTTTCACCTTTCAGACCCAACCCAGGAGCCTTAGCAGGCAGTCGCTTTCATGACAAACTATTTTTGTGTTAAATTTATATTTACCTTTATTTCTTTGTTGGTAAAACATAAATTTAACAATAATTATTTGGGTTACTTTATTGTACCCTTGTCCCATTGGACAATTCACCTGCTACTGTGCCATTCCAGGTAATCAATGGCCAATCACTTACCTTCCTGCTACCTGCAATTTGGCAGTTCAAATCTCACCAGGCTCAAGGTTGACTCAGGCTTCCATCCTTCTGAGATTATTGGGGGCAATATGCTGACTCTGTAAAGGCTCAGGTGAGGAAGATGTAGGGAAAATTGGATTCAGAATGCCTTATCCCCGCTTTTCTACAATCTCTCATATAAAGCAGGGATTTGCATATAAACAAAGCTTTAGAACCATTATATTAGTTAAGGAAGACCAGTGGTAATAGAATCTGTCATGGCTGTTATAGATGAAAAGAATGGAAAATGTTATCAGGGGATTTTCCTGCCTCTATCAAGTAGCCAAACAGAAATCATGACTTAACCTAGGGGGAAAAATAGTAAAGTGGAACAGCCAAATGGACAACATTCTTTGAATCCCCCAAAGCACATAAACATTTGTCTATCAGTGAGACAGGAAATTGTCTCCAGATGTTGTAGTTGCAGTAGACAGGGGGGTGAATACAAGCCAACGTTATCCATCTCTACCCTCCAAAACTATTGATTGGCTTATACTAGCAGCAGGGCAACCTGATAATGTGAATACCTGCCAAGAGTTTAATTGTTGTGTGTTTGGTGCAAATGAAGTTATTGATACAGTTCTACTCCTGCCTCTCTCTTGATTAGGCGAGGTGCTAATCTCCTCCCTGCACCCCTGCTTGTACATTCCAGTTGAAGTCACGGAATAAGAGAGAGTAGAAAAAGAATTGCTTTTTTCTCCTTCCATTTTTCCTTTCTTTGGGGACGGGGCAGGTAGTGGGAGGAAAATGGATCAGCGATAGATTTTGGAACACCAGGGTTGGACTGCAAATTCTGCCAGGATGTGCTAGCATGGCTTCTAGTGCTGAACCTCCACACAAAACCATCATTTCTTCACAGTATGCTCAATAGCAAATTATACCACTATCTAGCCCTTCCTGAGGCCACTTAATAATCTATCTTCAGGACTGGTGCTTTGGCACAGTGATGGCTGGATAATTCTAGAAGAAGCTATGAGTCACTAGTGGGGTTTGTTTCTTAATTGCCAAGTCTAAGTGGGGACACTGCAGGTTTGTTTTGTCATCTAAATAGGAGGCTGGGATCTTTGCCCCTAGATCAATGCAACAAAACAATTTTCAAACCAATGGCTGCAGTCCAGCCTTTGAGTGATAAACTGGAGCTGCAGTGCTGAAAGAGAGCAAAGCCAAGACAAATAAGCAAACCATGACATTATTTTATATGTAGCGCAACCCGGCAGACCACACAGATTAGTTAAGTGGTAAGGAGGCCAAGCTCTAGACTTCTCTGGCTGTTAGAGAGTCATTGGAATTATGCCACGTTGTAATACAATGTTATTCCAAGAGAATTGTAGAGTGTATGGTATCTCATCTGCCCTGTAAGTATTGGATAATTTACATGTATTAATAGATTGTTTGGGAGTAGGTCGAGATAGATTGGATCCTGTTGTATTGATGTCAACTTGCATGACTAGTAAATAGTTTCCTACAAGATAGATTACAAGGTAACTCTAACATTGTGTTCAACATGTTTTGAAGAAATTGAGAAATAAAGCAAAGTAAAATGTGGAAAGAGACGATCCCTATGCATCCTTCCCAAATGCAGTTAGTGAAAAAAAATTACCAATCCAGATAGGAATATACTGTGTAATAACTATATTATTTGTAATTGTAGTCTATGGCAGATTTTCAGTCTCTAGCTCATGCACACATGGAATAGTCAACAGTTGTGAGCCAATATGTAGATGTTCTTGTCCTTAGAGTAGGGAATTTTACCAAAAGTAATCAGAAATTAGCTTTTGCCACCAAAGTTGTATAGAACATCCAAGCATTTCTTTAAGAATAAATTTACTATTAAATAGTCTTAGTGCTATAGGTTTTATTAGAAACCTAGATTTTTTGTTTTAATATTTATACTATTTATTTTGTTTTTTTACAAGTTTCATTAGAAAGCATTTCTTCAGAATGGTTTATGCAAACTTTAATATTTTGCCAATAATCTGATGAAGATTTGCCCATGAATAAATGTCTGCACTAATTAATGTCCACATAAAGTATTTATAGTGAACATTTGTTCATACAAAAGGTATGATAAAACATTAATATGCCTAAGAAATAATTATATTTGAATGAATTAGGATTTGTTAAGATATTGTTGCTATGAAAATATTGATATTAATGCAATGAAAAATATATATTGGCTTTCAGTGATTTTAACCAACAAAATAAATTGAAATGGTTTGTTTAAAAAAAGGAATATACTGTGTGTGGGGGGGGGGGGGTTGGGGACATAGAATGCAATATCACACCAGTTTGTTGGGTGAGGGATAAAAAGAAAAGTATTTACTAGATGGAACTCCTAGGTGAATTTTTCTTATACATTTGGTCCAGAGGACAGTGTCAAACTCAGGAAAGACAAAAGGATATTGAAATGCTTTATGCATTTAAGAGAGTTACAGTATAAAATTGCTGTTCTTTTCTTCTGAGATCCATACATTTGAGGAAAGAGCTATATAAAATTGACATTAGAAGGGCAAATAAAACTTGTCCTTTATAAACTTGATCTTGATCTTTATTCCAGATTATTTTTCAGCTTTGCACATGTTTTCCTTGCACTGTTATAAACTTCTCCAAGGTTGCACATGAGGAAATCTTCATTGCATCCACCATGAGATATCAACAATAATCTCAAATAGATGTGGTATTCCGTCTCCTTTTTGGCATTTACTATTTTTGATTTGTAGAAGGAGTGGAAAATCAGGTACAGATAGTCCTCTACTTACAACCACAACTGAGCCCATAATTTTTGTTGCTAAGCAAGACAGCTGTTAAATGAGTTTTATCTTGACATTTCTTGCCACAGTTGTTAATCACTGCAGTTGTTTAGTTAGTAACATGGTTCTTAAGTGAATCTGGATTCCCCATTGACTTTGCTTGCCAGAAGTTTGCAAAAGGTGATCACTTGACCTCAGGACACAGCAACCGTCATAAATATGAGTCAGTAGCCAAGTATCTGAATTGTCTTTACATCAGCATGGAGATGTTGCAATAGTTGTAAGTATGAAAAACAGCTGCAAATCACTTTTTCCAGTGCCGTTGTAACTTCGAAAAGTCACTAAATGGACTGTTGTAAATTGAGAACTACTGTACTAATACAAATGTATCTGTACCTCACTTTAGCTATTTTACTGAAAACAGAAATAAATTGGATTAAAGGTTGTAGTTATGTAAACTGAGAATATCTATAGTATTCATTCTTTAATCTACTCTTTGTCCATATTTTTTCATCTATTTTCAATGCTCAAAAGATAATTTTCATTTATCATTTTCTTTCATACTTGTTCAGTTTTTGTTTTTACATTGCTTTTTAAGGGTGAGCTTTAAAAATATGTTGCTTTTAAAATTAAGGATTATATTTTTCAGTGGAGAAACACTTTCTGATACTGCCAATCCATCCATTAGGCATTTCCATGATGTATTTTTCCCCCTCACTTTTCTTTAATAAAGAGGGAAAGCAGAATTATTTCAAATCTGGTATTGAAAGAAGAAATATCAAAAGCAATTTCACACACAGTTTCCTCATTGTGCTATTAAAAAAAAGTAGCCACTGGAAAGGGAGACACACAGTTTTCAATTACTTTTATTATTCTTTTTTAAATTATAGGGTCACTACACATTTGTAAAATAACTGAAAATGCACTTGAATGGATGTGTTATTCTTTGTTTCTTTTACTGAATCCATCTTCTAAGACGGGAAATAACACATAATTAATGTAAGAGAAACCTGCAGCGTGTGTTGTGGTTTTATTATATATATATCTATATATATCTATATATCTATATCTATATCTATATCTATATCTATATCTATATCTATATCTATATCTATATCTATATCTATATCTATATCTATATCTATATATATATATCTATATATATCTATATCTATATATATATATCTATATATATCTATATATATATATCTATATCTATCTATCTATCTATCTATCTATCTATCTATCTATCTATCTATATATATATATATATATATATATATATATATATATATATGATGAATGAGGACACATTGAAGAATTTATGACAGTTATCATGTGAGCCAGCAGTGTGCTGCAGCTGCCAAAAAACCCAATGCCATTCTATTAATAAAGGAACAAAATCAAGATCGTGTGAAGTGTTAATACCGCTTTATAATATGATAAGACCACACTTGGAATATTGCATCCAGTTTTGGTTGCAACAATATAAAAAAAGATGTTGAGACTTTTGAAAGAGTGCAGAGAAGAATTACAAACATGCTTAAGGGACTGGAGTCTAAAACATAAAGAATAGTTGCTGGAATGGGGTATGCAGTGGTGGGTTTCAATTTTTTTTAGAACCTCTTCTGTAGGTGTGACCTGCTTTGTGGGAGTGGCTTGCCGGCCATGTGACTGGGTGGGTGTGGCCAACTTGTAAAATGTGGTGAAACTCACTTAACAATGCTCTTGCTTAGCAACCAAAATGTTGGCTCAGAAACACTGGCATTTGAAGCAAGCAAGTCTTAAAGCTGTCAAGCTACAAGACCCTTGCACCCCTAAACCTTTAGAAAAAAAAAACCCAGGGGTGTTCAAACCTGACAGCTTTAAGACTTGTGGACTTCAAGTCCCAGAATTCCTCCTCCAGTCATGTTGGCTCAGAAACTCTGGCATTGAAGTGTGCAAGTCTTAAAGTTGTCAAGTTACAAGACCCTTAGACCCCTTTAGAAAAAAAAACCCAGGTGTGTTCAAACTTGACAGTTTTAAGACTTGTGGACTTCAACTCCCAGAATTCCTCCTCTCGCTCTTCATCTTGATGATGTGTGGACGGGGGTGGGGGGAGGGAAAGGAGCTGGAACAGGTTCTAAATGGCACTGTAGATTTGTGGAACCTCTTCTATAGAAGAGGCTAGAACTGGCAGGAACCCACCCTGGGGTATGTCTAGTTTAATGAAAAGGAGGACTGGGTGTGACATAATAGCAGTGTTCCAATATCTAAGGAGCTGCCACAAAGGAGAACAAGTCAACCTATTCTCCAAAGCATCTGAAGGCAGGAGAAGAAGCAATGGAGGTCTGAGTAGAAGACCTTCAAGATCCCTTCCAACTCTACTATTCTCTTATTCAGTTATTATACCTTCCAAAATTAACAGAAGTAGATATAGTATCAAATAGTATCAGTCTGAAAACAGATGCGTATCTATTTAAAATTATGGAAGCCGCACATTGACACTGGTTAAGTGATTCATTTAGAACATCAGGAAGTTATCAGGGCTGTCATCCGAGGTACATCAATGAGTTCAGGAGGAATTTAACTGATAGAGGCAGTGCCACAATTTATTCCAGCTTTTCCTCCCATTTTATTTAATTTAAAGCATAGTAAGGAGGAGTTGCGGGTTTTCAGCTTCCTGCTGGGTGAATGATTTACATCTTAATCTCTTTACATTCACAGTAGTTTCCCTCCTTCCCAGCCCAGCAACCTATTGTAAAAGTACAGGAAATAAGTGTCTGTCTCTCAGTGTGTATTTTAGCTTAACGTCATTTTAAGAATATGTATTTCAGCAAGTTATATTAACTTAACACGTGTGTCTCTAGCATTTGCGCATCATTGTGTTGCTAAATACTACACCTATAAAACTTACTGGCAATTTCTTATCTTTCCCAATCACACAAGCTTGACAGTTGGCTTTCATCCAGATAGTGACACTCTGTCAGTAAATCTTTGGTTTTCTTACTTCTGTCTTCTAACACATTCCCACCATGTCATCTGTGCTAGTCATAATTTGCCCTACAATGTTTCCTCTTTGGTAAGGATTCTGCTGGGTCACACTCTTGAATGCTTTGTAGATTTGGGGCTACTCACAAATTAATGTGCCTTCAGTTGTATAAACACTGTTCAATTTGTTTTAGGATTACTAGCAACCCAATATCTGGAATAAAATTCCTGTTTAATAGTAAGGTGACCAACCGTCCTCCTTTAGGGAGGACAGTCCTTCTTTTGTAAGTTCTGTCCTTCCTCGAAAAGTGTCCTCCTATATGTCCTCCTTTTCGATATTTGAAGACTAATCTGTTGCACGTTATGTGACGTATTTGTATTTGACATGACAATTCGTCAAGACTCAAGAATTTTTATCTAAAGAAATGCTAGACATTAAAATAGACGACAATTGTCTCTTTGAAGAAATTAGAAGACTGAATGTATATTAAATTCTGAAAAATTAATACAATGGGAAAATCAACATGTTGAAATTGATAAAAGATGGGTGGATATTTTCAGCCATTTCAAAAATGAACATATTCCATGTGAACATTTATTTATACTTGTTCAATTTACGTTGTGCTGCCCTGGAACTAATGCAGCAGTTGAAAGAGTTTTTTTCAATTGCCAATGATTTTTCGACAAGTGAGAAATCGAGATTGAATGTTGATACTCTAGCTGCAGCACTTGCCATAAAATTCAATATGAAGGATATTTCTTGTTCAGATATTTCCAATATATTGTTAGAAGATGATACATTGACAAAAAATATTAATTCAATGGAAAAGTACTCATTTAAATAATAATTAACAGGCATGTAAGCATAATTATAATATAAAATGTTGCAAATGTTTTTATTATGCATATATCATATTTTAGTGTATTATTGTTGCAATGAATAAAATATTTCTTTTATTTACGATATATTTTTTCCAATTTATTTGTCCTCCTTTTCATTGTAAAAAAGTTGGTCACCTTAGCATTTTGGACAATAGAACGTGTTTTGTCCTCCTTTTCACTGTAAAAAAGTTGGTCACCTTATTAATAGTCAATGAAAACTCTTGAAGTCCAGGTTGTCATTTTACTGGCAACCATTACCTCCACTTCCAACTTCTCCCCACAAAACTCCCAGGTGCATTAAAAAATCCCTTTCTGCCAGCTCCACATTTGTTAGTCCTCCTTCACCTATGAGTACAGTTGCATTTTGCTCTTTTATACAGGATGCATTTTATCTTTCGTGGTTTATATTTTAAAATGTTTAATTTTAAAAAGGCTAAGCAATTCACATTAATTTGTTTAGCTATGTTGCAAAATAACAGCAAAGAACTTCAGGTTTCCAGATACTGTATCTCTAGCTCAGAGGTGGTATTCTGTCAGTTCTCACCGGTTCAGGCGAACTGGTAGTGGTGTTGGTCTGAGGCTCTGCCCACCCACCCAGACGTCATCACGGACCTTCTTTGCATGCGCTTGCATGCACGCATGCTCCCGCTACCGAACCGGTAGTGAAGATAAGAGGATACCATTACTGCTCTAGCTACAATTCTCAGCAGATCACTCATGAAGTATGCTCAAATAAGTAGTTCAGCAATATTTGCAGGATGATAGATTGCTCGACTAGGACATTGTTTCTCAAATTGTGTTCAAGAAAACAGTTGTTAGTTCACAGATGTTTATAAGGTTCTTCAGAATGCAGTTTTCTAAAGAAAGTTAGCACCTAGAAGAATGAAATATTCTAGGAAATATTGTAGAATATTATAAGACAGAATATTATATTTCCCTGGATGAGAAAAGGGGAAATGTGTTTTTAAAGACAAAGCAGCTCCTTGCAGCTCCCTGCTCCCAGCAGATATTTGGTGCCAATTGAGGACTGGGATAGCCTATCTACAACAAAAAAGACCTCAACTCAAGGCTGATGGGATTAAGACATGACCCTCAGGACATAATAGGATTTGCCCTCTACCCATCTAGCAACAGAACTCACCACATGGCACCTGGGGATATTACATTAGTCCAAGGTTCAACCAACCTTAACTCAGACAAACATGACTCCACATGAAACTAATAGGATACATGTCCTTGCCACAGGAACAGAAAGCTCAAGGTAATGCCCCAAGAGAGGGTATAAATAACACTCACTCTCCACTCCATGTGATCGGCTACCCAGGACTTCAAACTCATGTGGTACTCTTCACCATTAAACCTTCCCTCCAAGCAGCCTCCATGTTTCCAATGTGTTTCTTCCTGCTTGGAACTGAACCCAGATGGATATTTCTTCCAACACTTCCAAAGTTCTTCAGACAGACCATGCTTGTATCTCATCCTACAGGCATCCATTCCTTCACCACCAGTTATGTGACCCATTGCTTGCCATCTTACTTCCCACTTCCCTGCATCCATTTCCAAGTATCTGTTAAAATGGGCTGCTTGTCACCTCAACACCCAGTCAGATGGGTGGTGAAAATGGATCAGTGGTAAATTTTCAAACATGAACATGGAGTGGTATTTAGATGACCCCTAGTAGTAGAAATAGAAAATAATTTGCAAGATTCACTTTCACAATAAAAAAAATTATGGGGCATACTTCGTTAGAATCAGTGTGTTCCAGTTCCTATCCAATATTAGTTATCATGAAATGATCCTGACTTTGCATGCATGATACTACAGTGATCGGAAAGTATTAATTTCAACAAGATTGTAGACATGAGCTACAAGGTTGATAACAATAAAAATTTCAGTCTCCACAAATTCTATGTAGCATTCTGGGTCTTCAAGATATAACACTGAAAACTCCTCATATGACTTTTCCTCTAATGAGGAATTACAGGACATGAACTTAGTACTACTCATTCTCTACTCTCTTTACAGAACCTCCTCCTACAATTTTCCAAATAATAGCTTTCTCTTCTTTCTCCATGGCAGCTGCTATACCAGCATGTAACTATGGTTAAATTTTTCTTTCTACAGCCTTTCAATTGATGTCTTTCTGCTGGTTTCTCCATGCCAACTGCTGTCTCAGCATTCAGCTGTGGTTAAAGGTATTGGAGAAAGCAATTGATTGCAAAAATATTGCACACTAATTTCTCCCTTACAATTTACAATAGGTTTTTAAATGGAACAAAGCAATGATTTTTTTTACAGGTAATGTGTTTCCTTCATACCAATCACTTCCCCCTCACCTTTTTCAAATCAGCAGATAGAGCCACATGCACACCATAGGTTGAATACTGCTCATTAATTAAGTACCATTTTGCTTGGTTGGGAATAAGAATGGTTTGTTTCTGCAGGATCTGCCATAGATTAAGATAAGGCAGGAACATGGCTCAAATAAAAAAAAACATTCCTACTACTCAGAAGTGAATATTGATTGGTTTCTGAACATTCCTGCATATTGTCAGCATTTTGAGGATGATGGAAATGAAGTGATTGCAGATCTACTCCAAAGTGCTTAATAAAGGAGTGGAAATTGCATGGTATGGAATTGTCTGATATTGTGAAACAGAGGCATGGAACCATTTTCATTTGGTTTGGATGTGCCCTCAGAGTAAAGTAGATAGACCACTTGCCCAAAACTGAAGAAAACAATAAATGTTCCAAAACTAATTAAAAATAGACTAATAGTAATTCTAACTGAGAACAATAGTAGAGATGGAAAATACAAAGTAAGTAACTTTATCAAGAGCTTGGGATCATCATTTTGCCATGGGCAAACTACAGCTGTTAATTTGCACAGATAAAGTTGCATAAGGCGAAGGTCCATTGTTAGGTTTGTCAGCATATTTAATATACAGAAAGATTCTGAAGTTTGGGATGGATACTTTATTGGCTTTCATAACTATACAACAAGGTGTTTGTAAATATCAAATTGTTGACTCTTGGTTATGACTGAGGCAACATTGACCATGACTAATATGATGAACAGTATCTAAAAAGCAAGCTTAGATCACAGAAGCACTACTTAGGAATGGATGAATATAAAGCTTAGGGGTAGCTTCAGACCAAAAATATTGCATCTTGGTTAGGTTCTAATATATTGAACATCCATTCAGAGGTCTAGGTTTGTCATGTGATATCTAATATTGATACATGAGTTCAGGAAAAGCACACAGTCCATAAGTTTAATTTGAGAAGCAAATGAAGGTAAGGAACTCATTTTTCTTTCAAATCTCTTCAACAAAAAATATTTTTTGTAACACAGATAGTCCTCAACTTGCAAACATTACTTTAGTGAGCATTCAAATGTATGATGTCACTGAAAAAAAGTTGTTTATGATTGGTTCTCATACATATGACTGTCACAACATCTTGATGGTCATTGGATCAAAATGTGGATGCTTGGCAACTAATGCCTATTTGTAGCACCTCAGAATCATATGATCATCATTTGTGACTTTCCCAAGGAGCTTCTGATAATTAAAGTCAATGAGGAGGGCCTAATTTTGACCTCTTTTCTTTTTCCATGAAACCCTCAGCAGATTTTCTGATTTTTGCTTTGGAGCACCACAGCTGGGCTTATTTCCCTGGTTGCAGTATGCATTTTGGAAGCCATATCTTAGAATTCACATCGACCACAGTTGTCCCCTGATGCCTCTGGCTGTGTATTCTGTTATTTTTTTTTTTTTTTGAGTCTTACCTGTCAAAAAGTCTGCTGGTTCTCCTTGTGTGGGGGACCTGGTCCTTGTGATGAAGTTTTGTGTTTCTCTTTATTTGTGTCTGTGCAAAATTATTAAAAAAAAACCCAACTCCTGCCACTTGCTACACCTGACAGTTGACTTGCTATCCTTCACTTCATCTATTCTTGGTCAGCCTAACAATTTCAGTCTCCAATTTCATTCATCTTCTCTTATTTCATTCATTTACTTCTCTTCTCTTTTTTCTATACAACTCAACTTAATTCAACTTTCTTAGCTTCTTAGTTTACCAAAACATTGTGATCTCAGTTCTGTGTTCTCTGCAACGGCTTCAAGAGCCAGATCAAAGTTCCTAATGTTACTCATGTTATGTTCTTAGTAAATGTACTAGCTGCTAGGAAAGCTGTACCAAGCTGTTAGCAGCCTATTTTCTGGCAATAATAATAATAATAATAATAATAATAATAATAATAATAATAATAATAATAATAATAATAAAAACTGAGTCACAGAGGGAGCATTTTTTCTTCCCAATCATCCTCCTAAATTTCCCTAGTCCCCCCCCCCACCAATAATTCTCTCTGAATACGGAAATAGATTTCTAATGTGTATATCTGCCTTGTACAAGTAAACTAGATTTATATAGTTTAAGGGTATATAAGGCTGCTTCAAATTTTCTTGCATAAGTAACTTATTCCACTTTTCTAGAAGTTGATATTTCAGGGATTTAGCTAAGTAGATGAGATGGATTAGCTAGTCTGGTGGAACTGACAGCCATATTTGGCTCTCCGCATTGCCATTATTGCTGGCAAGCTTCTTTCTGCTGTTAATCTACATTTGGCAGAATCCTCTGTGATTTGTTCCCAGCAGGTGTGCTGGAAAAAGAGGGGGGGGAGAGATCACAACTATGGTGAAATAGAGTGCTTTTATTTCTTTGTTGAAGAGACCAAGTAGAGAGTTTTTCTGTGAATGCTTTAAGAAAATAGAAGTTTGTTCATTGCTGGCAGAAGTTTGTAATGAATGGTAATGATTATATGAAAAAGTAAATTCATGTAACAGAAATGCTGATTTCTAGAATTTTCCTGTTCCAGTTATTTATTAAAATATTCCTATTAAAACTAAAGAATATGAAGGTGGAAATATTTTTCATTAAGTCCTCATATAACAAGATAGCAGATGGTAAACATGGCACTTTCACATATAATATTCTGTTTTATTACATGCATATTCTTGATTTGGATAACTTGAAACTGTGTCGCTTACAGTCAGACTTAGGTATTGTATACAAAATTGTACATAGCAATGTTTTACCTGTAAATGATTTTTTTTTGTTTTAATCGCAATAATGTCCACGAACAACTGCTTTAAACTCAATGTAAATCATTCTAAACTTCTAAACTGTAAAACATATTGTTGAATAAGCACGAAAGGCGAGCGGAGTCGTGAGGAGAATCAACAGTCTTTATTGAACAGAACAGTCTTGACAAAATACAGGAGAGAATTCAATGCAGGGTTCGTCTGACAGCTATTTATACGAAGCTGTCAGACGAACCAGCCAATCCCCAAGCCAGAGTTTCCCCGCTCTCAGCCAGGTCGCGTCTTAGCCAATCAGACGCGACCTGGCTGTTGCTAGTGCAGAAGCCGGCTGTCAGGGGAAATTCCCTGACGTCATCTGCCTGGACACAATACATATGATTTTTGAAATAGTTGTCAAGGTCTGGAATGTTCTACCTGATTCAGTTCTCTCAGCTACGAATTTTCCCAGTTTTAGTCACAAATTGACTTTTACAGACCTCACTTCATACTTAAGAGATCCATGGGGGGGTGGGGTTTGCATAAGTGCACTGATGTGCCTATCGTCCCTGTCACTGTATTTTATATTATTCGTGTTTTTGTTTCTGTTTGAAAAATTTAAATATAAATAAATGTTATATATATAAGACTATGTTATATATTATATATATATATATATATATATATATATATATATATATATATATATATATATATATATATATATATATATATATATATGTGTGTGTGTGTGTGTGTGTGTGTGTGTGTGTGTGTGTGTGTGTGTGTGTGTGTGTGTGTGTGTGTGTGTGTTGTATTTGTACTGATAAATAAATAAAGGGAGACTAGTATAGATCTATTTTGAGCTAATTAGCTCTCATCAGCTAGCCATACCCTTACTGGGATTTGAACCCGGGCTGTATATATCGTAGGCAGAAGTCTTAGCCACTAAGCCACAGGATCGCCTCCTTATCAGTTGAGCCAGGGAAATAAGTATATATTTGTGTTACAACCCCTGGTATGCCCAAATATGGGAGGGAGCTCACTACTCCCCCTTTCTGTCCATATATATACAAATTTCCCATCTCTGCTTTAAAGCAAATAATGTAAGGAATGATCCAATATGTTGCTTGAGAAGCACTTTTGTGTGCTTGACAATTTCCATATAAAGTCTTGCAAATTCAGTTAGTCCTATCTCCAAGAGACAGCTTGAACTCTCACAGGGTTTATAGCTAGGTAATCATCTTGTCAGCTTCTAAGCTGTAGACAAATTGTTAGGGAAATAAAGATATTTGTTTTACCCTGTAATTAGTGGCATTTGTATCTGGGGAAACATCGCTTCTCAATTACTTCATATTTAGCTTTATCCTAGCTCTAAGTATTTTGTCCAAACTACTATACATTAAAAAGAAGCAAGACTGAATAACATTTGACAACATTGCCACAAATTCTTTCAGTATATAGTGTGGTGAATTTATCACCAAATCTGTTTTAGAGTTAACAGAGAAGTAAGTTTACTACATTAATAAATGATAAATCGCCTCTCCAAGGATTCCATTAAAAAAAACACTCTGCTTGCATTTAACAATACTAATCTGCAGTTATTTAAATAGTAGAAACAACACAGAAATTAGATGCTCTGATAAAAACAATTTTAAATAGCTGAACAATGGCTGTTTTATATCATATTACACCATATATTATGCCACCCCAGAAGTCACACATTTTATGGAGATTTGTACAATACAATACAATAATACAATACAATAGTAGAGTTGGAAGGGACCTTGGAGGTCTTCTAGTTCAACCCCTTGCCTAGGCAGGAAACCCTATACTGTTTCAAACAGATGGCTATCCAACATCTTCTTAAAGACTTCCAGTGTTGGGGCATTCACAACTTCTGGAGGTAAGCTGTTCCACTGATTAATTGTTCTCACTGTCAGGAAATTTCTCCTCAGTTCTAAGTTGCTTCTCTCCTTGATTAGTTTCCACCCATTGCTTCTTGTTCTACCCTCAGGTGCCTTGGAGAATAGTTTGACTCCCTCTTCTTTGTGGCAACCTCTGAGATATTGGAACACTGCTATCATGTCTCCCCTTGTCCTTCTTTCTTTTAAGCTAAACATACCCAGTTCCTGCAACCGTTCTTCATATGTTTTAGTCTCCAGGCCCCTAATCATCTTTGTTATTCTTCTCTGCACTCTTTCTAGAGTCTCCACATCTTTTTTACATCGTGGCGACCAGAACTGAACACAGTATTCCAAGTGTGGCCTGGTGTGAAGCTCTGAAGTGGGGGAAAAATTAGGTGTGCCTTAGATATTTATTCTTAATAGAAGTTTTGGTTATTTGGTGACAGTGCTGCAATTAATGGGGTCAAGATCTGGTGATTGAAATGGATGGCAAGGTAATTATAATGGATGCCCCTATCCAGTCTCCAAGCCATTTGGCAGAACCAGTTTTTCAGGCTTTTTTGGAAGGTCAAAAGGGTGGGAGCAGATCTCACTGCAAGGGGCATAATATTCTAAAGGGTGGGAGCTATGGCAGAAAAGGCTTTTCTCCTGGACTCCACCAGCTAAAATTCTTTAGCCAAATGGGTCTACAGCAGCGGTGGGTTCCTGCCAGTTCTAACCTCTTCTGTAGAAGAGGTTCCACAAATCTACCATGCCATTTAGAACTGGTTCCAGCTCCCTCCCCCCGCCCATCTGCACCACGCTTGCCCCACCCACCGCTCACTGATTGGCTGGCTCACCAATCGCCCCGCCCACCTCTAAGAGTCCTATCTAAACCTTAAAGTCTTAAAGCTGTCAAGTTTGAACATTCCTGGGCTTTTTTTCTAAAGGGTTAGGGTGCAAGGGTCTTGTAACTTGACACCTTTAAGACTTGCACACTTCAATGCCAAAGTTCCTGAGCCAACATGTCTGGAGGAGGAATTCTGGGACTTGAAGTCCACAAGTCTTAAAGCCTAGGAATAGAGCCTTCTCTGTGATGGGCCCAACCCTCTGGAATGACCTCCCTCCCGATATTAGAATTACCAATGACCTCCGCTCCTTCCGACAGAAGCTCAAGACTCACCTGTTCCGACTAGCTGGCTTAGCTGATTGACAGTTCCATCTTCCACCTCCTGGCAAACATTTTATTGGGGAATTTTTAAGGGAATTTTAATATTTGTATTTTAACTAAGAATTGTACAGTATATTTTTTACCTCCTCCGTCTACGTCCACGTCTATGTCTATGTCTATGTTCATGTCTATGTATTTGTATATGGTTTTAACATGACTGTACACCGCCCCGAGTCCTGCCTAGGAAAGGGTGCGGTCTAGAAATAAAAGTTATTATTATTATTATTATTATTATTATTATTATTATTATTATTATTATTATTATTATTATTATTATTATTATTATTATTATTATTATAACTTGACAGCTTTAAGACTTGCATGCTTCAAATGCCAGAGTTTCTGAGCCAACATTTTGGTTGCTAAGCAAGAGCATTGTTAAATGAGTTTCACCACATTTTACAAGTTGACCATGCCCACCCAATCACATGACTGCCAAGCCAATTTCACTCGGTCACATGGCTGGCAAGCCACTCCCACCCAGTCACATGGCTGACAATGTCAAGGAATATAATTTAAACCTTTGTAATTAATGATGATGGATCGTGGCTTTTCCTAGCAGTATACTTCTGAATAAGCAAAAATAAAACCGAAGCACGATCTAATAAAAACACTTTAATATAAAAGAAAGTAAAAATACAAACTTGCTAACTGAACTAATTGCATCTTGGCAGACCTATGTGCCTACCTCCTGGCAGGCGAACAAAAGATCAGAAGAGAGAGTTAAGAAGGAATGTGTAAGTGCACACGCAGTAAATCTTCATCACAGCTAAGAAACAGTTCAGTCTGCACAGAAATATAGGCACAGCTGGCAAATCAAAATAAATGCAGTGACAGGCAAGCCACTCCCTCAAAGCAGGCCACATCTACAGAAGAGGTTCTAAAAAAAATTGAAACCCATCACTGGTCTACAGCATGTCCTTTCTGCCAGAACGAGTGGTATAGGCTAATCCCATTGGGTTGAGATGGTTACTCAGATAACCTGGACTCCAGAAAGGACTTTAAAGGTGATAACCAACACCTTGAATTGAATCCAGCAACCAGTGCAATTTGTGTAACAGTGTGATACATGGAGCTCCTAGAACTGTCCACATTACTCCATTATCTGTAGCTTCCAAATGTTCTTCAAGGGTAGGCCCTTGAAGAGCACATTGCAATAGTCCAAATGTGAAATGACTAGGGCATGAATGATTATCTAGTAAATAAGGTTATAGCTTTACTTGGCAAGATTATGTCCATTAGATATAAGCAAATGAAGCATTGGACTACCAATTACATGTTAGGCCTGAACCCAGAAATGACATAGCAAAGTCCTAACTCTAGACCTAGTCCTAACCTAACCATCCGTCTTGGGACTGCTATTAGTCTAGGCCTGTCTCTAATGACATTTACTGCCTCCTCCATGGGAAGCTCTATGTTGCCAAATCTATTTCCTCTGATTCTCTAGGTACACATTCAATCACAGCAGAAGATAATTAAAAGTATTTACAGTATTTCAAATTTTATTGAGCAGTGTACTCCAAATCCTGGAAGTTAGTACTTGGTTCCAATTATTGGCTATCATGTCAATACTGTTATTAAAGAATGTTACTTGTAGATTGCCTAAAGAATTCCAAAAGATGTTTTTGAGAGAAAAAAAAAACTGATAATAAAGGAAGTGAAGAGCTAGCCAAATGCATCCAGCATCTGGATGGTGAGCAATAATGACATTAATTAACTCATGTGTGCATATTTGAAAATAGTCTCTGAGGATGGCATGGCTTCCTCCCCACCCACATTGCAATTCCTTCCCATTCTTCCTTTTTTCTTAACATCTTCTTCAAGCCAGCTGGATGATTTTTTTGCAGTAGACTCAACAGTTGTTACTTAGCAACAGCTCTGCATGCTTTTTTTATTCTTTGCATTTTTCAGATAGGTTAGAAGCAACTAAAAAGCTCAGGAAGTAGAAGAGTTGTGTATGAAAGAGTTGTGTAGCATGTGTATGAAAATCTTTCTTCTCCTTGCCCAGCTAGAGGTCAGTACCCAGCTGATCTTGGTTGTTCTCAAATAAATAAATACAAACATGGCTTTAATGGAAAACTATGGAGGAAAGCATAGAAAATATAGTTAACTCAAAGACTCAATAAAGCTCACCAACAACTGAGTATGACTTACATTTAAATGAAAACGACCTGAAATTCATTTTAGGAGTAACTTGTTTTTATTTAGTTTGGTGCATGCAGCTTTTAAAAACATATATTCTAGTTCCAATTAAAAATGTAGATATTTAATCACATGTCTAATTATAAGCTATATATTAAAGCGATACACCTTGAACTTTTCCATGGATAATGATTATGATATATGCTTTCAAATGCTCGTCTGTTTATGTATGGTATCCAATAGACTAAAGGGATATGATTTCCTGTTTGCTCTCAATAAAGCTGGCTTTATATAGAATGGCTATACAAGCATGGTTTATAGTCTTGTATGAATGCTCTGAATGTAAGTCTTGTACTATGAAATACTATAAACTGTAGGCTAAACTAAGAAGGAAATAATCCTAGCAATAATCTCCCAAAAAAAGACAATGGTAACCTGCTTTTGCATTATTGCCAAGAAAACTGGATATGTCTCTGAAATTCCAACTTTTCAGAAACTATCATTTCTAGAATTGTATGAAACCCCATGAGAAATTTTCTTAGCTTTTCTTATATATTTTTAAATATAGAAAATAGTGTAGTTTCTTATGAGTTCATCTTCTTCTGTCTTTCTTCCAAACTTGGGATCAGAAAAAGGTTCCAGCCAGCCAAAGCTATTTTTTATTATAAAGATGGAGAACCTGAAAAATAGGATCACAGTTGAAATCTGAAATAGTACAAATATGGCAATTCCAAATTATCCTTGTATCTGCTCTTTGAAATTCTGAGTCACACAGATTTATCTCCAATGTGATGCATTAAGATTCCATATTATTCTATATTTCTGAATTTTGAACTGAATGTATAGGATTTGTGAAAACTCTCAGGTTTGCCTATCATCGGTAAATTACCAGTCTGTGTTTTAGTAACACTGTGTGTGTGTGTGTGTGTGCGTGTGTGTGTAACCGTGCGCACATCCATGCAAACCTTTAAAGAATGATTTGTACAGTATTTTATAGATAAGTGGTTTTTTGCATATTGTTTGTAAGTCAAATAAAATACTAGTTGGCTTTTGAGAAGTATGTTTTATTCTTCATTTGGTCTTTTAATTTAAAATAGATAAGTTACTTATATTGGATACATAGACCATACTTTGAAATTAGGGAAAAAAATCTACCAGAGATCAGTAACTTGTTATGAAATTTCAATAATAATTTTTTTTAAGGATTTCTAGAGAAGAAAGTGAAAGAAAGGAAGTCAAAGCTTGAGATGTGGCTTGAGAATTACATCATCCACATAGTTCAGCTCTGACTTCATTGTAGTAACTCTTCTGATTTGAAATAATATATCTTATTTTTAGACTTAAGCTCTGAATAACAGAATAATGTAATATGAGTAGGAATTCATTGCATAAGGTCTATGGACTGAAAGTATAATGGAAGCAAATTATTGGATTGGCGTAGAAAACCAATTATATTACAGGTTGGAAAAACATCTAAGATCACTCTAATGATAAACCTACGATGCCTACAATTTACAATAATATTTTATAAATAACGTATTTTGGTATTTATTATTATTTTCTTTTGAGACAACCTCTAAATATTTTAGATTTTTTTCTTCCATTCAGAGAAATCAGTGAACAATATGAAGATTTATGATTTTATTTAAATAGTGAGCGAGAATATTATTATCTCAGACTGCACATAGAAAATATGCAATTGTCAATTACAAAAGTCCACATTGCTTCGATCTACGCATATACAACGCTTAAACCTTACAATAACCTAGGTTCTTAGGAAGACCTCAATGCATATGGATGCCAACACCAGCTAAAGAACTGGCAGCTCTGATTTCACATGGTTGTAAATAAAATAATAATAGATACAATTGTTATTGAGAAAATTACCATCAGTCAATTTCAAAATGCAGCTTTACTTGGAACAACTTGCATCCTCCGTCAATACTTTTAATGCCATCAAACAACAACTGCCTATCCCAGAGTCTTGGAAAAAACTTGATTAGTTGCCAAAAATGCCAACTCCAGTCTGATCATCTAGCTGATTGTGTGACCCAATATAATAATAATAACAACAACAATAATGGCACTTTAGGAAAATATGGGAAAGTAATCAAAATCCTTTTACATCTACTGTTTCTTGGTGATTCTCTTCCCTCATTATTAAATAAATAGATAGATAGGCAAATTCACTTAGAGCAGAATGCTCTAAGAAAAAAATGTGGAAGATACTTTTATGAAAAAATGTTATGGTGATATCAAAATTACTTGAGATTAAAAATATGAGAGTTTTAGTATACATTTCAACAAAGAAATCAATTTAAAATGGCAATAAAATTGACAATAGCTATGTAGCTCCAGATGAAATCATTTTTACAAGGGACTTTTCTCTTTTAGTACTAGAAAATAATATGAGGTAGGCAACTTGAGAATTATTCACTACTTTTCTGCAACGTACCTTTATCAGAGTCAAAACAATCCTCGCTCAATAACTAGAAACACCTTTCAGTTTATCCAGAATCCAGAAAAATTCAGCTTTTCTGCTTTGGGTTGAATGGTAGCATTTTTTAAAGAAAAAACTTGGCCTTTGCTGTAGCCTTAACAAAGCAAAAGTGTAGTCAGCAGTAGCAGCTAGTCCCCTGATGAAAAACAGTTCTTTACAATAATTTAAAACTGCTACAGAAAGGTGTGTTGTGTGTGTATATAACATGGTGCAAAGATTCTTCATCCTCTCCATGACTCCATCCATCATCTTTAACATCTGCACCATTGGATTATTGCTTGAAATAGCAGGCTCCTTCCTTCCTACTGTTTCTCAAGCTTTGAAGATTAAAGAGCAAACAACGGGACAAAAAAGAAACTTAAATTTGTTCAGTTGGCACAAATACACATAATCACACTTTTCTGGTCTGCAGGCTTGCTTGTTTTATTTTGCACAAAGAGCTTTGTCAATTCCCTCAGCAACAAACTGCCCTGCATAAAAATCAAGTCAGTCTTCCTTAGTTTACTCAAACCTATTCCAGGGCCACCATCTTTTTTTTTCCCCTTCAGAATTCTGCACTAAGGTGAAACAACATTATACGGGTGGCACCCACTTAATGACCACTCAGTGACTGTTCAAATTAATGGCAGTGCTGGTTGAATGGTACTCACATCTGGTCCTCAACATTATGGCTGCTGCAGTAACCCCATATTCATCATGATCAGAACTTGAGGACTTGGCAGTCAATCCTCATTTATGATTGTAGTGTATGCTTTGATTCTCTCCACCTAGCTATATCCCAACCATCTCACTCTGTCTTGCTGACTTGCTACTGTGCAATGCACAACCCTAGTTGTCCACAGCTGACTTTTGACATCTTATTGCTGCTGATATGTGGCTAAACTGAGCCTTCTCCAGGCAGCTTCTGGGCACAAACAACTGTAGCAGGGACAGTGGATTTCAGGATAGTGGGGAGCAGGACAAAGTGCAGGCAGCCAGAAGAACAGAGATTTGAGGGGGGAGATAGGCAGGTGTAGGGGGTTGAATCAGAGACAAGTATAGTGTGTCAGCATTCCAAATATCATGCAGAATTAAATCAGAGTCCAACGCAGAGCTATCCTTAAAGTTCCAATTTAATAAGACAGACATGTTGGCACATCTGTGAGATCCCGAATCTGATAGCTTCCTGGGATTCCCACCCAGTTGAAAGTTCATGATCTTGTCCCCACACCCATTAATCCATCACATGGTCCAATCTTCTTCTGCCACGCTGGCATTTCCACCCATCTGGTTCCGGGCAGATGCAGAGGTGTGGAGACAAAAGATGACCTTAGGCTTCTAGAAAGGATTTTTTTTATTTTGAAAACAAACACATTCTACTCCTTAGTATTCCCCCCTCCCAATTGCCCACTAATGAAACAGCATAGTAAAGAAAGAGAGAGAAAGTGTGGCAGGCCGAAGATTCTGAAAGGAATTTGACTGCAGGCCTGACAGGCGGCCTCTCCTCAGAAGAAAAATGTTTCCTGAAAAGAGAATAACAAAAGCTAACATAACAAAATTAACCACCTCTTCCCCCCCACCCCCCAGGTGGACCGTTTGGCTTATCGGGAAACTTCCAGACAGCAGTGGAAATAGAGTAATCCGGACAGTTATTGGTGTGTTTTCCAAGCAGGCACATTTTATTGCTTGCTCAGGGCTGCTGTCCGCAAAGAAATTAGTCTGGGGCAGGATTAGGGTTAGGATGAGAGTGAGATCCTGGCCTAACAACTGCACCAGGACTACAAAAACGGCTCTGGCTAAATGGTGTTTCTCATGTTTCAGCTAGCAACTACATTCCTTAGCAAGAGATATTTTAGTCCCAATTAAGATCATTAAGCAAGGGTTACTTGAAATGCTTTATACAGGTAATTAAATTACCTTTAAAGGACCTTCCTGTGCATGAAATAGGTGCCTTTTACTTAAGCATGTCTCAATCTTTTATTTTGATTTTAAAATTTATTAAAGAAAATCTGAATAACTTATATAACTCTATAAAAATAGAAAAATGTAAAATAAAAAATTAAAAGTATTTTATTACCTAATTACAATGTACTATTTTACAATTTCTGTATCAAATAAATTTCATCCATGGGAATGAAGCTTCTCAAGTTATTTTGATTTGCTATATAAAAGCTAAAATGGATTCAGATAGATTCCCTTGAAGTAGTTACTAATCTGAGATTCTCTCTTCATTTCCCTCAATTTCCTCTCATATGTACTTCTCCAGCTGTTATTGCAATCCAATTCACAAATCCCTCCACTACAATTTCATTGAATAAACCTTTGCTTCAAACAATTTACATCTTTTAGCTTCAGTATAACATCTTCAGTGTTCAGTTTACCTACATTTTGTATAGCGTAATTTATCAGGGTTTTTTTTTCCCTTTTTATATTCCTTTTTATAAAACACATCTAAGTCATCAGATAAAAATTATCTCAGAGGAAAAAAATCATTAAAAAAAGAAACAAAGCCGTCCATGCAAACTGCATAAAAATTGTGTTTATGTTGTGTCATTTCAACGATCTTGTGAGGTAGATTAGTCTGAGAGGTATTGACTGACTTTAAGTCAACCAGTGATTTTAAAGTAAAGCAGTGCTATTCATAAAAATGCTTCTGTGGGACAAGGTTGAGGGAGACTGTCAGGCCTGCAGCCATATTCCTTCTGGATCTTTGGCCTGCCACACTTTCTATTATTCTACTATGCCTTTTCTATTGTGGGAAAATGGGAGGGGGAATTGTACAGAATTAAATGCTATATAGCCAAAAAAAATTCCTTTCTAGAAATCCAAGGTTATCCTTTGTCTCTGCCCTTCTGCACCCAACTGAAACTGGGTGGGTGGAACTGCCAGCATGGCAGTGGAAGGTTGGACCATGTGAGGGGCTTGTGGGTGTGGGGGCAAGATCTTGAACTTTCAACTGGGTGGGGAAAACCGGGAAGTTTTCAGATTCAGGTTTTCCCAAATGTGCCAACATGTCTCTCTTAATAAATTGGAACTTTGAGCAATACTTTGCCTTGGACTCTGATTTAATTTTGGATGCTATTTGAACCCTGACATTAACCTAAATCTCCCTTAAAATACTTCACCAGCTACCCCAAAATTTGGGGTGCTGTCTGGGGTCCTGATCCCCAGCACTGACCCAAACCCAGGCGGTATAGAGACACAGTGAAGATGAAGAAGGACAAGAAAGCCATGGGGAAAGCAGCAGATGATGGATTGCCTATCTATGTTGAAACCATCTATGTGCCTTCCAAAGCCATGGTGGAAGTCGTGGAGGCTGCAGAGAGGGAACACCAGTTGGGAGCCAGGTACAAAGAGCAAGCCCCTAGGACTCTCTCGCAATTGGAACTAGTTCTGCAAGATGCCTTATAAAGAAAACTGCAATACGACAGTAAAAAGGAAGAAATGGTTCACCCCATCCTCCCCCCTTCCCACCAAAAGGCGGCCCAAGTCAACACCAGAAGCCAGACTAACTGGCCACTTACCCTCAGCCAGGACAAGCTGACTGAAGCAATGAAATAGGCGCTGCCGGCAGAGCCCTGGCTCAATGACAACAAGAACATCCTGACGATGAGAGATAGCTTAGCCTGGAAAGGATCCAAACTGTATGTTCCCATGAACTGGAGGGTGGAAATATTACAGCAAAGCCACAATGTGAAATTAGGAGGCCACTTTGGATTCCTAAGAATGCTCCACCTCATCAGATGTCAATTTTGGTAGCCAAAAATGAAAGCTGAAGTGGAGGATTATGTGAAAAGCTGTGCCACTTGCACAACCATGAAAATACGGCCAGGCAAGCTCCCTGGATTACTACAACAGGTAGCCAACCCTAGCCGACCATGGGAAGAGACCACAATGGATTTTATCATCGAGTTCCCAGACAGCAACAGTAATAAAGTAATTTGGACAGTCATTGACTTATTTTCCCAGCAAGCCCATTTCATTGCTTGCTCGGGACTACCATCTGCAAAGAAGCTAGTGAAAATGTTTGTTAAACACATTTACCGTCTCCATGGAGTACCCAGGAGATTCATCTCAGACCACGGAGTTCAGTTCACTGCCAAATTCTGGAGAGAGTTCCTGAGGTCCATTCGGTCCACACAAGGACTTAGCTTGGCTTTTCATCTGAGTACGGGGCAGCAGAAAAAGCCAATGCGATGGTGGAGCAATACATCCATAGTTATGTGTATTACCAGCAAGATAACTGGTTGGATTTGCTACCTTTCACCGAAGTTGCATACAACAACGCTGTCCACAGCAGCACTGGTTTAACTCCTTTTCAAGTTACCAGTGGCATGGAATTTGTTTCCATGCCTGAACTGCCCCCTCTTCCATGTCTCTGACTGAATGGATGGATGCTGTATAAAAGGGGTGGGAAAATACAAACAAAGCTCTGGTGGAAGCAGCAGAAGAGTACAAGAAACAAGTTGATAAACACTGCTTGCTCCACCCCCCCTTCCATGTAGGGGATAAAGTTCTCGTGTCTACCAAATACATAAAGTTAAGAATACCTAGCAAGAAATTAGGCCCAAAATTTCTAAGTCCATTCCCAATAGTGAAAATAATTAACACAGTTACAGTTCAGCTCAGTCTTCCAGGAATTCTAGGGAAAATTCACCCAGTCTTTCATTGCGGCTTACTGAAGCCAGTGATTGGCCTAAGACTGTCTACCCAGCCTCCCCCTCCTCCAGTAGTGATAGAAGGAGAAACATACTATGAAGTGAAGAAAATTTTAGACTCTAAGTTGTATAGAGGTTGTTTGCAATATTTAGTGCATTGGAAGGGGTACCCTTTGTCCAGTGATGTGCAGTGAGGTTTATGGCTGGTGAGGCACTGATGTCATCACAATCAGATTTACAAACATTGAAATCCTACAAATTAACTTATCCAATATTTGATTGGCAGCAGTTAAAGGGTTGTGTTTAAGGTCTCATATCAGCATTCTTTACACATAGTGTAGCACACAAAAAGCACATTTGCCATCAGAGCAGATGTTGGGGAGGGGAGCAAGGAGGAAAAGGATCCACTCCCTCTCCCTCAGACTCCCAGGAAGGAAGGAAGGGAAGGAAGGGGGAGGGAAAGGAAAGGAAAAAGGAAAAGAAATAGAAAAGAAGGAAAGGAAAGGAGAAAGGAAAGGAAATGGCAAAGAAGAAAGGAAAGGATGAAGAAGGGAGGGGAAGCGAAGGGAAAAGGAAAAAGAAGGGAAATGAAATAAGGAAAGAAAAGGAAAAGAAAGAAAAGGAGAAAGGAAAGGAAAGAAGAAAGGAAAGGAGAAAGGAAAGGAGAAAGGAAAAGAAAAGGGAAATGGCAAAGAAGAAAGGAAAGGATGAAGAAATGAGGGAAAGGGAAGAGAAAGAAAAAGAAAAAAGAAGGGAAAGGAAATAAGGAAAGGAAAGGACAAGAAAGAAAAGGAGATAGGAAAGGAGATAGGAAATGAAAAGAGAAAGGAAAGGAGAAAGGAAAGGAGAAAGGAAAAGAGAAAGAAAAGGAAAAGAGAAAGGAAAGGAAAAAGGAAAGGAAATGGCAAGGAAAAAAAGGAAAGGAAAGGAAAGGAGGAAAAGGGAAGAAAAGGGAAAAGAAAAAAGAAGGGAAAGGAAGTAAGGAAAGGAAAGGAAAAGGAAAGGAAGATAGAAGAAGGACAGAAAGGGAAAGGAAAGAGTGAAATGGATTGGTACTGCTCAAAAATCAAGTCTCAAGATCCCATTGACCACTTTGGCTCAGGCAGTCCAATTCCACACTGCTTCCCTCTCTCCACAAAGCGATGGGAGAAGTTGAAGGATTGCCTGAGAAATGCCGGATGTGCAGAGAAATGCAGGCTACAATCAGCAAATCACATTTTCCCAGGAACCAATGAAGCCCCAGAGGACCAATGGGAATCCTCCCTTCTGCAGTGTCATCAGTCTCCGGGCAGTCTTCCTTGACTTTAGGAGAGAGTTGGAGGCAGAAGAATTGCATGCCTCTCCTATCTCGGGATTTTTTAGGCTTTTAACCCTCGCTTAACTCTGCTCGAGTGATCATAAAACGCCTTAGAAGTCAGATTAGACTAAATGAGGTACACAGTTCTCCTGCCTCATAGTAGAGGGCACTTTTTAAGAGGCTTTTTTAAACAGTTAAGCAGTCATTCACGGTGAGGCAGCAGCTAGCTAGCCTCACTTCAGCACTCGCCTTTTTCCTTTTACATTTTTTTCCTTTTCATGATGACAGTGGTGAGGCTGTGCCTCCCCTGCCTCCCCTGACTGCATGTCACTGCCTTTGTCTGAAGCTGCTGTGGTGAAAAGTTGGAATGTAAAAGCTGATAAGTTAGTAAAAAAATCCATGATACGTTTCCCAATAAGCCATAGGGTCCCTCTGGGGGGGGGGGTTAGTTCTGCTTATGTTAACCCCCACATTATTCTCTTCTCAGAAAACAATTTTCTTCTGAGGATTTTATTTTATTTTATTCTATTCCTTGTGGATTAAAAGTGTTTTTGACAGATAAATCCCTGATTGATCCAGGAAGAAGCTCTTTTTGCCAGCTACAAGAGGAGCAGCCATTTTAAGCTGCATAAGGTTGGGACAGACCCCTGAATGGAAGCTGTGCAGGAGAAAGAGTGTCGGAATTGTTGAGATAAACTATTTACTATGAGTGAAGAGAATACCCAAAAGACTTAAATTAAAATTGAAGGCAGAAGAGAGCAAGCAGTGGATTAAGCCTGCATTAAAATTAGAGTGTTATCTTTCTTTTTTTAACTCAGTTTTTTTTTTATGGAATTCTTACAAAAATCTCTTACTTTTTAAATTGGACTGGTTTCTTTTTTTTCCTTGTTCCTCTATTTTTCCTCACTTTTTGAATCTGAATTTTGTAAAACAAGAATATCTTCCTTTTTGTAACGTTCGGGTGGATTTTACCTTTTAAGCATTTTTGTTTCTTAAACCTCATAACAAACAGAAGGGTAAAAGCAGAAGAAAATGAAGTAACACTGCCATCTAGAAGCTGGAGGCTTGGAAACACTAATTCCTTTGATCATTTAACTTATATGTTATATGTTAAAGTCCTTGATTTTGTTTATTGAAAGGAAAAATGGGAAGAGCACGAGTTGTTTATACAGGTGTTCTTTTGGAGTATTATCAGTAGCTGGACTGGAGTAAAGAGAAAGCTTGGACTTGAAAGACTATAGTGAATTTGTTTGACATTTAGCAACAAGCCTTGGATGTTTTAGTGGTAGTGTTTACAACTTGGAAAAATGGTGCAACAGGAAGAAGAAAAAGAATTAATTTTGCAAAAAAATTATGCTAGGAATCCAAAAAATGCTAATAAGTACAGAGAACATTGAAAAGAATCTTGGGATTATAGAGCAAAGAGTAGAAAGAATGGGAAGAAGTATTGAGAATATCCATAAAACGATGATGAAATTTGAGGATAGAATTCAAAAAATTGCAGAAAAACATGAACAAAGTGATAAGAAAATTGTTGACATTGGAGAGGTTGATGAACTGGAATTCTATCTTAGACCTCAAAACATGGAAGAAGAAAGGGGAAAAATTGGCAGAGATAAAGAGAATACCTTTGGCAGAAGCACCAGTGATAACCAAAGACAAGCTGATGGAAAGAACAGATGAAGGGTTTCGAGTCTTTAAAAGATATGCAATGAACTACAAGTTGCTAAGATAAGTCCACATAAGATTTACTAAGAAAACAACTAGAATACACATTTTACAAATGACAAGAGATATTGGATGGCACTATTTCTGGAAGGAGACAGGATGACGAAATGAAATGTTACAACGAAAATTAAGTTAAACAGTTAAATTTTGAGTATTATGTATAAGACAAACAAATAATAGTTATAGTTGAATAAATGATTAACAATGATAATAATGTATCTATATACTAGAGGGATAATATGGAATTTTATATAAACTGTAACTGAGACTATAAAGATGTAATACCATTGGATGATTCCAGGATGATGTAATGAAATGCCATAATATATAATTTACTTTAAATTTAGCATGCTTCGCATAAAAAGGAGGGGAGGTGGCTGGATGGAGTCACCGAAGCAGTCGGCATGATCTTAAATGGACTCCAGAAGATGGTAGAGGATAGGAAGGCTGGAGGAACATTGTCCATGGGGTCACAATGAGTCAGACACAACTTCACAACTAACAACAACAAATGGGGTTATGTTCAAATTTATTCCTTCATAGGTGTAGTATTCATGTGTGTTGTGTTAGGAGCAATGGCATGACTTTTACAATGTTCCACACAGAAAATTAATGAATGTTCTCATAGACAATTCACAGTTTTAGCAATTCAGAGAAAATATTAACATTTGTGAGATTATCAGATTGCATGAATTCTGGAAGTTGCAATCTCAGCAATTCTCAAGGACCTCAGAGTGCTGATGCCTATACTGTCAGATCTAAACAACTGCTATACTGCAAACACCTTATTCCGATGTAATATCGTTTCTTGGCAACCATATGGATGGTGATTTATTAATTTCAGGATATTTTTCTTTAATTACCCGGTTATATCCATAGGGCCAGAATTTCCTGATGTTTTATATTTGATTTTGTCCAAACCTCTTAGTTGACCATCCACAATAATTTCCTATGGCTTCATATTTTCCAAACACTTTTTCTAGAAGTATACAATTGTTTTAAACTATTATCTGTACCATATTAACTGTAATTACTGATAGTAATCTAAAGTCTGATAGTTAGTGCTGTGGTATTCTGTGAACCTGTAGGTAGTTCCAACTGGAAGCCAGCTTTTATAGCATGGCATTTAGAAAATTACTGCACGAGAGGCATTTTCATGAGGGAGCCATCTGGATCCCCCATAACCATCATTTAACACTCATGTATTTTCATGCCAAAACATCCCAGAAGATACATTCCTTTCTTTCACTTTTATATGGGATAAATCCTCAGTGAATTCAAAAGGATTTATTATTGACATTCAAATGAAAACAGATTGTTCTTTGATCTGATGATAATGAAATTAATCAAAACATGCCTACCCCTTAATCATTTGAGATTTCAGTTTACACAATTCTTCCTGCTTTTCTGTTAACTGAGAACATATAAGCATAAAAAACAACATTGATAGGAACAGGAGTTTTCAATATTAGGAAATGAAAGTAAAATTCCAGTAATAAGTTGTCCTTTCAATGGAGAGTACCTTAATATCTCTTACATAAGCCTAGAAGCAGAAGATGATGCTGATTTCATATGTGAAATTGCAAACTCTATTGATGTTTTCCTGAACTGTAAAAACAGTAAAAACAGATGCCTCCCTGCTGAAAAAAAATAGATTAATTTTAATTATATCTTACTTCTACGAATTATTTCCACAAAAGCAATCACTATTGAAATTTTCTCCAGAATCGCACCCTTATGAATTTTGATGGCAATTCTCATTATAACATGTACAGATCTCTAGATTTCTAAGTGTTGGTGAGATAAATGATTTGGGTTAAAAATAAAAACAAATAATTACTAACAATAAGATTCAACTGAGAGCCAAAAGATGAAAGTGAAGTGTGGTCTCTGGATAATCTGTTTCCTGCTACATATTTTACAAGATCACTGTAATTTCAAACATCCTTTAAGCTTGTGTATCTAAATCTAAATCTCTGTGTATTAGAATAAACTAGACCCAAATCCTGTATGGCAAACCAGGCACTTTTCATAGTCTTCACACATAGATGTGAAATCTGTTCAAGGTATGGCTTAGCATTTGAAATGATTGACTAAATCAATAATTTACATAAAGACAATACAACAAATAAATTAAAGTGTGATTCCAATAGTTATTGCCTTGTTCTGGATTATTCTACATACTGACTTCACTGCAGGTAGGAATAGTGGAGGGAAAGAAAATATGATGAGACGAAAACCAGGCTACATCTCAAAAGTATATTCTGCCTTCAGGTCTCTGTTGAAAGGACCTGACTAGACCTATATTTTAACATAAAAATAATTTTGCTTTGTGCATATCTTGAAATAAAGCCTTATTCTGTACATATCCATTCTATGCATTAATGGCAGGATTCAAAAAAATTTATTACTGCTTCTGTGGGCTGGACTTAGTGGGTGTGTTATGGCTTGGTGGGCATGGCAGGGGAAGGATACTGTAAAATCTCCATTCCCTCCCCACTCCAGGGGAAGGTTACAAAATCCCCATTTCCTCCTGATCAGCTGGGACTCGGGAGGCAGAGAATAGATGGGGATGGAGCCAGTCAGAGGTGGCATTTACTGGTTCTCTGAACTACTCAAAATTTCTGCTACCGGTTCTCCAGAACTGGTCAGAGCCTGCTGAATAACACCTCTGCTCTGAATGGATTTAATTTTAGATTTGGCAGATTTGATGGACATTTTACAAATTTTACTTTTAGCTTTAGAAAAAAATTATCAGATTGAATATTTTGGAAACCCTAGTCAAGCTTCAGCTTTCTGTTAAACTATAAAAGGATTCCACTAGCAAATTTATGTGCACGATTAAGGTCACAGGAATAAGAGATGGAAAAATCACTCTGTTTTTTGTTCAGTGAAGGTGTATTGAATTCTTGGCCGAACAAAATGGGACTGATTTTCATAATTCATGTTTTACACAAAGGATTTATACACTACTAGCTGTACCCAGCCACAGGTTGCTGTGACCCAGTCTGGTTAAATGGAAAAGGAAGAAAAGGTCAAGTTTCTAATATGTTTAATTTCACAATGCTTGTGGGTATACAATATTGTTTGTTGTTCCATTGTGTGTGCAGATACAGGGATTGTCTGGTTTGCCAACTCTAGAACACGCAACATATAATTGTCCATGTGAGAAACAATCTGTGTCTAGATCTAAACCGCACAATTCTAAAGATTGGCCCTGAGCTTTATTAATGGTGATTGCAAATGCCAATTGAATTGGGAATTGCAATCTCTTAAATTGAAATGGCATATCCATTGGCATCATAGGATTGCGAGGAATGAGGTCATCTTCACCTTTGAAAGGTCCTGTCAAGATTGTTACTTCTACGATGTTGGTAATTTTTTTTTTGTACTGCAAGCCGCGTGCCGTTGCAAAGCTTTGGCTGGTTGATATTTCGCAGCATGATAATTGGCACGCCGATTTTCAATTGCAGTACACGCGGTGGTATCCCTGGCAGATCGAGTGAATTTAAAAATTATGTTGGATAATTAACCACTTCATCTGCTTCCACAACAGTGTCGACGGACTTGTATGTGACTGCCTCACTTTGAATGTTAGACTGAATAATAGTTCGTAGGCGTCTTTATTTTTGGCTCATTCACTCAGCCAATCGTGATTCTTATAATTGGTTTGAATATGGGGAAATACTTTTTCAACCAATTCTTCTTTTGATGTCACTAAATTGCAGAAGTTATGAGGCAATGAAATTTATCCTGAGGTCAGATCAACCGGCACTTTTCCGTTCCCAATTTCCAGCAATTGATGTGAGAATATCTCAGCTGATCGATCGTTTTGCAGCTGGACACAAACATTTGTAGTTAATTTTAATGTCTTTACATGTCGCCACAAAGTAGAGTATTTCAGGCAGGCATTTATTTTGTCCTCTGGTGTCGATCGAGGAATTACAGGTAATGTTTGCCTGAAATATCCTGCAAGCAATATTAATGCATTCCCAAATGGTCTGATGTTTCCTCACAAATCTTGCAATGATTGATCAAGAGCCTTGAGCGATTTTTTGTGCGCCATTGTGCATTCATCCCAAACAATAAGTTTGCATTTCTGCAATACTTTTCCCATGCCGGATGCTTTGGAAATGTTGCACTTGGGAGTTTCAATGAATTGCATGTTCAATGGCAATTTCAAAGTGGAATGAGCAGTTCTTCCATCTGGTAGCAATGTTGCAGCTATTCCCAATGATGCAAGAGCTAAGGCTATGTCATTTTGGGATCGAATTGCTTCCAGAATCAATGTAATTAGGAACATTTTACAAGTTTCTCCTGGCACATCTAAGAAGAAGATTTCTCCAACCCCGTTAGTGACAGTTTGCATTATTTGATCATAAATGCCATTTTGCTCAAGCATTAGCTTAGGAATATTTGATTGCATATACAACAAAAGATCACCTGTGTTGTAATTTTGTTCACGATGCAATTCTACATCGAATGAAGCAGCAGCAGATCGATTCAGTGATGGCATTCCCAATTGATTGAGAACTTTGTTCACAATTTCTAAGCACAAATCTTCAATCATTATCAACTCTTCGTTGTAGATTTCTGCTGTGAAATCCATGTTCATATTTGAATTTTCCTTGCATATTCGATGGAAAATATTCTCAGCCATGTGTGATTTATATTTCTCCCATAACTCTGTTGGAGATGAAGGAGAGCAGGCGGTCAATATGATTGCAAACAATTCACGAATTTGATTTGGTTGTGACATGTTGCACATGTCTTTAATGCAAACATCCCAGTGTTGGTCGTTCTCCAATAAATTCAGAGCTTGACATGCACTGCGGAAAGTGGCATGTGTAACGCTGTTGACAATTTTCAATTGCTGGAAAAACGTTGCACCGGGCACATTTACCAACAGCATACGAAGAAAGAAACATTCATCTTGATTGGGATGCACGGTGTACAGTCTGCCTATCATAGTTTCTTTGAATATGCCAGGTTGCCCGTTGACTCGCTCTCCTCGTTTGCGTCATTGAAATGATTTTATACTCGCATTCCATGTGTAATACATAGGCACTTCCAAATACAGCAGTGTTTTCGCAAATGCGTCATTTTGACATAACGTGAAGAAAGCAGTTAATGTTGTAGCCGGTGGATTCACGGCTATTTGTTGCACATTTGCAGGTGTGAAATAAATGTGTTGTCCATTTTCTAAATGTACTGCTAAGTGAACAACAGCTGGACTTCGTTCATGTATGGGAAATGAAAGAATTTGACATACAGCTCCATTGCTGCTTATGTATCTTACAGTCTGATACTGTGCAATTTCATCGATATGTGTACCGCATTTCTATCATTTCTTTCTGGTTGCAGAAAGAAATGAAAATTAATGGAAATGTATGAAAAATCAATATAACAATGCAATCGGAAACATTGAAATGGAATAGTGAAATATTTAGCATAGCGTGTGTTGCTTTTACGTCCAGCAGATGGCGGTGGTTTTCAAAAAAGCATGTTTTTACAAAAAAACATGTTTTTACCTATCACAGGTGTGACATCTATATCATATACATATATAAAAACATGTGTGTATTCAAATGCAACGTTGTGTCAAAATTTCAAAGCAATCGGTGAAGAAATTTCAGAGATTTGAGATTTTGAACAAAAAACATTACATTTTTATTTATATAGATGAAGCTATTTACAATAATGCAGTGCTAAAACATTAATAGAAGATTTTATAACAGGATTATAATTAGGTATTGAAAAGGATTAGGCTGCTCTTTCAAATGTGGAAAATACTTTTCTACCTTAATTGTAGCCAAAATGCAGTAGGAATCAAGCAAAATGGTAGGATAAAGAACAGGATAGAGCAAAAATGAAAGTATACAAAACCATTAAAATGATATATTCTACTGAAATGTCAAGTATAAATTGAAGGATATCTTAGTCTGTATACCAGAGTCACCTGCTCAGCCTGTCTTTGTCCATTAATTCTAGAATCCTGATGTGACAGTCCTGATGTTATTACTGAAAATGACTTTATGAAACCCCATATTTTCTGCCTTCACAAAAGGAAAACATAGGGGAAATAGAGCCTCTGCAGCTGATTGCATAAGAGTGGGAGTAAGGATACTAATATGCTTGGATAATATGTACCACAGATGGTTGGGTGGGTGGAGATAAAGATGAAAGCTGTGGGTTAGAAGGGCCTTTATTGCACAAAGAACAGTTAAGGGCAAACCAAGGACTATAAACAAGCTATGTATCAGTAGGCTTCATTTATGCAATCAATGCCCACTCCTTGGAAACAGGAAAATGACTAAGTCTTGATGGTTGCTAACACTATTGTATGTCCCAAGGTAAATTCATTATGCCAGATGGTTGCAGTATCACAAGCGAGCAGATGTGGGAAAATAAACTTTCCCTTATAAAAGAAAGTTTTTCTTGTTTCAACTATACAGGAAGCTTTATTGCCACCTGATCTGACAACTGAACCCCAGTATCTCTCTTCGGCCAAAACGAAATGAAAAGGATAGTGATACAACATCAGTACAACTCCTTGGAAATGAGGACATCATTAAGCAAGATAGGATAAATGCTATTACTGACTAGTGAAATAGTTCTCCTTGGATCATTTATAATAAATATATACATTTGTGAAATTTAGAAGAAGGTAAAGTTGGAATCAACTATTGTAGGATGCATTTCTGTAAGCTGATATAACTTTGGTTGCATTGACTAATAAGTTATGCAAGATCAATATAGGTATCTTTTTTCAAAACAATTGCCTTTGCATTAATGATATTGAAAATACTGTTGACAAATATTGACAAAGCACCTGCAAGCTCTTAAGTATTTACCAACATTTTAAAATTATATTTAAAATTTGCAAGTTTGCAAATTTGTCTGGAAGTTCACAGTATGTTAGAAATGATACAAAATAAAAGAAAAGTGGTAAGCAAGGATTGAAACAGCAACCTCTTCCAACAGATCTTGGTCAAGTTGATCTTCTTTACCATGAAGTTCTTTCTGGAAATCATAGGCTAGAGGCCTTCGCATTGGCCTGTCATCTCCCAGCCTTTGTCAGAAAGTAAAATAAGTTTTTCATGATCTCTGCATTCCTGTGGTCCACACATCCCTAAAGAGCAACCATCTCACTCAATCTACCATACAAAATTGTGGATAAATTATTAAAGGAGTGACCACTATATATGCCACCTAGAGCGGGAAAATAGGATACAACTCTAATAAAGACCAATATAAAATTAGTTTATGACATGTGATCAACAGTTCTTTAACTTAGTCATTCTGAAGCTGTAGGTTGTGCTTTCCTGTTTATGAATATTTCTCTTTTTTCTTTCTTTCTTGGTCTGTATTCACACATAGTTAACACATAATGAATGACTGAATTCATACGCTGCAATAAGCCATCAGCAAACAAAGTTAACTTATGGTTCAATATGAACTATGACTTCAGCCTTTGGGGATGGAATAATTTTCCCAACATGGGAGGATCATGTGAAAAATATCTTCTTCTTAGTAGCAGAAGACACCTTTCTTTCTAGCAACAGCGTCTATAGTAATAATACAAATTGTTGACAGGCAGAGAACATGGTGAATATGTTGCACCTTCAGGCACAGAAAGTAAATTCATCTCTTGTTCTCCTGGTGACTTTCAAATTTTAGGAGGGTGTTGATGTCATTTATTAGACAAATAAAAGATCTTAGATATTCTATTTTGTGAAATATGAGAAGATTCTGATGCTACCTTGAAAATGAGACAGCTGCTAGATTGGAAGTCAAAAGGGAAAGATAGTTCAGGCATGATTCCTTAGATTCACACATTGGCACATAAAATGTCCATATTCATTATCAGGAATCAAAATACTCAAGACAATCCTGCTAGAAGAAGCTAAAATAATCCTCAGATCCTGAGTTATATTTTGCAAAATTTGTTCTTGAACACAGAAACAAGACCCTGAATGCAATGGCCTTCCTACATCTGTATTAAGAGTCCTGCCTCTAACTAAGGAAGTGTCATTCAGCTGTCACAGATAACAGTTTTTACATTCTTCTCTGTGAGATGCTGATGATGATTATTATGGCTATTATTTTGGAAAGTTTATTACAGTGTGTTGAAAATAAGTACTGAGGCAGCAAGGCAATGTGTTTGTTGTTTCAAAGCAAGTACAGCAGGTTGCTTGGCAACCAATACATAGCTAGATTCAGTGTGGAAAGGGGTCTGGAGAAATGAAGTAAAGAGCTTGATGTACTTTCAAAAAGGCAAAGGAGGATTTGGTTCTTGACAGTTTTAAGTGTAAAAAACAAAGTAAAGTAGTACCATCATGACACTTACCTTTATTACAGAATATTCAGATTGCTCTGGGACTGGTTGGATAAAGACCAGTTGACCACTGACGTTTGTGCACTCAAGGATGTGAGGGATAGTTTCTTTTTGAAACAGAACTTTAATTAATCTGTGTTATATGATTCCCAACACTTAGGAACAACATCACACAGATAGCTTTGCTATCAGGCAAATTTTTCCTTCTATGTGACAAACAAGAAAAATGAAATACTTAAGCCATGATAGTTAGCAAATCAAGATAGACAGCTCTACTATAGAAGTACAGACTATACTTGCTTGTCAATATCTATGTTGTATTAAAAAGGGAGGCATCATAGAAAACCATTGTGGAGGTAAAAGAAGTTTCTGACTAATGTGTTAGGATAGACTAGGTAATGGAAGATGAGAATGCCAGCAAGTAGCTAATTTGGCAAAAGGAAACTCAGAAAAGCCAAAGCACAAATGGAGCTCAATAAAACAAGGGAAATGAACAATAACAGGATTAACTTTTGGGTTGGGTGATTTTTTTTCAGTCCTTTAAAAAAAAGTTTTAACTGCAAGTATAAATATTTATTTTTTAAAAAATAGCATACAGCAGAAGGATAATTAACGTTGGCTTTAGAAAATTTTAATGGATTAAGGGCTGAGCTAGATTTGATTGAAGACTTGGATGTTAATTGGATTTTTTTTTTCTGTGGGAAACTGTCTAAGTTTATATTGGAAACATGAAAGACTTTGAAGGTTGGACACCAGGGAGCACTGGAAGGAAATAAATCCATCAATGGCTATTTTAAGGGATCTCTACAATGAATGCGTTCATGAAGTTTTACAGTTATTTATTATTACCAAAAATATGTTACTGGAAAGGAACAAGCACCATTGAATTGAATAGAAATTTGAAAGTGGATTAAAACATGATAGCCTATAAGAAAGAAAAAGAAAATAAAGAAACAATGAGTTTACAAATCAAATGACATAATAATAATGACATATAAATATTAAACCAGAAGAGTGATTTGGATATTTTCTCCATACAGAGTTTAGAAAATGGACTTGTTGAAACTCCTATAGGTTTTCTGAGAAAAGACAATGAGAATATGAACATTGATATGGATAACTTCTTTCTACTGAAATTTTAAAAAGTCCTTGATAAAGATGCCAAGGATTTTAGAGAGAAAGAGTGTATGAAAGGCAGATATTAGATCTTTCAGAGATCTAAAGATTGTTGGGAGAAAGAATATCAAATTGATTTATTTTATCAAAGTTAAAATGAATGAGTAATGTCTAATGGTCTGCTGATTGGGATGGGGTGCCAATGTTTTAAAGATTTTATTTATTAGAAAAGAGGAAATGGAGACAGATATGTTTAAAGGAAAATAAGAGGAAGAATTCAAGTTGGGTTTAGTAAGTATAGCGTATAATAGTCAGTCTGTCTGGTGTCTATCTATCTATCTATCTATCTATCTATCTATCTATCTATCATCTATTTCATTTATTTATTGATATAATATACTCTTCATAAAATTATGAAAAGGATTACAATATTGGGGATATATTGCTAACCTGTTTATGCATTATAACAGATTTATATCCCATCTTTTCTTCAGAAATTCAACTATATAGTACTCTTCAATATTCCACCACAACAAAAATCCTATGATGTAAAATGGCTTGATTAGAGCTAATTTGGAATAGAAGTTAAGGCACTAAGCTAGAAACCAAAAGATGATTAATTATAATCCTACCTTAGATACAAAGCCAGCTGGGCCACCTTGGGCCAATCACTCTCTCTCATCACTAAGAAGCAGGCAATGGCAAACCACTTCTGAAATCTTGCCAAGAAAACTTCAGTAACAATCAGGAGGAATCAACACTGACTTGAAGGAACACAGATGTGTGTGTGTGTGTGTGTGTCTGCGCGCGCGCGCACACACACACACACACACACACACACACACTGGTCTGAGGGAGACTGACTGGTCCAAGTTATTGATTTTCCCTGGCCAAGGGTAGAGTTGGACCTGGTTCTCTCACTCCTCCTAGTCCACGTAACTACTACTACACACTGATTATAATACAGAAATTTGGGGAGCAGTTTAATGTTAATTAATCCTAGCCACAATGATTGTATGTCTTAGCTTTATGTGTGAACCAGACTATTGTGCAGAATGTGGTTAAAATAAATCAGTGGTTTGACATATTATAGAAGTCTCTTCAATATTATGTTTATCTCCACATCAAGAAATAAACAAAATCCTCCTCCCCACACACAACCTTTCTCCCCCCTCCCCCCCATTATTTTGAAGTGGTTTAAAAATAGACATTTCTGACTTGATTTCAGATATCTCCCCATCATTCTGGAATTTAATTTAATTTAATTTTGTATTCATTTTATTCCCATCTTCTCCTACTGAAAAAGATCTACTACTGTCAATTGCAGAGGCAATATTAGCCCAAATTGATTTATATAATGCTTCATAAATTGGCCCTTGGTCTTTATTGCATTTGTAATATTTCAACCTTATTGCTCTTGTTAAGGATTTAAAATAATAATGAACATTTCATAACATTCTTTTAGTATGAGTCTTACGTTTCACCTTAATATAATTATTTTATTTCCTGCCAATATTAACACCCATGTCCCTTGACTCATTCTTTGATGTAGATGGATGGCAGACAGCTTATGTGAGCAGTGGGAGGCAATGAAGGGGTCATTGTTGCTATCCTACTCCTTGCCAATGCCTTAATATATTGCCCTAGATCATCAGTTATATATATCTTTGTGATTTTTTTCTACTCCTGATAGTTCTATGGGATGCAGAACAATAAGGACATTGTGATAATTTGGTTGGGGAAAGGATGCTATACATTTTCCATATACTGATCAAACTGAAGAAATAGAGAATTCACATTTTGTCAGCAAGAGCAAGCAACCAAGGTAACACACTGCTTATACTTTACCATAGCAACTATTACTAATTGTATCTCCATCTTAGATCTTTTCCCTTTTTCTCTGGGTAAGAACTTAAGAAGGATTTAGAGCTTGATGTACTGAGTTTTTATTGACATCACTTTATGGGACAAGTGAAAGAGAGGAGGAAACAATGAGGTTCCAAATTTTACATTTATCAAATATATGTTTATCATGAAATATCAAAGGCACTTTCTGCATAGCCAAGGTACACGTTTGGTCAAGTGAATACTTTTCTTGGAAAATGTGCAAATTAATATCTAGCCCCCAACTGACTTAATCCAACTATTTTGTTATGGATGTGAAAAAATATGAATGATATCGCTTTAAGGTTGAGAATTCTTGCTTATTTATTGGTGCACTAGTTTAACTGTAGGGAGGAAGATGAAAATAACATATAAGTAGGCCTTGACCTACAATACAGACTTTAAAGGATTTAATAGATCATTTAAAAAGATTTTCAAATAGCTTATAGTTCTCAAAGAGCAGCATCATTGACAAAAATAGTGAAAAGGGATCTTAAATTTGCTGTGATGCTGGTATATATCACTTTGGATAAAAAACAGATTTATGGTTGATATATTCATATTTCAAGAGTCTTCTTTGTGCTGTTTGAGTTTTAACAGATGTTCTCTTCATTTTTCCCCCCATAGGTGTTGAAACAGAAGCATATTTCTGTAGTCATCAATATCTGTTTGTCCTCTGGGTGTCTCACTTTTAGGTAAGGTTTTCTAACACAATCAAGATAATAGCTACTCCAGAGTGACTCCATTGATCATTCTACTTGGTCACACTATTTTTTTTTCATCTTTATCCGCCAGGACAGGCAAAAGTTGAGTAGAAATGAAGTTGATGTCCTTTCTTTAAGCATCCTGATAACTTCTACTGGTTGTATCAAATGAAACATGTTCAATTTAATTGGACAAGCAGGTGCTAATGGTACACATATTGGTATTCCTCTGGGCTAGAACAGAAATGAACAGTCTTTGTCTGGAAAATGGCACACAAATTGTCTATAGGCTACCAAGCAGTTTCTCCCATACCTTATGAACCAAATTATAAACAGCCTATAACCACCTGTTCTGTTATACAGCTCTGAATAGATATAACAGTATCTAAATGAAACGTTGATGCCATCACCACCATGACCTATACTTCAATATTGATTTTAAACTGTGTTCAGTCATACTGATCATGACTTTTCAATTAACTGTGACTTCTGTCTTTTCATTGCTACTAGCCCTTTAAACCAATAGAAAGCTAATATATCCAGAGGGAGGATTTATACCTGCATGGACCATTACCCATTTCCCATTCTAAAAACTGATCAAGGCTTCAACAAGGAATGCTTTTCCGTGTTAAAGGAATTCATTTTTCTTAAAAGAAAAAAAAATCAGAACCAATGATCACCTAGGGCAGTGGTGGGCAACCTTTTTTTTCAACTGAGCCAAATCTCGCCAAAACCACGATTGAAATTTACTTTGAGAGCCACATTTTTAAAACCGAAAATACATAGGATGGTACACTGTTTTTAGTTTCAATAAGTTTTTATTGAGAATATTCTGCATGCAAGTATCCACATAGGTCGGGAGGATACAAATAACACAACTAATAAAACAAAAACTTTAGAATGATATTATTTATCGATAACGTTAAATTCCGTAAAATTTGCCTTACAATGTAGAGAAAATTACATCCTGACATTGACTGACAAAGTCACAACCACTAATGTGAACATTGGCCTTGCATTTCCTTGGATAGTTTGAGTAAGTCAGGTTTGTATGTTGTTGTTTTTAATTTCATCTCTCTCTCCCACTTTCTTTTTTTCTTTTTCTTTCTCTCTCTCTCTCTGGCTCTTTGTCTCTCTCTCCCTCCCTCCCCCATCTCTGTCACTCTGTGTGTGTGTGTGTGTCTGTCTGTCTCTCACTCACTCTCTCTGTGTCTGTCTCTGTCTCTCCCTCTGTCTCTCTCCCCTCCCTTCCTCTCTCTCTGTCACTCTGTGTATGTGGGTGTGTCTGTCTCTCACTCATTCACTTAATCACTCACTCTGTGTGTGTCTCTCTGTCTGTCTATCTTTCTCTCCCTCCCTCCCTCCCCCTCTCTGTCTCTCTCTGTCTGTGTGTGTGTGTCTGTCTGTCTGTCAGTCTCTCTCTGATTCCCTCCCTCACTCCCTCTCTCTGTTCCTCTCTCTGTCTGTCTTTCACACACACACACACACAAACACACACACACACACACACTGTGGTCACCTTGTTGAGTGTTCCAATCACATTTGAAACACTCAACAACTGGCCTGCATTTATGGTATTTTGCAGCATTCTGCAGTCATAGGACCAAAATTGGTTGTCACTCGCCCGGGCTTTTGCAGAAGCTTCCCTCCGAAGCCCAAGAGGAGGGAGGGGAGTGGGCACCCGGCACACAGAAGAGCCGCATTAAAGGGTGTAAAGAGCCGCATGTGGCTCCCGAGCCGCGGGTTGCCCACCACTGACCTAGGGCATATCCCTTTAATGTGATCTTTGCCCATGTGAAACATGATGAAAGCCTATTTATGACAAAGTAGCTATTTTTTTTTTACCTCTGTTCCATCCAGTAAGAGAAAGAAAACAATCCAATTTGAATATAATTAAATATATAGAAAGGGGTGGTATTTAAGAAGGAGTGGAAAATATGAATTCCTGCGCAACTTCAGATCAGCATTCTTATTAAAAACAAGGATGTCTTTTTCTTTTCTTAACATTTTTCCTGTAAATACTGGGTCTACTTTTTTCAAAATAGCTGAGTCTTGATCATTTGGTTGTAACAGGAATTGACTGACCAATTTACATCCCAAACCTAATGCCATGGGCTCAGAAAAAGTGACTGGCCCAAAGTCACCCAGATTAATAGTTTCCTGGTGCTTAATCACTAGACAGAACTGGATCTCCCTTTCTAAAAAACCCCAACAGCTTAATCAATACAATATTGCCTATAGTATATTCACTTAGAGGTTTTTATTTATGCAATATATGGATTCAATTTATTTCTTCTGAAGTATAAGTATTTCTTCTTTCCTGGTTTTCGCTTTGCAATATTACAAAAAAGTTGTAATATTACAAACAAAATAAACTTTTAAGAATTGAATCATTAGCATAATATATTTTAAAGGAAATATAGTTCCTTTAAAAGAACTGTGATACTTTAATCTTATTAGTTTTGTCCAAAATTATCCTATTTAAACAAATATCATAGCCTTCACCATTTTTGTAGAAGGAAAAATAGTCATTGTTATATAAATGGCACATTCAGATGTTCTGAGAAGAGTTATCTTGACTATTATAGCCTAATTACCCAACCGTTGCATAGCTGAATCCTATATTCAGATAGAAACATCATCTGAAGCTTTGAAGATGTTGATTTTTTCCATGCCACACATTCATCCTAATACAATTTCAATATCACTGAAATCCTGTACTTGTCAGATCTGTGTACAAACAGGAACACACTTTTCCCACAAGGCTTGGATTTTAAGAGTATTGAACAGAGAAGACCAAAAGTAGAGTTTATCTCAACTCTACTTTTACATACCCTACACACAAGCATTAATTTGGATCCATAAATATATCTATTGTATCTACATCAGTACACAGACATTACAGGATACTCTTCTGTTATTGGTAACATTGAAGATTCAAATTCCATCTTTTTAAAAAAAGATGAATCAGGATTAATGCAAAGGACAATGATAAAGATGAAGATGATCACTACAAATGCCTGACAATATCAAGCATACTGAAGTAAAAAAAAATTAGAAGTGAATATACCATGAGAATGAAGAAGATCCATTTTTTTTTTCAATGGAAGAAATGCTATAAAGGCAATTAATACCAAGGCAATTCCAGTCATTAAATACACAACTGGAATAGTGGACTGGACTCAAAAACTCTACATAGGAAGACCAGAAAAATGATAATAAATCATGTCCTCCATCACTGCAGCAATATTTACAGATTCTACTAATCAAGCAATATAGGAAGTGTGGAATGTTGCAAGTACACCAGACAGTTGAAGAAGAAAAAAGGTACTGGGAGAATATCTGAAGGACAGTGAAAAAGATACATTGAAGGCTTACCAGATGTACCAAACTGGCCTGCAAAGGTCAAAATAAAGCAATAGAAAATGAAGAAGCTAAAGTGCTCTGGGACTTTAGAATTCAAATAGACAATCACCTGCCACAGAACACCCTGGTTATTACAACTGTTGATAAAAAAGAAAAAAAATCAGGATGGTGGATTTGCAGGATATGTGGAGATTAGGATATGTGGAGAAGTGAAGGGAAGGGAAGGGAAAGGAAGAGAGAGAAGATAAGAGAAGAGATCTGCAAATAATAATAAAATTAATGTGGCAAATAAAACAAATAAAATATCAACAGCAATAGGTGTTTTGGGTGCAATCCCAAAATATCTGGTGAATCACCTGAACATTGATTTTGATTTTGTCGATATTGACAATCAATTGCAAAAGGCAGTTTCATTTGAAACTCCCTCTCCTTAAATTTCTGTTTCAATTTACTTTGTGCCTGGATTTCACTCCTTGGAAAAAAAGTATATCCAATAATGGAGGCTTCTTGAAGTTTTTCTTTTGTTTTGTTCTGACATCTAGCTAAATTTGTGGTTTCTTAATTGTTAATTTTCTGCCTCCTTTGTGACCGTAGGAACATCTCATTTCTTATCTTATAGCCTGTTTATTCTGCTACCTCCACCCTCCCGAGCAGGGCTGTCAAACTCCTGGCCCATAGGCCAGAGGTGTCACACACTGGCCACACCCAGCTTAGCAAAGGGGGGGACTGTCAATACGTCATGTGATACTGGTGTGACATGAGTTTGACACCCCTGCTCTGGAGGGTCTTGTATCCCTTGATTTCTACAATCTCTTTTTATCTCCCAAACTCTAATAGCAATCGGAATCTGAACATGTCTTTTCTGGCAGAGAAACCATCTTCTCTCTCAGCCTTCCAATGTAGAATAAATATTTAAAGTGATATTTTCTACCTGTTATAAGAAAGATTGGAAAATATGTTCACAATCACCCTTTGAATGAAAGGGCTATATAAATAATAACCATATTCATAATAGTTTTTTATTTTATGCTGCCTTTGACATCCCATTTTCAATCCACCATAACTCAAATGAAAGAAAGCCTTGCTCAAAGCAATTTAATTAAAAGTGGCCCCACTATTTTGCTGCAGTTACTCTGACACTTTTCATATTTCAAACAGAGTTGTTTAGATCTTTCTTTGGAGACTTTTTTATTCAACTGCAGAAATAATTCCACTGACATTTATATTTCTTTGTTCAGATTCTCCCAAATGTGTTTTTTAAATGCTAAGAGGTGCATGTTTCCAGTCTGTTTTGCTAGATTATAAAATCTATTAATTTTAGATCCTATTTATGTTCAATTTATATTGTACACTTCCCCCCCTCTCTTTTTCTTTTTTGATTCGTTAAATTTCCTCCTTCCTTCCCCCCTCTCTCTCTCCCCCCTCTCTCTCCTTCCCTCCCTCCATGTGTGCACATGCGTCTTTGGCAGTCTCTGGCACTAGGGGAGGAAGGACTTCACACTTAAGAAATTCACAGATTTTTAGTCATTGACATTATCCAATTCATAAAGACCATGCCTGTAAATACACATTTTCCACAGTGATGGGATAGGTGTAAATTCTATCACTTAATGGTAATTTGTGCTGGTTGGCAAACAAATGCAAAACTACTTACCGTAAGGTCACTGACCTTTTTTCCCAGGTAACAACTTTCTGGACCAAAATCAAGAAATCTAAATGTGGAAGGATAAGAAGAATCCGGAAATCTACCTCATTATGCTGATGATACCCTATTGTATATCACTATCCCTGGCCTATTAAGTGATTCCATGACCATCCTATCCTGATACTTGAAGGCTTTGAATGGCTGGATGTGGAACAACAGGCTTCAGGTGAGACCTGATAAAAGTAAGTGGCTTTGGTTTTGGGGGTCCTCAAAGCATGTCCATTCCTAGAACAGTGTATGTTATACCTTTGGCTCCATGAGCTGCACTAGTTGCTAGTTTGCTTCTGAATCCCATTCAAGGTGTTGTTTTTAACATTTGAAGCCCTTTATGGTGTAGGAGTGAGCTTTTCTGAGAGTCTACATTTCCCCATTTACATCAACCTACCCTATCACAACATGGGGACACGGGGGCTCAGTAGCTAAGATGCTGAACTTGTCGATCAGAAAGGTCGGCAGTTTGGCAGTTCGAATCCCTAGTGCCGTGTAACGGAGTGAGCTCCCATTACTTGTCCCAGCTTCTGCCAACCTAGCAGTCCGAAAGTATATAAAAATGAAAGTAGAAAAATAGGAACCATCTTTGGTGGGAAGGTAACAGCCTTCTGTGCACCTTCGACATTTAGTCATGACGTCCCGCCTGGATTACTGCAACGCTCTCTACATGGGGCTGCCCTTGGGACGCGCCCGGAGACTGCAGTTGGTTCAGAACGCAGCCGCGCGGGCTGTGATGGGGAGTACGAGGTACTCCCACGTAACACCTCTCCTGCGCGAGCTGCACTGGCTACCTGTGGTTTTTCGGGTGCATTTCAAGGTGCTGATTACCATCTTTAAAGCGCTCCATGGCACGGGACCTAGTTACTTGCGGGATCGCATCCTCCCACATACATCCCTGCGGCCAATTCGCTCACACAGGGAGGGACTTCTCCTGGTGCCGCCCACTAGGCAATGCCAACGGGCGACACCAAGGAGTAGGGCCTTCTCTGTGATGGGCCCAACCCTCTGGAATGACCTCCCCCCCCGACATTAGAACTACCTCTGACCTCCGCTCCTTCCGGCAAAAATTGAAGACTCACCTGTTCCGATTAGCAGGCCTGGCATAATTTACAACTGTCCCTCCTGGCAAATGTATTATTATCTGGTTATCTTAGGGTTTTTTAATCTGTTGTGTCTGTTTTAGGGATTTTAAAAAAATTATATTTATTTAGCTTTGTACAGTTCTTTTAATTGCATTTTAACCTCCTCCAAACTGTACATATTTAATTTTTTATTGTATTTTGTGATATTCTCTATGGACTGTACACCGCCCCGAGTCCCTTCTGGGAGAGGGGGCGGTCTAGAAGCACCAAATATAAATAAATAAATAAATGCTGGCCACAGGACCACGAAGATGTCTTCGGACAGCGCTGACTCTTCGGCTTTGAAACGGAGATGAGCACTACCCCTTAGGAATGACTAGCACATATGTCCGAGGGGAACCTTTACCTTTACCTTACCCTATCAGATCTTGCAGAGAAGGCATATTGCTGGTATCATTGACCAGGGATTACTTTTAATAGGCCTCAGAGATCCCTTCTCTGTTGTGGTGCCCAACTTATGAAACATCCTTCCACCTGAATTAGTCCCAACCTTTTTTTTTTATATTTTAAGGCCCTTAAAACCTGCTTATGTGATCAGGCCTGGAGATCTGGCTAGATGGCTCCCTGGTTTAGGGGGCCATTCTTTATTCTCCCTCTACTTTAAAAGTATTTTATTTTTAAAGGATATTTATTACAATGTGTTCTTTATATTTATAGTTGCTGTTTTTATATTTTTTACTTATTGTGTACCAACAAGAGTCATCTTCAGTAAGATTGGTAGCTATAATAAATTTGCTAAATCAATCAATCAATCAATCAATGTCAGACCCACGGCTCAGTCTTTTTCTACACCTGTTCACAGTTCTAGAATAAGTCCTGTTTAACAGCTATGTTCAAACTTTAACTGCAAAGAACAGGCAAATTTCACAATATAAAAACTGTGTACTGTAGCTCAAGTAAAATAAAAAGCTTGGATGAGTGAAACTAATTTATCTGCATTTTAAAATACATAAATCAGGTGTGTTATTCAGCTTGGGAAACTACCTCATAATATTTGAAGGTTTTAAATTTGCTAAGTGATCTGTCCATTGCAATGTCAGATATATAGAAAGTAAGATCATGGTCTTGATAAAGTTTATATAGAGTTCTTTGTGTTTTTACACCCATAACTGCTGACTTTGCCTAATTAAAAAGAAGATGCATTGTGGACAAATGATTACATCTCTAAGGGCTTTTTAAGAAATCTGTACATGGTTTTCATAGCTCAGCATTCTGCAGGTCCACAATAAAGTCTGGCATTCCCTACTGATATCTTTAATCATTTAATTAACGAGGCATTTCTTCATATTCATTAGAGTCTTGTGGAGGCTTTGAATCCATCTTCACTAGTGTCATCAAATCAAATGCAGGTGTTCATGTGATAAACATGGATAACTAACTGTGATCTGCTCTTACCAAATGTATCTTGACAACCTCTCACCCTATTCCACTTCATCCTTATTTGTTTGATAACTTAAAAGTGGAAGAAAAATGCAATTGTTCCATATTCAGCCTAGATGTTACTGAGGCTTAAACTAGATTGTTTCAGGTTTCCAGCTACTTTAGACAGACACCAATGAATTAATATAAATGAATATGAATATAAATGAAGGATCCAGGTGCTTCTATGCCTTTTTTACATTAACCAACAGAACCAAAATTAGTAGCAGCAACAATCTTTTATCATATTTATATCTCTATTGTTACTCTATAAACTGTTATATAAGTCTCCTTCTCCATTTCTAATTCTAAAATCTGAAGTTGGATAAGGGTTTCATTATCTTTAGTCCCCATGCTAGGATCTCAACTTAAAAGTGATAGAAGTTAAGAGCCAGTTTGTTCTAGTTGCTCTATGGCACCGCCCTAGAATGTGTGAGATGTATGCAAGTCCTGTCTCATGAAAGCCAGCTGAATGATTTTGGTCCAGTCACTCTCTCTCAGCCCTACACCTTATAGGGTTGTTGTTGAGCAAAATAGGAGGAAACGGTTGTTTGATATATTCATCACCTTGAGTTACATAAAAATAATAAAGGTGGGAGATAGGTAGGCAGTAAGTAAAAGATAGATAAATAGATAGATAGATAGATAGATAGATAGATAGATAGATGATAGATAGATAGATAGATAGATAGATAGATAGATAGATAGATAGATGATAGATAGATAGATAGATAGATAGATAGATAGATAGATAGATAGATAGATAGATGATAGATAGATAGATAGATAGAATAAAATAGAACATTTGCACAATTACATACTACATTACCCATTTTGCTTATTGTAAGACTTTTGGACAATGATAAACTATTGGCTGAGACTTATCAGATACAAAAGCTTCTAGTAAAGTTTGTTGTTTGGTGTGGATAATAAAGACAATCATTTCAACTTGGGCTTTGTCCTGCTGTGCTCCAGGATTTACTACAACTGCTGCTAATGCTACTGGCTCAATCAGTATCTGACAATATTCTATCATTGCAATACATTTGGTGTTTTAAAATGCCTAGAAAGTAGCTTATATCTGTGGTGTTAATTGTTATTTGGGAATCACTTTTCATTTTTCATCCATAAATTTGAGTTCATACATACAATGGTAATTATAGCAGCGGCAGCTACTACATTTCCATTTGATGGAGGAGAGGCAGAGAGATTACACAGAATGTACCTTGCATCAAATGAGTCCTGTTTTAGGACAGATAATGCAGTCATTCATGATGCATTTATTATTCATTGTTTCCTCTGCTTTTTTAAAAAAAGTTTAAGTTGGATTTTATATTGCTACTAAATATAATCATGAGAGCCTTCCTTTATTTCAAAGATGGTTCATTACAAATTACCTTCTGACAATCTTATAACTTGGTAAATAGACCTAAACCAAGTGATTTCTATCCTGGTAAACTGCGGCATCTATTACTATTGGTACTATCTTTGATTTCTTTTGCCCCAGTCATTCCATTTCTATATACAGATCTTTATATTTTTGGGTACTGCAATGACTACTACTACTACTACTACTACTACTACTACTACTGCTACTACTACTACTACTACACCACCACCACCATCACCACCACCACCACCACCACCACTATTACTACTACTACTACTTTGTATAATCTTGCAATGAAATCTGTTTATAGTTTATTTTATGCCTTTAAATGCATTTTTCTGATAAGGGATATGCAAGCTGCAGCAAACTCTCAAAAATGCCCATGGCACAAAATAGTTAAAAACTCCTGGCATAGACGATTGGGAGAAGGAGAGATAAACTGAGCCATTGGACCAGAGAAAGAAGGAAACAACACCCAAAGCCAATGAAGCAAAGCATGTGAACAGTAACTTGGAGTTAGAGGAAGACATACAGGCCCAATGGGTGGTTTACTCATTGGGCCTGTATTATTCCTTTCATATATACTCTTCCTTTAAAATTGCCAACTTGAGCTCCAAAGACAACTCTGTAAAAAGTGTCTGAAGTAACATTCTAAATTGACACCAGAAAACTATGCTTTAGACCAGGGGTGTCAAACTTGTGGCCTGTGGGCCAGATGCATCATGTGCTGGCCACGCCCACCCTGTTTAAGCGAGGGGGGGGAAATTGTGATACATCACGTTACAACAATGTGATGCCATGAGTTTGACATCCCTGCTTTAGACACTCTTTTCTTCTAAGTTTTAGGACTACTTTAACCCCTTATGCTATCACTCCCTTAACAGATTTTTATTCCCCAAAAGCTATTTTGTTATATTAGTAGCAAATCTGTTTCCTCTTCACAACCAAAATGTACCTTCTATTTTATTTGGATTTTCTTGGTAGAGGGAGGAAATTAATCCACAAAGCCTTTCTGACGGGAAACACACATGGCATTGGACTTTAATTAAATGGAAGTGCTTAATAGCTGAGGAAAGTTCATATGGGTTCTTGGGGAAATTAGTTCTTTAACTCAGGATTAACCTCTACTTTAAGGTGGATTCCCTTTTATGGGGAAATATATTTTTAACCTCTGAGCAACTTTATTAGCTTTTAGCTAAACTTTGGAAGGATGGCGGCTAGGAAAGAGCACTAAACTTATTCCAATTCACAGAGGCTCAGTTGGAGTTGAACTGCCTGAATCAATATGAATTACCCGTGATGCATCCTACATTTTTCTGTAAGAGCATATACACTTATTCCAAACAAAATCAAAGTAGGCTTATTTTGAGCTTCTTTCTCACAAGGCCCTCTTTCCCAAGAATGAGTAAGAGGAAAGTCCCCTCTTAATAGCCCAATTTGTTTCTTTTCCAACTTCAAAATTCAAATCTAAATTTGTTGCTAACACCTCACATTGTCACAATTTTGTTATATTACCACTACTTTCTAAGTATAGTTCAAGTTCATTCTCTTAGAAATCTCTTTTCTTAGAGATGTTGACAGTAAGACATTAAAAGGATCATCTCTTCTCTATCCTCCTGCCTATTCCTTAATACTATTCCATTGTTCCATCATTTTCAGAGTCAGAATTGGCTAAGATATGAAACAGAAACTTTGCTAGTTTGGTCCAGATTGCATATCATCCTCTTCTGTCCTTCAGGAAATCTGCTCAATGCTTAGCATATATAATGGATATCAGCCAACCAGATCCATATCTGTGACTTTCTGGACATATTAATGTATGTTTGTTTTGTGCATTTTTCCTCTCTAAATTAATTCTCCTTTCCCAATTTTTAAAATTCTCCAGAATCCTCCAAACCACATAAAAGATGAAAATGTTGAGCTCATTGCTTCCAGGGATTGTAACACTTTAAAAAGGACAAAATATACTTATTACTTAAATAGCCAAATATATATTTAAAATCAGTAATGAGGACAGCTTACACCTTTTCACATTATATTCATGCACTGACATTTAATAAATGATATAAATCCAAAGAGGACTTCCACTGAACATCCCACTGCATAATTTTTTTATTCATTTCATGCATTATTATGTTCTTTATTTTACAATGTACCAGAAGAAGCTTGAAGTTTAATGACCATCATTTTGTACATTTCAGCATATTCACAATGACGAAGATCATTTATCATGTTTGAATATTCTGATTTGTATGCTTCAGCTTTTTTTCAAAGAAACAAACAAAAAATGCACTTGAAGATTATTATTTTTTTTGCACTCACTAAACCACTACAGTATAAGATCCACACTAAACCACTATAAGTTTCCCACTTTATTGTTTGACAAGTTTAACATTACTAAAAATGCTGTTCAAAAAAGATCAATAATTTTGATAAAGTAATTTTAAAAATTAAGACTTAGATCACCCTCACTCCCCAAAGATTGATAAATTGATTTGTGGAATAGAGATTCAATAAAATTAGGAACTAGGAAACTAGAAGATGAGAACAAGAGTGGAATCATTTACCATTCAAAATGATATATTTCATCATGTATTCCATAGACTGCAACATATGCCTTTTACTTGAATAATTAAAGGCTATTAATTTAGATCCAAAGCAATAGCATTCCCTGAAAGTTACAGTGTTTCCCCCAAAATAAGACAGGGTCTTATTTTTTTTGACCCCTGAAATCAGCACTTGGCCTTATTTTTGGGGAGGTCTTATTATTTTTGAGGTGCAGGAGGCAGCGAGGGTGGCCACCTCATGGCTGCTGCTGTGTTGCAATATTTTCAGGGAGGGCTTATTTTCAGGGGAGGGCTTATTTTAGAGGATGCACTAAAAAGCCAGATTGGGTTTATTATCCGGGGAGGTCTTATTTTCGGGGAAACAGGGTACACACATACACATATGGACACACACAATTTTAAAGGTCAGTAACTTGAGCATCAAGACCATCCTTGAGACAAAGGATGCCCTTTCCCTCAGTTATGTGTTCTTGGCAAGAAAAAGTGTTTCCTACTGTATCTAGTAGGAAACTCACGACAAGGGACTCACACCCGGACGTCTGTGGCACAGTGGACTCCCTCGGCTCTAAATCCTCCCGAATAATCGCTGCTACCCCACCGCCCCTTCCCTGGGCCCGGGGTTGGTGAAATGCTCGGTAACCTGGTGGGCACATTTCCACGAGGGGTAAACCTCCCTCGTGGCCCAACCAGGTCTCCGTTATTCCTGCGAGGTCCAGCTCCCCCTCAAGAATTAGATCGTAAATGAGGGGGGCCTTATTAACAACGGACCTCGCATTGCATAGCAACAGCCTCAGGCCCTGAGTCTGCAGCTCCTGACCACCTAGTACGCGGGGGTTGGTACAAGCGACCGGGTGTGACCAACACCCACGGTCTCCCAACCGACTGCGAGTTCTTGATCTGTCCTCATATCTGCCCCTCCCTATGACCGTTGGAATCAAAGAGCCCTGTATTGGAACGATATCCTCCCCCTCCTCCTCCCTTCCACTCCTTCCGCTCGCGACCACACCTAGTGACCTGGCTCTGTCATCACTCCTGACCTGACCCACCCGCCCCCCAACCCCAGAACCCCTACAAATTTTTAAAAAAACATTTAACTAAAAACCCCCTAAGTCTCCGCTTCCTCCACCTCTCGAGATCAATAAATCCGTCATCAAGGTGGGCCCTCGAGAGGGCGGAGGGCCACACCTGCGAGAGGGGGGACTCCCGCAGTAGGATTAGGTCTGACCTTAAATACATGGTGATATTAAAAATTTAGCAGGGCCTAGGATCTGTGCTGAAGATGTTCCGGCAAATATGCCATAGTCCAGTATAGTTTGAAAAAGCCAGGGCTCCAATGCGGGAGAAGATTATCCAGTCCTAGATGGGGGGGGATGGTAGGCTGGTCAGATGATCGATCGATAGGTGGGGGCTGCTGGGTGGTCAGTGGTGGATGGCAAGGGGTAGATAGACTATTGTTGGTAATGGGCAGGGGGCAGATGGTTAATCAAATGGTAGGGTCACAGAAGATAAGGAGGTAATCCTCCGGGCGCACACAGATGGTAAGCAGGGGCAGGTTGTTAGTAAATAATCAGCAGGGGGGTAGGTGGTCACAGTCAAGGAAGCAGCTAGCAGCAGGTAGATAGCTCCTCTGCCGAGCCTGATGTTGAAGCCTCCTGCCAGTCACCAACAAGCCCCCTGGTCTCTGATCGGCCTCCAGAGTCACAGCCCTCTTCCTACCAGGCCTTCGGCAATTTGTTCCTGCCATGGCCTGTATCCTTCGTTCATGGCTCCCAAACCGCCACTCCGAACCCCAACGCCGCTCCCACCAGCCTCCAGCCTTCCTGCTTGGCCTACCCGCTCGGCCTTCGCCGGCCTCCAGAGTCCCAGCCGGCCTACAGCCTTCCCGTTTGGCCTTCATTAACTCCAACGCCTATCGCGGTTCACCGCAGGCCGGGGGATTCGGCGTTTGGCGTTTCCAGCTGTCGCCGCCGCCGCTTGGGTCACCACCGCTCCAGAGCCGGCCTCTCCACCCGCCGCCGCCTCAAGCCCCGGTCCCAAGCCACAAGCCTCCGACTCCACCGACACCAACATGCCCCCAAACACTCCAGCTGCCATTTCCCAGCCTTACGCCTCTCCTCAGGTCTCAAATGGCGTCTCTCCTCAGGTCTCCTCAGGTCTCAAAACGGCGTCTCCCCATCGGCTGATCAACCGGCCCGTTCTCCACGCTCTTCCTGGTCGTCAAACCACCCTGGGGGACCAGCTTGGGTCCTGGAAAGATCCAGGGTGGTTGTTTGCTGGACCCCCGGTCCTCATGGTGGAGAAGAGGACCGGGAGCATCCCTGCTCCATTAAAAGCGCCCCGCAGATCTATGGAGCTCAGAGGCAGACCGCCATTTCTCCAGGAAGCTCCTCCTCCACTCTCCAATGGGGCCCTGGGAGACAGCTGGACCTGCTGATAGTATACCTGGCTCCTCGCTATACATCAGCTGCCCTGCCTGAACTCCTCGAGCTGATCGCATTGGTGGCGGTTGAGACCCCCAAACTTTTAGTGATGGGGGATTTTAACCTGCCATCGGTGGGAGAAGCATCCGAGGGGGTTCGGGAGTTCATGGCTTCCATGACAGCCATGGACCTGACTCAATTGATTCAGGGCCCGACACACGAGGGAGGCCACACCTTGGACGTTGTTTTTGTCTCTGGCCAGTGGTTGAGTGATCTGGGAGGAGGGAATTTAACCATCACTCCCCTGTCATGGTCAGACCACTCACTCCTCCGACTTGACTTCCCTGGTGCTACCCCCCGCTGCGGGGAGGCGGAACCGGAAAACACTAGATGGTTCTGCCCCAGGCGCCTGATGGAACCAGATAGTTTCCAGATGGAGCTTGGGCCACCTCCTGTAGCCCTGACCCGCCCCCGGGTAGAGGACCTGGTGGTCGCGTGGAATAATGCGACCTTGAACGTCAATATTGTGCTGCTCTCATTGCATCCGCAGAGAACCGTCCTGCCGCCCTGTTTCGGGTGTCCCGCTCTCTCCTGTTTCAGAGGCCGCGGGAGGCCCCTTTACAGGGTAGGGCAGAGGAATTTGGGAACTATCTGCAGGATAAAATCGCTCAAATCTGGAAGGATTGGGTCCCTTTCAGTGGTCTAGTGGAGACGTCCACGGCGAGTCTTGAGAGACCAGTCTGGGAGGAGTTTGACTTGGTTGCCATCGAGGATTTGGACAGAATGCGTGGACGACTGCGACCTACCACATGTTTACTGGACCCGTGCCCCTCCTGGCTTGTACTGGCATCCTGGGAGGTTACACGTGACTGGCTCCTGGGCCTAGTGAACGCTTCGTTGGGTGAGGGGTCTCTTCCGGCCGCCTTGAAAGAGGCGGTGGTGAGACCCTTGCTCAAGAAGCCTTCCCTGGACCCTACGGAGCTGGCCAATTTTCGTCCTGTCTCCAACCTTCCCTTTTTGGCGAAGGTTGTAGAGAGTGTGGTGGCTTATCAGTTTCCACGACATCTGGAGGAAAATGATTATCTAGACCCGCGCCAGTCCGGCTTCTGCCTTGGGCACAGCACGGAGACGGCCTTGGTCGCGTTGGTGGATGATCTCTGGAGGGCCAGAGATAGGGGTTGTTCCTCTATCCTGGTCCTATTACATCTCTCGGCGGCTTTTGATACCATCGACCATGGTATCCTATTGCACCGACTGGAGGGGTTGGGGGTTCGGGGCACCGTTTTGCGGTGGTTCGGCTCCTACCTTTCCAGCCGGATGCAACGTGTGTTGGCAGGGGAGCAGAGGTCGACCCTAAGCCCCCTTACTTGTGGGGTGCCACAGGGGTCGGTCCTCTCGCCACTCCTGTTCAACACATATATGAAGCCACTGGGTGAGATCATTCGTGGTTTCGGGGTGGGATATCATCTGTATGCTGATGATACTCAGCTGTACATTTCTACCCCGAACCACCCCAACGAGGCCGTCGAAGTGATGTCCCGGTGTGTGGAAGCCGTACGGGTCTGGATAGATGACAACCGACTCAAGCTCAACCCCTCCAAGACGGAGTGGCTGTGGGTTCCGGCCCCCCGGTTCAACCAGTTAATTCCATCTCTGGCCATCGGGGGCGTACAACTGGCCCCCGTGGAGCGGGCACGCAATTTGGGCATCCTCCTGGATGCCCGGCTGTCCATGGATGAGCATGTGACAGCCGTGGCAAGGGGGGCGTTCCACCAGGTTCGCCTGGTGCGCCAATTGCGCCCCCTATTGGACCGGGATGCCTTACGCACAGTCACTCATGCGCTGGTGACGTCTCGCCTCGACTACTGCAACACTCTCTACATGGGGCTTCCCTTGAAATGCACTCGGAGAATACAGTTGGTCCAGAATGCGGCCGCGCGGGTGATTATGGGGAGTACAAGGTACTCCCATGTGACACCTCTCCTGCGCGAGCTGCACTAGCTTCCTGTGGTCTATCGGGTGCGTTTCAAGGTTTTGATAACGATCTTTAAAGCGCTCCATGGCACAGGACCTAGCTACTTGCGGGATCGTATCCTGCCCCATACATCCCTGCGACCAATTCGCTCGCAGAGAGAAGGACTTCTCCAGGTGCCGTCCACCAGACAGTGTCGAGGGGTGGCGCCTAGGAGCAGAGCCTTCTCTGTGGCGGGCCCAGCCCTGTGGAATGACCTCCCCCCGGATATCAGGACTACCTCTGACCTCCGCTCCTTCCGTGCAAAGCTCAAGACCCACCTTTTCCAAGTAGCTGGCCTGGCTCAACCATAGTTTGATCATATCGCTCCTGACGGGTTTTTAATCTTGTAATTTTACTTAGGGGATTTTAAATTGCAATCTTAATTCTATTTCCATTTATCTGTCTACCTCCTCCACGTATACTTCTATATTTATGTGTATGTACTGTCTATATTTGTATTTTATGTGTTTTTATTGTACGCCGCCCCGAGTCCTTCTGGAGAGGGTGCGGCTAACAAATAAAATTTTATTATTTATTATTATTTAGTCATCATATCTCTAATTTCCCATGGCTATTTGTCTCTTCTTTGTGCTGTAGAGTGCCCTAGCCAATTTTTGAAATGTTTGCTGAAATAGTAATATATGTACATATCAGTACCTATTGGAAATAGTACAGTGTAGTGATGAAGGTGTGAAATCAGGGCGTAAGAAATCCAGGTTCAAATCCATTCTCACCTATGAAAAATGTGTGGCTTTGTGCTTAATCTCCTTCACAGGATTGTTGTTGGTGTATAGTTAAGGTGCTGGCCTAGAAATCAGGAGGGTGTGAGCTCTTATATCACCTTAAGTATGAAAAACCAGCTGGGTAACTTTAGGCCATTCATATTCAGTCTAACGCAGAAATCAGGATTGCTGATGTGAGGAAAATAGTTGGAGGAAGGAGTATTAGATACGTTCACCTGCTTGAATTGTATACAAAGAATAAACACCTAAAAAGAAAAAAAAAGAAAGTGGAGGGTGATACATACGATGCATTGAACTCCTAAGATAAAGACAAGGCATAAATCTAACTGAGGAAGATTCTTGGATGAGAAGGGAAACATCTTCAAAGAAAAACAAAGAAAGTCCTGCTGCCTTTTGAAAAAGCAACTTTGGGATCACTATGACCTGGATGACTGAGAATCTCTATAGACAGATATAAATCTAATAAATAAAAACATAATACATTTAAATGCCTGCTACCCAAACAATGTGGCAGAACATATTTTAGCTGTATCCACACAGAAATGTTTCCCCAAATATATATAAAAATGATGGAGCTGAGTTGCTGAATTGTAGCTCTGATTGTACCTGGTATTAGAACAAAAGTGTTCCACCTTTATAGTTCTCATTCTCTGAAAAGAAAAGAGAAATGTTAAGCCACCACCACCCTTGCAATTCAATTATATTTAGTTTAATCATTGTAGATACTTCAAGTCAGAAGGAACTTACTCAGAATGTACAACAAACACCTTTATTTTTTATGATCATGGCTTAAAACTTTATTTTACCTTTCTTTTTCTGGCCTCTAATGACTGTACAGTTTGTCTGGTGATGACCCTGGAAAATGTGGGTCTCAATTATGAGATTTTCTTTGTTGCAGGCTCCAAAATGAAAAGAAGATGTTCATTAAGCCGTACAGCAGTGACATAAAGCTGCTATGATTGTTGTTGTTAATTTTACTGATCAGCAATAGTGAGGAATTCCATGACCATTTTTAACAGTTCTCTGCAAAAAATAAGAGGTTGCTATTCAGTTTCTATGTATTCTACTTTGTAATAAACTGGGGCCTCAAGCACCAATTCTGTTGCATTCTTGAAAATGTCAGGTTATTAAACAGTGGGGGGAAATAGAAAAAGTTTACTAGTTACAGTTAAGTGCCATATAGACATAATGCAGTAGCACATAGCACAGTAGAGATAGTAACAGTGCATATTTTTCTAATTCACATGTTTATTTTATATTGATTTCCTCTGCATCTGAATATGAAGTATTTGGCATCAAGTTTGTATCCAATGTTTATTTGTTCCTATAAAATAGATACCATATATCTTGTATTTCCCCTTCATGGATTACTGCCTTGTCGTGGTGAAGGGGCTTGCGAAGTTCAATGATGCTATGAGCTATGCAGTGTAGCACCACTCAAGATGGACAGGTCAGAGCAGAAAACTCTGACAAAATGTGATGGAGAAGGAAATGGCAACCCACTCCAATATATTTGCCATGAAAACCACATGGACAGTACATGGACTGTACCAAAAGGGAAAAAAAGGCCTGGAGGAACATTGTCTATGGGGTCATGATGGGTCAAACACAACTTCGCAACTAACAACAACAACAATCTTGTATTTGGGTGTGGGAGGGTGGAGTCTTTCACTTTGAAAACATTGCTTAGCATGCCCTTTGTGTGACTGACCAGGCTCTGCAGACCTTTACAAATAAACTCTTTAAAAAGTGAGTATTGGGTTTGTGGTCTTGAGTGAGTAGAAGCATTGACTAGGATCAACCTTGCTGCAAAAACAGCTGAGAAGGAAAAGGGGACTCGGCTGTTCATGAGTTTTCTTTCCAAGGACACACTAGCAAGTTTCTGGAAATCACAAAATGAAACTGTATTTAATAACTAATCAATGCAATTGATAAAATGGTAATAAATTCATTGATTAAATGATATTTGAGATTAATGGTATATAGGTCAAACAATTATTTGTTATGATCTGTAGTTTTCAGTTTAACACAGAAATTGTATTAATATAATTAATAATTAGCAGTCCTCATGATATTTGAACCTTTCAGCTTAATAAGAGAAATAGAGAATGAGTTTAATGAAAACCAATGATTGCCAAGTATTTCAGGAAGCAAATCACTGTAATGGAACACACAGAGCTCTGCAAAACAGGGAAATCAGTTAAAAATACCCATAAAAATAAAGATATCATATTAAAGCTTCTACTCATCGTAAATGAGACATGCGAATGCAAGGAGGGCAAGAATTTAAGATGTGATACATTCACAGATTCAACACAAGCATGCTATAAGATGCAGCTTAATTTGGGAACCAAGAATCATGTGAAAAAAGTTTATATTTGGGGAAAGAAACAGGAAAAAGCATAAAAAGAAACCAAGAGAGAAAACTATTTTCCCCCAGAATTGTAACCTAGTTGTGAAACTAGCTTTTCTAGGATCAGAATAAGGGAGAGAAAGAGAAGAGTTTCCCAACCAAGCAGGTATTTTTTTGGGAACGAGGTGATGTCCTGAACAGGGGTGCATCTTTACAATTTTAAATTTAATGAATGAAATGACATCAAAGCCAATTCTTCCTTAGGATGGAGGAAATCATTAAAAAAAAGTGTTTTGAACAGTGGGGGAATGATGCCATTCCTCTCCTACATCCCTCCTCTTTCCTACTACTTGGACTGCAGAGATGGGGAGAAGATTCTTCAGTATCATAAAAAGTGAGGCTGATCTTGTCAATTCTTATATTTACAGAAGGAGAAGCTTTTGCTTGAATAGACCTGCTTTTGCCTGGTTCTATTTTAAGTAACTTTTGCTGTAAGATGACAAAATAGACATTATAGGGAGATATGTGTGCGTGTGTGTTGGAGGCTCATGCACACACGCACACACACACACACACACACATGCACACACACACACACACACACATTCTCTGGTCATATTTTTCTTTCTAGTATCCTTAAAGTATCTAAAAAAGATGCTAGATATTCTAAATACAAATATTTTTTTCTGCCAAATCTGCTGTACCATACCACGCCACGCCACGCCACGCCACACCACATCACACCACACCACACCACACCACACCATACCATACCATACCATACCATACCATACATCATGGAAATGGATAGACTGGGAGAATAGGTTAATGTTGATTCTGTTTAATATTAGTTTATTCATGGCTTGGCAATAATTTAACACTGAACCAAACAGGTGCAATTTAGAAAATGAAACACCTCAGGAAACCCCTTGCTATAAAATGACTTTCCTTACTTGATTAAACATTCCCTCATTTAGGTCACAAAATATTGTCATTCCAACAAGATGCAGTTTGGTCTACTGGTTAAAGCATACAGGCTAGAAGCCAGGAGATCAGAGTTCTAATTCCTCCTTAGGCATGAAAGCAGTGAGGTGACTTTGGGCTAGTCATACTCTCTCAGCCACAACATCAATCTCAGGTGACAAGTCAGTCAATCAATTCCTGCCTCAACCAATGGATCAACACTCGATTGATAGAAAAACAAAAACAAAAAAACTACTGTATATCCCTTGTGTATTTTCACTTGCAGGAAAACACCAAGAAAAACAATCTTGTCATGCCAGTGAAGCAAGAAGTGCTTTCTTATTTTCAGAGAGACATCCAACATGGATGGCAATAATAGTCCTTCAATGTTGAGACTGTTAAGACTGTTGAGTAACATCCTAGTCATCAAAAAAAAAAAAGACAGCTATTTGAAGGACAGACATTACCCAAACACAGTTCACCAAGTGTATATATGTAGGTACAATATATCACACCCCTAGTACACTCACAAAACAACAGTAGAAACAAAAAAACACCAATAATGAAATCTCCCAGCAACCCAAAGGCAACAGTCTTCAAACATTCACATTCCACTTTACTGAGCTCCAGCCTCATTCTATTCCATTGCTTGTAAGAATTCATCTATATGTAAGGGAGGACTTTCTTTAGAATTGTTTATATTCATTTAGTTTCACAGAAGTGATAATGCAATTGTTATTTGTTAGATGTATATCCCAATTTTTATACAGGAGTTTAAGGCAGCTATATTATTAATAGCAGAATCTAGGAATATTATTAATATTAGGTATTAAAGCAGGAAGAAGATAAGTAAACTAACAATAACAGTGAAAAATAAATCTTAGGGATATTAATGGTAATAATTATAAGGAGGTAGCAATTCTGTGATTACCAATTACAGGTAGTCCTTGATTTATGTTTGTTACTGAGCCCAGAATATGGTCATACATTGTGCCAGTTGATAAGCAAGTCAGCAAGTGACCATATTCAACTTTTTTTTGCAGTAATCTAACAATCTACCAAATGCTGCAGTGGCTAAGCTAATACTGCAGTTATTAAGTGAATGTGGAAGTCATTAAGTGAATGCCATAGTCATTAAGTCAACCCAATTTAGCCAATGGATGTTTTCTGCCAGAAACTAGAAGTAAACACCATTTTTATCACAACAACATTATGAATCATGGGCATAGGATCTTGGGATACTGCAAACTATTGTAAATGTGGGCTGGTTGCCAGGCAACCAAAAAGTGATCAAATTACCTTGCCTCTATGTGTCTGTGTGTGTGTGTGTGTGTGTGTGTGTATGTGTCAAACTTTAATACCAGATTCCTAAACAGCTCTCGGGAGATCCTTTGCCATCTGGAACAATCACTAACTGATCTGCTGTAAATTGAGGTTTATCTTTACTTAATTAATACTATGTTTTCCTGTTCTGAGTCATCTTCATTCTTCATCACAGATGTGTTGGGGGGGGGGGGGAACCACCACTAACTCCTGTTTGTCTTGATAGTGTTGGCTTATCAAAAGAAATAAAATTCATAGTAAACCTCACTGTCTTTGGGGGATTAAAAAAATGCAAGAACCCATTTCCAGAACTCAACTCTTTCCAACAAAATCTAGCAGCTTCCAAGTCCTGCCCAATTCTGTTAACCCTGCTGCAAAGCAGAATTGAGCAATTAATCAATATTAACTTCAGTGTCTGGAATTCATACTTCCTTCCTTAAGAATTTTGGGGTTTAATTTACAATGAACCGACTATATTTGTAGAATAATTCCAACTCTAATGGAAGAGGTGTTGAGCTAATGAAATGGAATCACAGTTACTGCTTCCTTTCCCATTCTCGATGCATTTTCCAGACATTTCCCTGCCAGCTACCTATACACAAATGAGAAAAGAATCCTTATGCATGGGCAACATGTAGAGATAGATAATAGGTGTCAAGACCCTTAGAGCTGCTCAAAATGAAGAAAGAAGTATCACAGATTCAGAGCAGGTAGATTTCTCACAAGGAAATTTAGTTTTAGGTTATAGAAGCTTAGAAACTTGATATGTGTATCTTGACTATCATCTATCTGTGACTATCTTTTAAGTCAGGGCACCCTTGTTGCTTTTTATCTTTCTGAGTCTTGGGTTAATGAAGATGATGCTAATTACTTATCTTTTTTTCCCCTCTTCCGATTATGCAACATGTTCACCAAATATAAAAAAAGACATGGCATCCATATTTTCAGAGCTTTTACGACCCCGGGGTATATTGGCAATCAACATTTACTTATTGACTTTCTTACCTAAGAGATGTTCATAGCATCTAATTCCAGATCTACAGGAATTACAAACATGAAAAAAAAAATACAGCAATCATTCTAACCAGTTAAACCCCACATTTTTTTTGACATACTAGTTATGCATAGCTCTGCAACCCTTTCCATGTCTTTTAACATACTAGAGGTCATGCAAAGACATTTATTACTTGGAGGGGATAGTGTTTAAATCAAGGTGGCACTGATAGAGAATAGAGGTTCAAGCATTTATACCCATGTATAAGCATTATTGCTAAGTTGGATCTAGTACTCATTCAGATATTTAAAGACAAAATTCTCAGGAAAGAAGATGAAAGCAGAAGTTAAAAGGGATGTTAAAAGTGTTTTTAGAAGGCACCATTGAAAGGTTAAATGAGGGCAGTGATTATCTGGAAACAAATAGCACAAAATAACAATTGTCACTAGGAAATAGAGATCGTTCAACTTTATGGCATTTTCTCAGCTTTTATTTTCATCTTTTCTTTCCTTCCTTTATTTATTTATTACATTTGTTTGCCTCCCATCTCACCATGAGGTGGCTCTTTATAAAGTAGCAAATAAATCATGTTTTTTGTCCTGTAAATTAGATTTCTAATATTGCCTTTTATGTTGCCCATTTGTTTGCTATTATAGGGAAAAAATACTCTTTAACTCTTTTAGTAAGGCAAGGAAAATAAAAATAAACAGGCCATATGAGTACTCACAAGAGGAATCCCTCTTTGAAATTTCTCTCTCTCTCTCTCTCTTTCTCTGTCTGTCTCTGTCTCTCTCTCTTTTTTTTACCTTGAGACTAAAACCTTCCTGGCACTTTTAAATATCAATGGTTCAAGATTCTATTCAAGAACTTGCCCTTGCTTTCACGTAAGCTTGTTCTCCCTTTGATGATGGTACAAAAGGTCTGTAGTCTTCTGCCACAATAAAGAAGCTTTGAAGTTAGTCCGAAGTTAGTCTCCCAAAAAGAAAGTGACTTATTCTTCACCCCCTTTTTCTTCCTTTAGCAAAATATGCAATAGAACTCATCTTGAACTGAGAAGGGAAAGGAAATAAAGCTTTGAAAGACTTTTCAGCATGTCTTATCTCAGTCCAAGTTCTTGTTTAATGATGAAAAGCTAATTTTCAGAATGGCTCTTCTAAAAAAGAATGAAAATGTTCATGAAAAAAGTAAATGGATGCTAAGCCAAAAGGGGGGAAAATCTCTTTATAACTATTATGTGACTTCCTACAAATCATGAGCCTGGTTTGGCTGAGTCATCACCAGACTGCTGTTTTACAAATAGCATGTTCCAGGGTGAAATGCTACCAGTTTGGACCGGTTCACCTGAACCAGTAGTAAAAAATGCTACCGGTTCTCCCAAACGGTAGTTAAAAATGCTACTTAATTCACCTTTTTCAGTGTTGCATGGTAGCACTGGTGGTGCACATGCACGCGAAGCAGTAGCAGACTTCAGAGCATTTCACCCCTGACATGTTCCATTTGTTTTCATAACTAACTTTATTAGATCACTAACATATGATATAATACTAAAGTTGGAGTCATGATGAATGAATATTTATAGTGTAAATGAGCAACCTGAAGCTCGGATATCTTGTGCAGCCATTAGCTAAAAGATGGCCCTTTAAGATAGGACAAGCCCTGTTGTGTTCTCATTAGCCAGTTGACCAACATGACATGGGTTGCAAGTTTCTTATTGCAATTAAAGATAGAAACCTAAGCATTCTCAAGTCAAATGAACATTTCTTAAGGGTCTGAGAAATGGGTTATTTAAAGGAAATACAAGGAACAACATGGACTTTTGTAGATGTGGCCTGCTTTGTGGGAGTGGCTTGCAGGCCATGTGACTGGGTGGGAGTGGCACTCTGGCATTTGAAGCACGCAAGTCTTAAAGCTGTCAAGTTACAAGACACTTGCACCCCTAATCCTTTAGGAAAAATAAACCCAGGGGTGTTCAAACTTGACAGCTTTAAGACTTGTGGACTTCAACTCCCAGTATTCGTCCTCCAGCTCTTCATCTTAATGATGTGCGGATGGGTGGGGTCATATATATGCTGGTCTTGTTGTATTTGGGTCCCTTCCTGTGTAAGATTGAGATTGTCTTGGCAACATTTCAGCGAGGTCTCACTTGCCGTCTTCAGGCTAGGTTTTGGGATTAAAGTGTGATCGGAGCTGTCGTCTTTCTATAAATCTTGATGGGTGTGTGTCGAGTGCTGGCTTTGTTTCAGTCTTGGCTTGGCTACAGCAGGGTGGTGATGGGATTGTGTGTTTAAGTAGCAGTTGGTGTTGGTTTTTTTTTTTTTCACGGTAAATGGTGTGTCCTAGGGAGCCATTGGGTTTTTTGTAGATTAGGATGTCCAGAAAGGGAAGTTGGTTGTTTGCTTCTATTTCCATGGTGAATTGTATTTTGGAGTGTAGGCTGTTGAGATGTGTGAGGAAGTTGTCCAGTTTTTCTTTCCCATGTGGCCAAATCACAAAAGTGTCAGCAACATATCTAAGCCAGAGTTTGGATTTGTGTTCAGATTTATCTAAGGTGTTAGTTTCAAAATGTTCCATGTATCCATGGATGACGGGTGAGAGGGGTGATCCCATGGGTGCTCCTTCTATCTGTTCGTATCTTTGTCCATTATGGATGAAGTATGTATTGATTAGGCAGTGGTTGGTCAGGTCCAGGATGTGTTTAGGGGGGTTGTGTTTGTTCTGGATAGCTGTCAAGGCTTCTTTTATAGGCATTTGGGTGAAGAGGGATATGACACCGAAACTCACGAGTAGGTCGCTGGGTTATAGGTTTTGTTTCTTTATTGTTTCTATGAAGTGGAGTGAGTTTTGTACGTGTTAGGTGATGGATTCTGCGTATGGTTGGAGTTGTTTGACGAAGAATTTGGCAAGATTCTGTAGAGGTGAGACTATGGAGCTGACTATGGGTTTGAGTGGTGTTCCTTCTTTGTGAATCTTGGGGAGGCCATAGAGTTTGGGGCATCCACACAACCAATTATTCCACTTACTGAAACAAAGCCAGCACTCCACACACCCCACTAAGATTTATAGAAAGATGACATATATATATATATATATATATATATATATATATATATATATATATATATATATATATATATATATATATATATATATATATATATATATATATATATGCATGTTGGAATAATTCTGTGTGTATGTTGTGTATGTAAATGAGTTTATATGCATCAGCATTTATCAATTAATGACCTATGCTGAAGATTTTATTTTAAATGTTAAATGGGTCATTAGTTTGCCCAAGACAGCCAAAGGTTTGTAAAATAATCTGGTGGATATTATCTGGGTGACAACTACTCTTTAAATACGAGCTATGGGGAAAAAAAAGATTTTTCTCTGACCTAGATATCACGATATTCTGTCTGGGTTTTGAAAAAAAATAGCTTAGTGTTCTAGTCAGTTCCTTATTAATTCTTTCAGGATATGACAGCAAGTCTTCATTTCTTTGATTATTTTGCTGCAGGCACAAACGTGTGGAGTAGAATTAACTGAAAAAAAATCAATTGTAGCAATAATGATATACACTTTGACAGCACACACAAACATTTTTTTAGGTTGAAGGCAAATATAGACTATATTTTAGCTTCTATGTAGAAGGTTCTATATTTACTGTATATATAGACTTAAAAGTGCTATACTTTTTTTTAGAACTAAGTTATGGAATCCACTAGACAAGTTTTAAGTTGATTGAATATCAAATGTTGAGTAATGTAGAACTTACTATTAAATCAGGAACATTTGAATAAATAATAATAGCTGAAATAATATTTTTAAACAGTATTATCTGTAGGGGAATATTGTATCTTCAAATGCTGTAATCCAATGGTTCTCAACCTGTGGGTCGGGACCCCTTTGGAGTTGAATGACCCTTTCACAGGGGTCACCTAAGACCATCAGAAAACACATATTTTTGATGGTCTTAGGAACCGAGACACCAATTTTATGGTTGGGGGTCACCACCACACGAGGAACTGTATTAAAGGGTCGCGGCATTGGGAAGGTTGAGAACCACTGCGGTAATCAGTTAGAGAATGCATGTCTATCTGCAATGAAATATTGTAAATGAGTTCTGTACCTGTTCAGTTTATTTGATAAACCTATTAGGTCAGGGTGGGTTCCCGCAGTCAATACTTCTGATTTGCTCATGGGCGTGCTGCATGTGCATACACAGTACAATAAACATATTCTGTGCATGTGCAGAAACAAAAAAAAAGATGACGGCACCTATGGCACCACCTGGAGGACCAATTCAGGGGCGTGGCAAGCCTGGGTCACTGCTGGTTCCAGCAACCCAGGCCGCCAAATGACTATCGGTTCAGTTGAACCGATCCAAACCGGTAGGAACCCAGCACTGTATTAGGTTTCTAATTCCAATTTTATGGTTTGTATATTGATTCTTTACACTGATTTTTTCATTAAAAAAAGCAAAGTCCTTTCACTGCTCTACTGAAACTTGTTGATCCTGTGGATGCCTTTTAATTATGGTTAACAAGGTCTAAGTTTTGCTATGATACCTGCCTTGGGTGATTGTTGCAACCATTAATAAGTATCCAATTCCCCACCCCCATGTTTACTAGAATAATATTTGAAATAAATTGCTTAATATTCTCTTATTTTACATTATGTAATTCACATCAATGATACATACTTTAACATTTTCTTATAAATTCCATCCACAATCACTTGGGGAGAAGTGGATGTGCTCTCCTTCTCACTACCTTTCAATTCCTAGACAGAAGACACTTTCATCTATTCACATTTTCTGACTTGGTATATTTTATAGACCTGAAAGAGAGGGGGGGGAGGAAGAGGAGAGTAGATAGATAGATAGATAGATAGATAGATAGATAGATAGATAGATAGATAGATAGATAGATAGATAGACAGACAGACAGACAGACAGACAGACAGACAGACAGACATATACAGACAGTACACAGGCACACAGGCCTGTGCACACAGGCACACAGATGGATAAATAGATATTATCATTTGCCTCCTCTTATCCCTCTTGCAGATATCTAGAATCGTAATGGTTTTCAAAATGTATGGTAAACTCTGTTTTCCTGCTGTTGCAGAGCAGGTGAACAATGGCTTATTATAGTTACAGACACTGCTAAGTTGATTGTTAGCCATAAAATAGATCAAACCACTGTTACCACAAAATAAAGTATGCAAACGTATGCCAAGCAATGCTTTCATAGTTTTCTATCTCCTATAAAAACAGAAACCAATCTTCAGTGATGGAGCTCTTTTTTCCAGGTACAGTATTTCTGTTGTAGTTTAAATTAATGATACACTGCCAAGGACAATAATATGTCTCTAACTGATAAAAAGCAAAGGCATGATGATAATGGGATGTTGCTTCCACTTTCATCCAGGTGCTTATTACTTCAAATTCCCCCTCCTTTTTTATTATATGGTCTGGTTCAGGGTGGTATACACTTACCTTCCCTGCTGGTTTACAAATGTGAGCGTACACGACCGCTCACTTCGCTCGCATGCACCACCTTCCGCACATGCGCTTTTGGAGAAAAAGGGCCTAAATGGGATGCCATAGAGCTGGGGTGAGTGGATGGGGCCTGTGATTTTCGCTACCGGTTCGGGCGAACCGGTCTGAACCAGTTGAATACCACCTCTGGTCTGGTTGATTGTTGTTTCTAAAGGAGTAAGCAGTAATTTGCCTATTTGTTGAAATACAAGTAGAGGAATTATAGATTACTTGAAGACTTCCAAAAACTTTAGACCCTTAAGTCTTACAATATATATTTTTATGAGCATGTTGGTTATTTCTGATGTAAAACAAAAATTATCTAGAGGCTGTCAAGTGTCTACTCCTGAAGTGAAGTATTACCCTTGTACTATTTTGTACTCACACATTCCTTCCCATTCTCCTATTTATTTGTCTACTGGACACATTTCTGGGAAACCCGCTAGTGGTATTGATTATTACATTTACGTAGCTTTTCTGTAGAAAAACATAAAATTGTTTTATTGTAAAACAGGAAAATTTTCCTGTGTAGGTATCCCTTTCTAAAGATCAAACATCACAAGTTTATGAATTTTATGTTTTGATTTAAAATACGGATCTAGTTTAGAAAATGTGTTACTGATTTATACTATCTCATTTATTTCCTTGCATTGAAAAAAACAAACTCATTGAGTCTTTAGTAAACATAATCATCTCTTGAAAACAAACAAAATACAGTGTCTAAAATAATCATTTTGTGATATACAAAGAGATCTACAAGCTTTGGTGGAAAGAATTGTTTTCATTTGCTGCTGCCTGTATAATTTCTGAGAGATCAACAGTGGCTACCATTTCAAGGATTTGCTGGTAAGTATCCTGGAGAACCAATCTTCATTGGCTGTTGTGTATCCCAGGGATGGGAAAGTGGTGGGGTTCATATAACAAGGCTTCTCTTGGACATCAGCAAAATTCTTCTTGTGCCTTTCAACTGTGGGCTACCTTGACCAAAAGCAAAACTGTGAAACCTTCTTCATGGTTCTCCCATGGCATTACAGGATACAAAAATATGTAGCAAACCAATGGTTTTTGCTTGCAACTCTGTTCATTCTAGGCATTTAGTCAATACAATCAATTCACTTTTATCTGTCCCAACCATTCCCTTATATTAGTAGGTTGAGTGGTTCCAGCTCTTCCATATACAGATGCCACCTTGTCTGTATTCATACATGGAGGACAGGATGTTCCCTGAGGGCTTTTACCCGTGTTTTGTTTGGAGGCAAAATTAGTTTTAAATACTGAGATAATTACATTTCTAGCTTCTGCATTAAATTTTCATAATATTCATAATAGGCAAATTATGCCAAAGCTGCTGAGTAGATATATAAGACTCAATGACTTAGAGAGACAACTCTTCAGCTATTCTGAAGGGTTTTTTTTTTTTTCATTCTAAAGGGACCCATTTTGTCCCTGCAGCTTCTAAGGTCTTCATAACCAAAGTTGTCACTCAACTACTTTACAATATCCAGGTTTGTACTTCTAAAAACCTTTAGACTCTTGAAACTATTCTAAGCACCTTAGAACTGTTTTTGCAGTTCCTGGAAGTATTTAAAATGCTTCATTTAGCTTAAAGACAGGTTTAGTCTCTTTGGAGGCTCTTTGATACCATATTGTGAATTTTTTGTTATTCCCCCCACCCAAAGGTTTGTCCCTTTTTATTCTTGGAGATTGGTTTAAGTTCTCTTGGACTTTTTTTTAAAGTAATTGGTAAGTTTCACTCCTTAAGACATTTGTGGGAGAGGCTTTGCCCAGTAGTTTAATTATAGTAGAAGTACTTCTTAATGGCATATTTGGGACATTGATTTTCAAATGAATTCATTTTTGATTCCCAACATTAAAGCATAGGGAGGAGGAGTATTCAAATGACTGTGTGTTAGCTGTCTATCATTCAACTATCATTGTCCTAGAATATCACTGGACCTTTTATTTTGGCCTAGTTGGATGCATTGTTTCTGTTGTCTTGGGAGCATTACAAATATATTCCTCTTTTCCAATGTATCATGTGTTTGTGGAGCCCTTGAACCATGTGCTCTTTCATTGCTTTCTATAGATGAATCCTGGACAACCTTTATTTACAACTAAACAACTTTTCTAATAAAGAACATGGGTTATATTTCTCGCACTCTTTGTTTGACCTTTGTTTAAAATGATCTTTCTAGGTTGTCCATTCAGTGTTTGTAAATGTACTTTTTCCCATTCCTCGGGTTTGGGAATCCTTTTTTTTAAAAAAAATCAGAGACTAATGTACCTCCATTCTTATTTGATTTCTTCTGACTACCTTATATCTTGTAGACTTTACTTATCTTTGTTGCACTATCATATCATTTCCTTCATTTCTTCCAGATGATGAACTCAAATACAAAATTCAGCCCTAGGTTGAATAAAGTATATACGGTATTCCTAGAAAAACTTCAAAGCAGAGTTAGTGCTGCTTTTTAGTTTTTTAAAAAAGTGTTAAATATTGGTTGTTACAATGCTAATTATAAACCAATTTCGTTTTTAAAAAAATCACAAATCAGTTTCTAAAAGCCTTAATTAAGTAAAATAGCTAAGATTCCTTGAAGTTGTCACAAAAAAGCTCACTCTGAATTCATTTAAGAACTTGAAGACTCGTTTTGCTCAGAATTCCACATATTTCTTTAAAAAAATAGTATTGTCATCATATTTAAAGAAGGATTGGTCTAGAACTGACCAAGAAAGCTATGCATTAAATGAGAATGATGTCATGTCCTTAAAATGTTTAAAAACAGTCCTGCTAGAAATCAATTGAATCAATCTGTTGTGTTCCATCTGAATGAAATATGAAACTGCTTGAGAATTTGAGTCTCATCACAAAACATACATTTTATATAAATATTTAATTTCAGAGTATCTGTAAAACTTATTTGGAGGATGAGAATATTTTACATCTACCAAGTATCTGAGACTGCTGGCAAGTAGCTTTCAATCATAATTTACCAAAGAAGGGAACTTTTCTTTTATATGTATAATGTATGCTATGACCACAATTGGCATAATGAAATGAAATACATGACAACGAATAGGTAGAGTGACCATTTTATTGAAGATGAATGTAAAATGATCTGAAACAATTTAGTTTGCATTTATAATAAGTTCAGCAATAAGCCATGAGTTAATAACCCAGTGCCTAGATGGAGAGCTATTCCTCATCATTTTCCAGTACTATTATTGCCCAAGCCTATTCCTAAAGGAACAGAGCAGTTGATTGTTTATCAAATTGCTTAGAATGATAATGAGGCGATCTGCTTTCCAACTCTTTATCCTATAATTTAGAAGAGCAGATCTGCAGAACTGATCATTATGTTGCAAATACAGTCAAGTCCTTAGCTCTTGTTGATTATGAATTGGCCATAATTTGTTACAGTGAAATATACAGTAGTGCCTAAAAGATTGTGATCTATTCTCCAACAAACTTTCAAGCACCACTGAAGCTACCCCAGATGCAAGACTGCATTCTTTTTTTCTATCTCTCTGCATTCCATAAAGTTGAATGCATTTATCTGTCTGTCTATCTACAGTATGCATCTATCTGAGCTCCCAGCCAGCAGCTTTTCTGCTTAGTTGCATTAAACAATATTGGTAATATAAAATAAATCTGGGCAGAAGTTAATAGTCAAGGTCAAGGTAGAATACATTTTGGTGAATCATTGCAGTTGTTAAGTGAGTAACATGTTTGTTAAGTGAATCTGGCTCCCCATTGATTTTGCTTGTCAGAAAATTGCAGAAAATACTCGCGGAAACCTGAGTATACTTTATTTTTATTTAAAATTTTTAATAAGTTTTACAATTATTATCCCCCTTACCCTTCCCTCTTCCCTCCCTCCCTCCCTCCCCTCCCCGACCTCCCAGAGCAAACTCCAGGGTATAAACATTTAACAACCATATGCTAACATAAGCTAACTAATTTTAACATGTTACTATTCTTGTGCTTTAACTCCCCCTTGAAACCCGAGTATTCTTGTACCAAAGACCAGATTCCACCCCGGATAGTTTTGCCCATAGAGTCCTTCTCCGCGGTTCAGGAGCCTGTAGATTACGGCCTCAGATACAGGAAGTGCAGCGGCATGACGATTGGATGGAACAACGGAAGGCAGAGGTGGCGCCTGCCTCCCCATGGCCATTCACTGAGGATCTCTTGCAGTGCCGAGGCAGACTCTAAGTGCCAGTGGGGCCACTTCGGGGACTTATTCTGTACCAGTGCCATGATAATCCTGTGGCGGGGCACTTTGGCCTTTTCAAGACCTTGAATCCAATCTCCCATACCTTCTGGTGGCCCCGATTATGACATGACCTACAATCTTACGTCATGTCTTGTGTACGGTGTCGGCAGGCCAAGTCAGCTACGGGAGCCCCACCCACATCCCGGGGCTGCTGCATCCATTGCCAACACCCATGACACTCTGGGGGGCCATTTCTATGGACTTCTTGATGGACTTGCCTCTGTCTTCTGGATTTACCATGGTGTTCGTAGTGGTAGACATGCTGACGAAGATGCCACATTTTATCCCGTGTCGGGGATTACCGACAGTCCATGCCACCGGCCACATGTTTATCCAAAATGTTTTCAGGCTACACAGCCTACCTGACAGGGTTGTGTCAGACAATGGAATGCAATTTACACCCCAGTTTTGGAAAGGGCTGATGAAGGCCTTGGATGTAAAAATCTGCTTGTCCTCTGTGCACCATCCAGAAACCGACGGAGGGATGGAGAAAGTGATCAGGATCTTGGAGCAGTACCTGCACTGTTTTGTGAACCAGCAACAAAATGATTGGGCGGACTACCTGGCAGTGGCGGAGTTTGCGTTCAATAATTCACAGCACACATCCACGCAAATGACGCCCTTCTTGGCCAATGTAGAGTATCATCCTCGGTTCTTTCCCCTCACACCAATTGACTCACCGGTCCCCTGAGCTAAATACTTTCTGTCGGAACTACAGGAGGTCCATCAAGTGGTGCAACAATATCTGGATAAAGCCAAGAGAGTCGCAGACAGGTCTTGGCATGCGACACCGGCACTGACTGTGGGGGATCAAATGTGACTGTCCACTAGACACCTTCCATCAGACAGGCCAGTCAAGAAGTTAGACCACCGTTACCTTGGCCCGTTTCCTGTTGAAGCAGTCATCAATCCGGTCGCCTATCACCTGACATTGCCACGTTCGATGTGAGTCCATCCGGTCTTTCATCAATCTCTCCTTGTTCCTGAACAGCCGGATTGTCCTCTTCACCAACCAGATTCTCCCCAGCCATAACCTTGTGACAATGAGGAGCTGCCCAAGTACGAAGTTGCCAGTATCAGGGATTACTGATGGCTGAAAGGACGGTTCCAATATTGAATGGAAGGGCTATGGGCCGGAGGATTTTACCTGGGAGGATGTGACCTCCATGCACGCACCTGCTTTGGTGCAGGCCTTCCATGATCAATTCCTATCTAGGCCACACCCTGAGCGTCAGACCCAGGGGAAGGGCCCTGCAGTGAGGGATAGTGTTGTGGCCCAACAGCGGCTGGCTGATCTGTTGGTGGAATCTGACAGCGATAAACGCTATGGGACTGCCCTGGAGGCTGAGGAAGAGTCTGGGGGGGTGTTTGGTGTCAGAGCAGGGACTAGAGAGACCTGTTGGCCACCAGGTGGTGTCTGAGTCAGGGAGCAGTGAGGAAGAACAGAGGGAGGCTGTCCCTGATGAATGTATGTGTAGGGCTGCGAGAAGGGAGCAGCTTTGGAAAATGGATCACAGAAGGAAATAGGAACAGGTGGCTACTGATTGGCCCCTCCCGGAGAGTTTATAGGTGGGGCGATGGGAAGGGAATTTCGCAGGAAATAACAATTTACTGATCCAGCCATAGAGAAAGATTGAGAGAATTTCGTGAGTTCAAGCCTTGTTTCGTAGAGATAGCTTTCTGGGCTCCCAGCCAAGGGGTTGCTTATCTCCTTCCTTAGTTGTGGCAGACAGCCAAGTCTGCATCCGTATATATTGTAGAGGCTTGGGACAGAACAGAGTGAGAATAAAACCAAGTATATAAATAAATAGTATACTAATATAATCAGCAAGGACTCTAAAGCTCAGCTGAAATTTGATAATTCACATGGAAGAATGTAGACCTAGTCTTGGAATGGGGGAAGGGAGCCGTGGTCTATTAAGGATGGAGAACAGATTATTCAGTCTTGGGAAAGTGTGGAAACAGAATTTATAATGCCTTGATTTTATTTGGTGTAAGAAGCAGAAGAGAGAAATCCTGATGGGTTTTCAAGATTCTGTTATTCTACTCCACAAGTATAAGAACAGTTTGAAATCCCTGCTGCTTTTCTTTTTAACCTTGGCTGCTCAAAGTACTGACATATCATTTCTAAAATGTCTATAAATTGCTCATTAACTATTAGAGAATTTCAGCTTCTCTATGTCTTGAAAATATTCAGCCAAATTCTCCCAATCTGCTTTTTTCTTTTTTTTCAAACATAGCAAGAACTTTCAAAATACTTATTTTGATCAATCAAAAAATCTGAATACAAACTTATAGAGACTTTTCTTCAACTCTTTACTGAAATTAGACTTCAGTCCACCCAACATTCTCCATGCATTTATCAGGAGATGCTCTCATGTGCTTTGTTTGGTTTTCATTTTCTAATTAAAGTATCTCACTGCTCAATTAACTTCCTATCAGAGAAATTTCACTGCACTGGAAAAGACAACCTACCATGACAGTTGCAGGAGACCTATTCATGTTACTCATCAGAAAGAAACTTACTCTTCTTCAATTTGTAAAATTATAGCTGGAAGGTATAATGCCCATTAGAAAACAAATGGTGTCTGCTGCTCATTATGCTATGCATAAAACAAATTACATATTGCCAACACAATAGTCCATATGTCTATACTATTGCCACTACTATAACAAGCATATCAAGCCTAATTTATGATTCCCCTGTCACAAAGCATCCAATTTCCCTTAAAAATCTATTGACTTCAAAATATGATATAATTAGCTGCTTCTCTGGAGGACATTAAGTAAGGCACAGATATATAATTTTGGACTGGTTTCTCTGTGAGCACTATTCTTCCTCTTATAAGGTAGGAATGATAGCCTTAAAAAGCTATTCAAATGCTATGACATGTTTATTCTGAGATGATCAGAACTGGATGGACAATGGTTTTCCCTATGACACTCAATGAAAGCAAAATGTTAGACTTTATAGAAGTAGAATAGAAAGAATATTGATGCTTTTCAACTTTGGTATGGGATAAAGCTTCTGAAAATGCCACAAATAAGAAAGAATAAATATGCAATAAGAATAAATCAATCCAGAGTTCTCATTCAAGGAACAAATGACCAAGCTCAGATTGTCATATTTCAAACATATCTTTTCAAAGTTCCCTTGAGATGGAAAAAGGAAATATGGAAAGAAAAGATGATAAACCTAGCAACCAGTATATTGTTGGAAGGTGTTAATAGCCAGGTTGGGGACACATCATTCCAAAGAAGGTCACTAAGAGTTGACAACTGACATGATGGCATATATCATCAATATTATGGTATGTGCCTTCATTCAATTTTTATCTAAACTTGGAATTCAAGATGTGTATATGAATCTGGGAGAAATTGGAGAGGATGTAGAGAAAGAGGATTCTGCAAGTCTACCTGACCTTGAATATATTCAAGGTTAAATTGCAAGCCAACACTCAACTCAAATCAACTTCTTTGGTTTATTTTACTTTATTCTGTTGTATTTTGTTTCATTTGGCATTTTAAGTGAGAAAAATGTTTGTCGGGGTCAATAGTATATTAGAGGTAGCTTATATCAGCTCCGGAGACCTGGCCATTGAATTTTCTGGAATTTTGCAAGCTGGTTGAAAGCAGACCTGAGCTTTTACAACTACAGTGTTTGTCAGCTGTTTGGTGGCCCTCACTGCAGCAGTGCCAATGGAGCCAGCAGATCTAGTTGTTATACATTCATCAGCTTAGAATTCAATAAAGATATGTATTAAGGCTGTAAAGCTGGTTCATTAACTCGTGTTATTTCAAAGAAATCTTTTAAAACAAGAAATTTTACCCCTTTCAAAGGGGGGAAAGAGAGGAAAACATGTCCCTTCATTGCTTGGAAAATAATGAGTTGCTATTTTTCTTTTTCAAGAGGAAGAAAGATAGAGTGAGTTGCTACCTCAGCAATAGGGAAGTATTTGCACTCTTTCATCAACCAGTGCTGTGCTGGCAATTATTTTTGTAATGCAACATTCAAAAACAGACTTTTAAGAAATAAATCTACAGTGTCTTTGGGTGTCAGAGAAGGCTCAGCATTAGCATTAACTAAACTTGATTGAGAAGTCATACTGTCTGCCTTTCTGTGTAAACTGATTCACCTTTCTTCCCATTAAGAATGCAAGTTGATTGTTTGGGTTTAGTACAGAATACGGCCCTTGACTCATCCATCCCCTGAAAAAATGCAATAATATGCATACAGTCATATTATGATGTTAAATAACCACAAACATGTATGTTAGAATAAATGTTACATACATATGGTGCTTGTGAAAAAATATCCCCATTTGAAATAAATGGGGATTAATACTGAATTGGGGCATCATTAAACATGTGCAAAACTGACATGGAATGGATATATTTGAATATGGCCAAATCATAATAACAATGCTTATATGTTGTTTTATAGAATAGAAAAAATATATAGAATATAGAAAAAATATTTATAGAATAGAAGGGATGTTATTTATCCCAGCTTCTGCCAACTTAGCAGTTTGACAACACAGAAAAAATGCAAGCAGAAAAATAGGGACCACCTTTGGTGGGAATGTAACAGTATTCTGTGCGCCTTTGGCATTTAGTCATTCCAGCTACATGACCATGGAGACATCTTTGAACAGCGCTGGCTCTTCGGCTTTGAAACAGAGATGAGCACCACCCCCTAGAGTCAGGAATAACTAGCACATATGTGCAAAGGGAAGCTTTACCTTTACCTTATAGAATAGAAAGGTATCCTACACGATGAATCAACCACCTCTGAAGTTCCCTTTATTTATTCCTGGGATGACAATTGCTGCTGGCTCCAAATTTGAGATTTATCAGTTCTACTTTCTACATACGGTACATACCCCAGCTAGAATTAAGTACTTGTGAATCCTATCCAATTTCCTTAATTAGCACCTAATGGATGACAGTAAACTACAATAGTTTGTTTTCTCTTACATTTTTTCTTAATTCCTAATATACATTCCCATCTGGAATGTTTGTATGCAGTCAGAAATTTTGGAACATGTCTATTAAAAGGTGACTTGAAGTCATTTCTTACTTTCCTCTTGAGTTTCAGACAAGTTTCTGAAGCATTGCTGAACAATAATGACAAAAGTTCATGGAGCACTTTGCACGTTTACTTTTAAAAGTCAGTATCAGAAGATGTAAAAAGTTCAGACTCAGATGTAAAAAAAAAGCAGTCAGAGTCATTTATTTGAATGAATAAATCTGCCTTTTTGTTTTCACATTTTATTTTAAATTTTTAAATTTGGAAACTATTCAGTTTAATTTTTCAAGATATTGATTTTAAAAAAGCTTGCAATATACAACCTCTAGGGCAGTGATGTCGAACCTTTTTTGGCTCGCGTGCCACAAGTGGGGGGAGCACAGGGGGGTCGAGTGCGGGCGTGCCGCACCCATAATGCAACGCGCGACCCCCCATTTTTACATGTTTTTTTTGCCCTCCCCATGTTCCAGGGGCTTTATAGGAGCCTGGGGAGGGCGAAAAGAGTCTCCCCCGACCCCCCCGAGGCCCTCCGGAGGCTTCAGGGACTGTCCAGAGGCTTCCCTGAAGCCTTCGGAGTGCTTAAAACCATCCTCCGAGCAAACCGGAAGTGACTTCCGGGTTGCTCGGAGGGTGGTTTTAAGCGCTCCGAAGGCATCAGGGAAGCCTCGGATGGTCCCTGAAGTCTTCGGAATGCTTAAAACCACCCTCCGAGCAAACCGGAAGTCACTTCCGGTTTGCTTGGAGGGTGGTTTTAAGCGTTCCGAAGGCTTCAGGGACGGTCTCTGAAGCCTCCAGGGGGTGGGGGAGGCTCTTTTCACCCTCCCCAGGCTCCTATAAAGCCTCTGGAGCCTGGGAAAGGCGAAAAATAGCTTTTAAAAAGGTGAACTCAGCTGTCCAGCGCGCGCATGCGCACTGGCCAGCTGACAGGGCAGCGCCTCACGTGCCCTGACAAATGGCTCCGCGTGCCACTTGTGGCACGCGTGCCATAGGTTCGCCATCACAGCTCTAGGGCAATTAAACTCTAGAGTAAACCATATGATTACAAAAAGCTCTAAGGAGGTGATAACTGAGGAAGTAAGAAGGCTGTTTTAGCACCATTAATTGATTGATTGATTGATTGATTGATTGATTGATTGATTGATTGATTTTCATTCATTCATTCATTCAATAAATGCTGATTTGACAACTATACCTGACCTGGACTCCTGATATTAACAGGAATTCATAGCCAATCATCAGTGGCTGTAATGGTTAGGACTAAGCTGATCCATGTTTACATTTTGGAGGCAACCAGAAATAATTTATTTTCTCTGTTGCCTTTAAGCATTTTACACCAAGAGTGTATATGTAAAATGTCTTAGCACACTGTAGTATGAATGTGACTCCTTTGCAGCATCAGCGTGATGTTAATCCTTGGATTTTACATTACGTTGTGTTTTATGATGTTGCATTTTCAGTAAGAATGAAAGTAACAGTACAAAAGCTCCTTAAAAGCTCTGCTATCATGAGGCTTTTTGATGAATAGTATATGGATTCTTCATTAATATGATGGAGTTTGTTTAATTAAAGCTGGGCCACTGTGGCCTTTTGTCAGAAAAGAGCCTAGTACACAAGGTGATGGTCTGTAATCAGTTATTGCTTTAAAGCACCTAAGAGTTTAAGTTTCCAATAATCAGATCTACTTTTAGCCAAAGAACCTTGTCGAAGTATAATTACTTGAATCTAAAATTGTATTAAGCATAAGAAGAAAGGGGAATTAATGACATTTCTGTTCAACAACACAGTTACAGTTCACTACTTCTCTGTTGATATCTAATTATTTCCTCCTGCTGAAACAGGGCAAATTAAACTCTATCCTATTTGCGTACTGAGCCAGCAACCTGCACTGTACTTGTTTGCCACAATGTTTAGAAAAGTTAGTTTCTAGGGGATAGATGTCTGTCAATGAATGTGGGTGTGTATCATGTCTTTGCCGGGCCAGAGGACATAGTTGATCAATAAGACTGACATAACAGTTTGAGAATCAAGAGACATTTTCCCTGAGTTAAATCACTATGGAACTGCTTGTACTGGGAACCAATAAAGATTCCCCACTTGAAACACAGAACAGATAAGTGAACCCTGAATATCTTCCCAAAAAACAGAGATAATTGTTGCTTCAAACTGAGCTATGTGAGACACTGCTCATCTCCATAAAACGCAGGATGAATACAAGAGAAAGGACTGAATACAAGAAATTCAGGGGGCTTCTGCAAAGAGAATAATTTAAAAAAAAAGAACTTCAAAGCAGGAAGGAAAAATATCAGTAACAATAACATCCATTGAATGAAGCTTATGAAGTAACACTTAACTGCACTCACATTCTATGAAAATTAGATTCTGTATCCTGTGGGCAAACAATCTGTATCTAAGATGATACCTTTAGTACCATATTGATAATCTTTTGAGGCCACTGCATGGGAAAAGAATGGAAAGAAGATGTTCAGATTATATTGGCATACGTCTTATGCTAGACTGATATAACTTTTGAACCTGTACAAAGAATGCATCTCACCAATTATATAGCGTACATTTTCAATTTTACCAGCTGTTTAAAACTGCTAAAACAAGGACAGTGTCAAGTCCTGGAATATATTGCTGATAGGCTATAGCGTTCAACTCAGAGATGGTATTCAGCAGGTTCTGACCAATTCTGGAGAAAAGGTAGTGGAAATTTTGAATTGTTTGGAGAACTGGTAAATATCACCTCTGGCTGGCCCTGCGCCCATCTATTCTCTGCCTCCCGAGTCCCAGCTGATCAGGATGGAATGGGGATTTTGCAATAACCTTCCCCTGCCATGCCCACCAAGCCACACCCACCAAGCTATGCCACACCCACCAAACCATGCCCACAGAACCAGTAGTATTTTTTTTTTGAATCCCACCACTGGTTCAACTTGATAGCTAGAGCAGAACACTCAACCAGTATTTGCAAAGAAGAAAATTCACTGCATAAATCTTCTGAAGAGAGAGTAAAATACATACGTGCTTATTAAAATCAGAGACAAATAGGAGAGAAATAAATGAAGGTATGATAACTCATAGTGATAATATGGGACAAAAAGGACTATTACAATCTGCAACCTTTTGTATAATAATAACCGCTGATTTAATGGAAAAGCTGTTCATTAATGCAAATGTCCATTAAATAGTGGATGAACTGAGAACAAAATGCAGTGAAAGATACACTTGGCAACCACAAGTGCAATAGATCAGTACATTGAACATAGGTTGCAACCAAGAGATCATATGAAGATGTGGATGTGAGTCTGGGCTAGTCTAAAAACCAGACCAGCTTCCACAGATACCAAAGAGAGTGACAATGAAGAGCAATAGGCTAACTGATTAGTGCCAATCATCAGTTGGTTTTGTCCATTAAGTCCAAAGTCTGCTATATCAAAGTCCATTAAATTAACAGTTTCTATTCTTTCAATAATCAATCAACTAACATATTTGGACTTTGAACATCTTCATGTACAAAGTGATTTTCTTAGAATTATGGAGAAAGCAGTGAGTTGCCTTCTCCTCCCTTTTCAGCTAAAAATACTCATAAAATTCTTTCTAGACTAGTCTAGTCAAGCTTAAACATGAGTTACCTATGCATTCCATAGATGTTGGACTTCAACCCCTGCAGAAGCACTTGACTCCATAGCTGCAAATTATGACAGCTGATGTCCAATACATCTGGAAACCACTGGATTCAGAAAGAACAACATGAAGCAACAATGATTCTGAATTATGTTTGGTCTAGTTTGGTCAAGTGGTTAAGGCAGCAGGTTAGAAACCAGGACACTGTGAGTTCCAGTCCCATCTTAGCAATGAAAGGCAGCTGTGTGACTTTGAGTCAGACACTCTCTCAGGGTTATTCTGGAGAACACAGGAAGAGGAAGGAATAGTATGTATATTTGCCACCTTGAGTTACCTATAAAGTAATAAAGGTGGAATTAAAAAAATCTAATAATGTAACTTGCCTTACCCTGCAAGGGTTTTCATATCTCACCTTCATTGTTTTATATACAGGTAGTCCTCAGCTTATGACCAAAATTGAGCCCAGAATTTATGTTGCTAATTGAAGAAATTCAGTGAGTGTTGTCCCTTTTATGACTTTTCTTGCCACATTTGTTAAATGAACCACTGCAGTTGTTAAATTAGTAACATGGTTGTTAAATGAATCAGGCTCCCCCATTGACTTTGCTTGTCAGAAGGTCACAAAAGATGACCACGTGATCCCAGGACCCTGCAACTATCATAAATATGTTGTCAAGCATCTGAATATAAATCCTATGACCATGGAGATGCTGCAAAAGTCATAATGATCAATTATAATGATCATAATGATTAGTGTGAAAAATAGTCATAAATCACTTTTTTCAGTGCCATTGTAACTTTGAATGGTCACTAAGTGAACTAAACTAAAACATCTACTGGAATTACTTAAATATCTAATTCTGCAAGTATAAAGTTTATGTATTTGCATTTGCTATTCAGGAAAGTATCATCCAAGCTGAATGCTTATGTTCTACTACTTGGTCAAAAATGTCTTATTTTCTTCTTCCAAATGGGAACAAAGCCATATGATCTGTCAAACCCTTGGTAGATATCTAACATACCTTTTGAGGTACATGTTACAATTCATATTGTATGGTGAATAATAACTACAGTTTGCGAATGTTTTTTTCAATATTTCTTCAAGGAATTATTTAAGGGCTGTCCTATGTGCACATATTCATTGCAGGATGGCTGCATTATTAAATGTTGAACCTGTGACAGAACTATGTGAATGTCCTGTCAATTAAATAGCTTCAACAGAATATTGTTATCTCTCCAAGCCCAGAAAATATTCATGCTAGATAAGCCATAAAACAGTAGACATGAATTCCTTAGATAGCTGTGAAACCAATGTAGTAGTCCTTTCAATATTAGTGTCACAGAGTGTCAGCTTGTCATGAATATTAAACTGAGGCCAAAAAAAATTGGAGAAGATCCCCAAATCCAACTATGAATTCTGTGGCCAACTGAGACTTTTAAATATGAATGTTTGGCTTCAGAAAAGATTAAATGCCTTCAAATATGCTAATTAATGAATTTGCACATATTTTGAGCATTGCTTATTTTCTACAAAGACTTCCTTACATGCCTCTAGCAAAGTGTCCAAAATTTTCATGAAAGAAAAGATGCCAGCTATCAGAGAAATATAGAAAAGGTCAAATAATGTTTGGCTTGCTTTGCCAATTCCCATTTCTCTTATGACAATACTTTTCTTCTGTTAATCTATTGCATGACATATTTGATGTGTGACCCTTGAAAATATCTTTAGATCTTGCTACAGCTCATTTTAAAATGTTGAAATTAGATGAAGGAGTGAAATTAAGAAGACATTTTTGGTAAAGATGAAATAATGATAGAGTGTGTGTTTGTGTATTCCCAGCAAAATGGTTAAATATAATAAAAATAAATATATTTTCTTGAAGTACAATCAATGCATTACTCATAACAATATCTAGTAAATATTATAACTGTGACAATTTTTTTTAAATGCTCCAAATGAATTTTTAAGAAACAATAAATAATTAGTCAGAACCCTTTTTATTTCATTATATAAGGGGATTTCCTCCAATAGTTTTGTCAAAACACATAGTCCTCAACTTACAATGATTCATACAGTTACAATGGCACTGAAAAAGAGATTTATGACTTTTTTTCACACAGACATTGCATCATCCCAATGGTGACGTGATCACAATTCAGATATTTGGCAGCTGGCATCTATTTATGATAGTTGCAGTGTCCTGGAGACATGTGGTCACCCTTTGGGACCTTCAAACAAAGAAAGTAATGTGGAAATTAAGATTCATTTACTAACTTAAGAACTGCAGTGATTCATTTAACAACTGTGGCAAGAAAGATTGTAGACTGGAGAAAACTCATTTCACAATTGGCTTCTTTACCAATGGAAATTTTGGGCTTTGTTGTAGTAAGTCGATGACTGTAAGTATTCTGCATCAGAATTTGAACCTGTTCAGTATCTATGGAGAATCTCAGCCATCCATGTCATGGTTGTCCCAAAGGTGGTTTTTCAAATGTGCAGCTGTCTGCAAGGAGTATAAATCCTTCCATTCCCCATCATTCAGTCAGAGCTGAGGAAGCTTCTTGGATGAGAAGTGAAATGTCTTCAAAGAAAAACCAGAAAGTCCAGTTGCCTCTTGAAATAGCACCTTTGGGACAACCTGTTCAGTCTAATATCTGAGCCAAATCAGCATAACCCAGGTTATATTTCACTCTCACTTCCACAGATCTCACCAATTTGAAATTCAATTTACTGGAGCCATGTGGTAAGCATAGCTCACTGATGTTAGAACTTCTGGAAGGTTGCAGTAGATGACATTCTCTTTGCCAGCTTCTCTATTTACAAATGATGAGCACTCTTCCGTCTATATCCACAATCTTTGAAATTGTTATTTTGTTCCCCTTCTATTATTTTCCACTGCATCTTGGCTTTGATTGTCAAAAAAATATTTCCAATTTCTTCAACTCAACTGGGTCAATTTATCCTATCAGGGGAATTGGGTTGTTGTTGTTTTCCAGTTACAGGCATGACAATCAGAATCCAGCATATTCTCAGAGATGTCATTTGTTGGAATAATCATAGTTGTTCTCAATAGGATGCAGACAAATTTGATCCCACTGAACTCAGATAAAAATTGCAGATCTCTTTAGCTATCTGGTATTTGCGAGAAAATAAAAATGGGGGGGGGGAAGAGGTAACTAATTGGCCAGCTACCAAGCTGGGGTCAATTGCCTGCCAGTGTGCCAGTTATGAAACATCAATGTCTTTAAAAAATAATATATTGACTCTGAGTTGCTTAAATGTCCAGTTATCCTGCCACTGTCATCCAATAAACAACATGATTCTAAGTTACATATGGCATCAAAATCAGTTCTTATTTCTAAATTATATAAGAAATAACATAAATGCTGCCATATAGGCCTTTCTTTTTATGTGCCAGCGGCCAGGAAACGTAAGCTTTCTTCCATTCCAATCTGTTACCTTGCCCCAAGGATTCTGAATGTTTATCCCTTGTCATAATTCTGTCCCTGAATTCAGTCTTCACAAAACTTCAGATTTACCGTCTCTGAGATTTTCCCTCCTGCCTCACTTCGTGGTCTGCATTTGCACTTGTAACTCTTTATTTTAAAAACAATTCATTACCTTTCCAGTTTCCAGAAAACCAATTTGTGCTAAATCAGAAATATGTGTATTGTAGTCTTATATGAAATAATGCCTATTAAATATTTGCACACTGTGCACACAGCAGAGGCAGCTTCATTTCACCTCAAAACAATTTTATCTGTGTCAGACATTTCCTACCGTTAGTTCAATTATTATTTGATTGGACCAAATACAGTGGCTCCTGAAGCATTCTAAAATGTTTTCTCCAAAGGGGAAAGCAACGGGCTTTAGCAACAATAAAAAGGGTATTAGAAAACTTAAGTTATTTTCATTTTGCATAATATGTATATTTATGTAATTAGTCCAATGAGAGTGGCACAGTATCCTAAGGGTAGAGCTCTCACCTCACAATTAGGAGTTCAATCCTAGGTAGTGGCAGATATTTCTCTCTTTGGGCACAATGAGTAATTGTGTGCTACAAACTAAATGTAGGCATCAGGAAGGGCATCCAGCCAGTAGATGCTCAAGTTCAGTCACCCTGACTCCACCCTGACTACAAGATCATTAAAAGAAAAAAAAATGTAATTAGTCCAGTGCTTGAACAAAATGCTCTATCACAGCTACAGGACATCAATTTTCTAGTTAGGTAGACCAGGTATGGAGAATTTGTGAGAATGCAAGAAAATGTCTTTCGGATCTTAGAAATGGTAGAATGTTCACCAGACATGGTTTCTTAGTCCATGTTACTGGCCTTGTCATTTTCAGAACCATAACTGTCCTTGGCAGAAAGAATGTTGAAAGCATTTATCTCAGAACAGCATAGAGTGGGAGAAGCCCCATTGTGTTCGGCAGGTTCCATCTTCAAATATTAAAAACCATATTCCAATTCCACACTGTTCAATTTCTAATCGAATCAGCTTTTATTCATTGTGAAGTTTGATATATTATGAAGTGTCTTAAAGGATGGATATACTTGGCAGTGTTATATTAGCCAGTTTTCATTGCCACCACTCCCAGTACTACAATTTATGGAGAAAAATGTGAACTTTTAAAAAAGTTGGAACACTGCTTTCTGAAAAATAAAATTGTTTCAAAGTGTTTTTTTCTATAATATATATAAATTTGTTTATCAAACTTCCTAAGCAATTTTTCTTCCTTTGAAATTCTCTCAGTTGTGAATATCAGGCCTATGGAAAAATAAAATAGTAAAGTACAATAAAAGATGTACTTTACTTTACAAACTATATTAAGGAAGTGCAAACTTAACATTTTGATTTTATCAGAAACCCATTCTAAATTTGGTTCTTACCAATTAGTCCTTACACAACTTACCCCTATTTCAGTGGGGAAAATAGCTTAGTGAGTAACCTATACCAGCAACATTATTTCCAGGAAGAAAAATTGTCTTGAGTTAGCCCTAAATATATGGCGGGGTAAGAGGATGATCCTGTGACAGAGCAGATAAAGCTATATGCCTAACAAAACATTTATAATATGAATTTTGGTCATCCTATGACATCAGACATGTATATGTGCAGAAGGGTCTCACAAGATAAACAGGCCATTGTAGATACCCCAGACTAATACTGATCACATCTCCCAACCCACATTGGACCAACATGGCAGACTATAGTCTATTCCATCCACATGACAATACAACCTGAAAAAATGGCCCACGTTCCCTGAGGCCCTAGGGCAACTACCCATGGCGGTGGGAAGACCTGCCCAAAGGCAGAAGATGCTAAGAATCACTGGGTTTATTCAAGCTGCTCTTAGACTTTGGACAAAGGAATGGCCAGTATTCAAATAATGAAAACAGATGCTCAACTAGAAGAACTGCTGGCTGAACTCAATGCATAATATGCATTGGGTATTATGTGTAACATGGCAAAAAGGTGAAAAATTAGTTGACCTTGATAAGGCTGGGCATTTATTCTACACTAGAGGTACCAAAGGTGGACAATGTGGCAGAGTTGTTTTTCATCAACCAAAAACTGAAAGTCTCTGTAGTAAAATTGAAAGTATATCAGACAGAGTAGCCCAGTGCACCATTCAATTGAACAAACAACACAAGCTTCAAAATAATTCAAGTTTACATGCCAATAACAAGCCATAGTGATGATGAGGCCTAAGAGTTTTATGATGATGTGGTGCACCTTCAAGACAAAGAAAAATGTCAGTACAAGATATTTATGGGTGATTTTAATGCAAGAATAGGAAGAACAATAGCTGAAATAAAGTAACTGGCCTGCATGGAAGTGGTGAATGAGATAATAGAGATGGCAGACTAATAGAAGGACAGGAACTTTATATCATGAAGTCATTTTACAACAAACATGCTAGAAGAAAATAGACATTGAAGAGTCCATCTGGGTAAACAAGCAAAATTGACTATATCATGTCAAGTGATAAAACCATATTCTGCAATTGTAATGTCATCCATTTTTTTAACGTTGGAAGTGATCATAGAATGGTATGAGCTAAAATGAAGATAGATTGTCAAAAACAGTGTATGAAAATGACAAAGACATCAAGAAAATAAAGAGTGATAAGCTGTAAGAGAACTGTGATTTTGAGGTTAATCTGTCAAATCACTTTGCTCTATTGCAAGATTTGGAAGAGATGAACGTTATAGACAAAAATGAACAAATAGTCAAAAACATCCTTGAATCTGTTACATCTATAGCACTTCTGGAAAAACACTTTGTATAAAGTGGAGGAGGAGGAGCTTCCGGCGATGGCGGTCGCCTTCCTAAGCTCCTAAGCTTGCCATGGAGCGTCCCGACTGGGTAGGAGGTTGCTGCCGGCCCTCATGTCATCGGAGGGCCGAGAATTGGGTAGTCCGACCACCCTGGCTTGTTTTGGGCTCGTTTTAGCCCACCAGGGTTGGTCGGAGAAGAACGAGAGTGGAAGGAGCGGAGTGGCTGTGAGCGGCTGAGGAGGAAGCCGGGAGGCAATGGCGGCGGCGCGCGCAGCGGCACGAAGGCGCGAAATTTGAACTGCGTTGCGAAAAAAAATGCAAAAAAATGGGAAAAAAGCAAGAGAATGGCACCAAAGAGAACAAGGTTCTCCCTACGACTCCAGAGAAGACAATGAGGCACTGGAGGCTCCGGAGAGGTGAGCAGATCAGGAGACAGTCAGGAACAGCAAAGGGAGATGGCTGCAGCATTGGAGGTGTGGAAAGAGCTGCAGCCAGGGACTCCTCTAGGACATTAGGCTGTAGCCTGGCTGCTCCCATGCTCCCGGGAACCTGGAGAACCTGGAGAATGTTCCTACAATTTTTGAGAGCTTTACCCAAATTGCAATGATCACTGAGGCACCGGATGGGGACCAAGATGAATGTGTTGGGGAACCAGAAGTGAGGAGAGGAACTAAAATAACGGCTGGGGATGGCCTAGAACTTCAGAGGCCACTGGAGGCCCGTTTCAGGGCTATGGATGGGCCTGACTGATTGCCTAGATTAAAAACAGCTGGGCTCAGAATGCCCCCTCCACCCACTAAGGATCCCACATCTGTAATTATATCTATCCTCAACCACCTTAGACTGGTTCCCATTTTTATGACATCCCTGCCTTTTTCCACTTTGGGAATATTTGAACATTTCCCCCCCCCCCCGCCCTCTTTCCAAGTACTATCTGGATACTAAAGCCTCCAGCTTTAGTATCCCATTAAGACCTTAGCCCTCCAGCTATTGACTTTTACTACCTGCACCCTTACCCAATTGGGCTTTAATATTCTATCAATTTATTCAAGGTTAGACCTGCTCCGCCTGCGGGAGGCCCCTCTCTCGCAGGTATGGCCCTTGGCTCTTACAAGGGCCTGCCTTGATGACGGGTTTGTGAACCCCGAGAGGTGGAAGAAACGGAAGCTGAGGGGATTTTTAGTTAAATGTTTTACATTGTTTTTAGGGGGTTCCAGGGAGGGGGGGTGGGTGGGTCAGACCAGGAGCGATGTGAGAGCCGGGCCTCCAGGTGTGGTCGCGAGCAGAAGGGGCGGAAGGGAGGAGGAGGGGGAGGACACCATTCCTATACAGGGCTCTTTAATTCCAATGGTCGCAGGGAGGGGCAGATACGAGGACAGCTTAAGAACCTACAGTCGGTTGGGAGACCGTGGTTGCTGGTTACACCCGGTCGCTTGTACCAACCCCCGCGTTCTAGGTGGTCAAGAGTTACAGACCCAAGGCCTGAGGCTGCTGTTATGCAATGCGAGGTCCGTAGTGAACAAGGCCCCCCTCATTCACGATCTAATTTTAGAGGGGGAGCCGGACCTCGCGGGAATAACGGAGACCTGGTTGGGCCACGAGGGAGGTCTTCCCCTCGTCGAAATGTGCCCACCAGGCTACCGAGCATTTCACCAGCCCCGGGCCCAGGGAAGGGGCGGTGGGGTGGCAGCAATTATTCAGGAGGACTTAGAGCCGAGGGAGTCTACTGTGCCACAGACGTCCGGATGTGAATCCCTTGTTGTGAAATGGGGGCCTGGGAGACAGTTGGGCCTGCTGATAGTATACCTGGCTCCTCGCTATACATCAGCGGCCCTGCCCGAACTCCTCGAGCTGATCGCATCGGTGGCGGTTGAGACCCCCAAACTTTTAGTGATGGGGGATTTTAACCTGCCATCGATGGGAGAAGCATCAGAGGGGGTTCGGGAGTTCATGGCTTCCATGACAGCCATGGACCTGACTCAAATGATTCAGGGCCCGACACACGAGGGAGGACACACTCTGGACCTTGTTTTTGTCTCTGGCCAGTGGCTGAGTGATCTGGGAGGAGGGGACTTAACCATCACTCCCCTGTCATGGTCAGATCACTCACTCCTCCGTCTTGACTTCCCTGGTGCTACCTCCCGCTGCGGGGAGGCGGAACCAGAAAGTTCCAGTTGGTTCCGCCCCAGGCGCCTGATGGAACCTGATAGGTTCCAGACGGAGCTTGGGCCACCTCCTGTAACCTTGACCCGCCCCCGGGTAGAGGACCTGGTAGTTGCGTGGAATAATGCAACTACCGGGGCCTTGAACCGGGTGGCGCCTTTGCGGCCTCTCCGGCGGCAACGATCCACCCTAGCCCCTTGGTTTACCGAGGAGCTAAGGGTGATGAAGTGCCGCAAGAGACGTCTAGAGAGTTGTTGGAGATCCTCTCGCTCCGAATTTGATCGAACACAGGCACGAGCCCATTTAAGGACGTACCTTGTGGCATTGAGAGTGGCCAAACGCCAATATTGTGCCACTCTCATTGCATCCGCGGAGAACCGCCCTGCCGCCCTGTTTCGGGTGTCCCGCTCCTTGTTTCAGAGGCCACGGGAGGCCCCCCTACAGGGCAGGGCAGAGGAATTTGGTAAATATCTGCAGGATAAAATCGCTCAAATCTGGAAGGATTGGGTTCCTGTCAGTGATCCAATGGAGACGTCCACGGCGAGTCTTGAGGTATCGATCTGGGAGGAGTTTGACTTGGTTACCATCGAGGATCTGGACAGATTGCATGGACGACTGCGACCCACCACATGTTTATTGGACCCGTGCCCCTCCTGGCTTGTACTGGCATCCTGGGAGGTTACACGAGACTGGCTCCTGGGCCTAGTGAATGCTTCGCTGAGCGAGGGGTCTCTCCCGGCCGCCTTGAAAGAGGCGGTGGTGAGACCCTTGCTCAAGAAGCCTTCCCTGGACCCTTTGGAGCTGGCCAATTATCGTCCTGTCTCCAACCTTCCCTTTTTGGTGAAGGTTGTAGAGAGTGTGGTGGCCTACCAGTTTCCACGACATCTGGAGGAAAATGATTATCTAGACCCGCGCCAGTCCGGCTTCCGCCCCGGTCACAGCACGGAGACGGCCTTGGTCGCGTTGGTGGATGATCTCTGGAGGGCCAGAGACAGAGGTTGTTCCTCTATCCTGGTCCTATTAGACCTCTCGGCGGCTTTTGATACCATCGACCATGGTATCCTGCTGCGCCGGCTGGAGGGGCTGGGGGTCCGGGGCACCGTTTTGCGGTGGTTCGGCTCCTACCTTTCTGACCGGACGCAGCGTGTGTTGGCAGGAGAAGAGAGGTCGACCCTACGCCCCTTACTTGTGGGGTGCCACAGGGGTTGGTCCTCTCGCCACTCCTCTTCAACACATATATGAAGCCGCTGGGTGAGATCATCTGTGGTTTCGGGGTGGGATACCATCTGTACGCTGATGATACTCAGCTGTACTTTTCCACCCCGAACCACCCCAACGAGGCCATCGAAGTGATGTCCGGGTGTGTGGAAGCCGTACGGATCTGGATGGATGACAACCGACTCAAGTTCAACCCTTCCAAGACGGAGTGGCTGTGGGTACCAGCTCCCCGGTTCAGCCAATTAATTCCATCATTGGCCATTGGGGGCATTCAACTTGCCCCCGTGGAGCGGGCGCGCAATTTGGGCGTCCTCCTGGATGCCCGGCTGTCCATGGATGACCATGTGACAGCCGTGGCAAGGGGGGCGTTCCACCAGGTTCGCCTGGTGCATCAATTGCGCCCCCTACTGGACCGGGACGCCTTACACACAGTCACTCATGCGCTGGTGACATCTCGCTTGGACTACTGTAACGCTCTCTACATGGGGCTTCCCTTGAAATGCACCCAGAGGCTACAGTTGGTCCAGAATGCAGCCGCGCGGGTAATTATGGGGAGTACTAGGTACTCCCATGTGACACCGTTCCTGCGTGAGCTGCACTGGCTTCCTGTGGTCTATCGGGTGCATTTCAAGGTTTTGATAATAATCTTTAAAGCGCTCCATGGCTCAGGACCTAGTTACTTGCGGGATCGTATTCTGCCCCATACATCCCTGCGACCAATCCGCTCGCACAGAGAGGGCCTCCTCCAGGTGCCGTCCACAAGACAGTGTCGGGGGGCGGCGCCTAGGAGTAGAGCCTTCTCTGTGGCGGGCCCAGCCCTGTGGAATGACCTCCCTCCGGATATTAGGAATACCTCTGACCTCCGCTCCTTTCGTATTAAGCTTAAGACCCACCTATTCCAAGCAGCTGGCCTGGCTCAACTTTGATCTAACCATATCGCTCCTGACGGGCTTTTACTGGGTATTTTAATTATATTTAATTATCTAGGGGTTTTTAAATATTGTATTTTAATTGTTTTATTTATCAGCCGACCTCCTCCTTGTGTATGTCTCGGTATATGTCTCTGTTATATGTTTGTTTTGTCCATATTTATTTCATATGTTTCATTGTACGCCGCCCCGAGTCCTTCGGGAGAGGGTGCGGCTAAGAAATAAATATTTATTATTATTATTATAATCAAAAATCTCTGTTGAAATTATTGATTTAATGAGAAAATGATGGACAATAAAGAATATTGGAAGTTTCACTAATAAACTGGAGTATGTTGAACTTTGGAAGACCATAAGAAAATGTATCCAAGAAGAAATGCCCTACTGTAACATGAAGCTTATAAAAAAGGCAATTGAAGAAAACAAAGGGATTAATAGAGCAAAATGCAAGCTTATAAATACAAGAAAGACGTTTTTGCAGTAAAATGTGAAGTTGGCTCTGTGTGTAGAACAAGACAGGGAATGTTAGAAATAATTGGAAACTTCTATTTGGAACTATACAAAGATCAAGATCACTCAAAAATAACCACACCCATGAAAGAGGAAATGCCAAATATCCTAGTGGAGGAAGTGTGAAGTGCCATAAAAATAAATGAAAATGGTAAAACTTCAAGAAATGACTGTGTTAAAATTGAAATGCTGAAAGCTGATGGTCATAGTTTATACAAGGTACTAGCAAAACTATATTCAAGATGTCTCAGAAAAAAAAACCCGGCAATGAAGTGATTTTTATACATAAGAAAGGGGCCCAAGATGATTTAAAGAACTATCACCCAATAAGCCTTCTTTCAGGCATCTAGGGTTTTTCATCAAGATAATAGGGGGAAAATATTGACAATATTAGACGATATTTAATAAATGCACAGCAGGCAGAGTTCAGAAGTGATACAGCATAATGGATCACACCCAAGTTATTCATCAAGTCATTGAAAGGCACAACAAATACATCATGCCTCTGTGCATAGCTTTCATTGACTACAAAAAGGCATTTGGCTCAGTATTCCAGTAAGCAATAATTAAGGTATTGTTCATCCAAGGCTCAGACACTGTTTACATAAACTTACTACAATCAATATATGAAAAAACAATGGCAACAATTTGGCTTAACAATGTTAAAGTGGAAATCAACATCGAATAAGGTATGATAAGGCGATGCAATATCACCTATTCTTTTTTCAGCCTGCCTTG